>NC_143015.1:34259122-34619956 GCF_055824585.1 Amblyomma mixtum
AATCCAACGCCTCCACGAAAAATATTTCATGGAACACAGGAACGCTCCTCCGTTCAGAAGTGTTCTACATCTCCGAGAGCGTGAATACTTTGGCAGGCGTCATCTTGGGACGCCCGGTGCCAGTACTGTACTCGTATTTTTTTCACAAGGGCACAACTGCCGGGCACAACAGCAGCATCAGCATATCTTGCTATAGCACTCGTCAACAATCAGGGTATAAAAATAATTTAGTAATATGTATCTGTTTTTTTTGAAGAAAGAGCAAAAATGTCGGGTACTTTTGCTTACACTGGCCGCACAACATACAACGTACAAACCGGACGCACTTCTTGAAGTGTTCTTCAATAGTAAAGTAAAGGAAGGGAGGTGGCAACTGTATGCGGGCATCGCTAGCCGGTATCGGCTACAGGCTATCACGCCACAATAGTAGCAATAGCATCCGCGTAACTGGATGGTACACATTTCTCGAAGGCTAACGTACTTGCCAAGCAAATTCAAATAGCCCTAGACAACAGGACCAGAAAAAAGAGGAGGCAAACACGGCGCTGTTTGTCTCTGCAAACATTGTCTAGCGCTGTTTGAATTTTCATGTCACCATGGAACACCAACTCGTTCAATCTGCCGTTCTTCTTATGTACTTGCATCGAGCCCTCACAGTTTTTTCACCCACACGATTTGAATCTCAATTTTACTGGGCCTAAAACCAAACTAAAACTTCATGTCTACCCTCCCAATGGGGTCATGTGTGCCCGGAATTTGCACCTTTCAGTGAACTCGTCCACTCATCTCATTTCTGCAAGCGTAGTTGAGGGTTCTAGCATCCAGTAAACTTGGCTAACTTTCCGTTCCATGTTTTAGTTCTTTTTTCCAATGCATCCACCTGCAGCGCCTGTGAATACTTTTGTTTTCTATATTAGCTAAATGTTCCTTGTCTCACTTGGACAGCCAAGGGGAAATCCTTCCACTCGGCGACCGTCCAGTTTTCCGAGTGGTCCCAGCTGACCAGGTGCGAGATGCTTGGTGTGCCCCGCGGAACCGGCCACGGAATCGGAGGGTAAAGCGGAGACAGGTCCATCTGTACTCCCAGAGTGTGTAGCTTCCCCAGCGAGCCAAGAAAGAATACCACGTTGTCAATGTTGCGCTTCATAAGGCCCAGACAGCTGACACCGGCGCCGAGGTCACGCCTCAGGATAGCCTGCCGGAAGGAGAAGATACGAAATAGAGCTATAAATTCAATGGAAGGACAATAGATAACTGAGGCCAAACATCCTGTAGAAGGTTAAATGAGTTGGCGAAAGCAATCGATGTCGAAATCGCTTATCGAGTTCTGGAGACCCAAATTGGCCGAAGTGGCTGAGGCTGCCATTTCGTTTCGCAATGCTATCCTTCCCAGCCGTTGGTAGGTGTCACTAATGGGAGAAAGATTTGAACAAATTCGATTGCTCGGTTGTAAAGAATTCTGGCAGCGTAAGTCCAGAAAATATAAAGCGGCAACAGAGTCACTAAATGTTCACTGAAGCGTCTCGGGGCAATTGCACAGGTGTAAGAGTGACACGTCATTAACCTTTAAGGGCCTCGGAACATCAAAGTTGGGACCAGAATCGGACTGTGGAAGTTCTCCAATAGCTCGCATAGTGTCTGCGGATCGCGCTTCATGTCTCTTCGAGTTATGACATGTCATTTATTTCTACCTTTTTCGAGGTCCTTCAGGTGAACGCAGCTAGCTGAACCACGACAGCACTGTTCTTCATGTGGCTTACCTGAAGGAGGCAGTGCGGCGCGATCTCTACCACGATGGCATCCTCGGGCACATGCTGAAGAGCCTCATGGAACAGCACCGGTGAGAGGAAGTTGTTGGCGTGGTACTCTGCAGAGCAGAGCTGGGCGACGTGTTCATTCCAGCGGCTCTGCGGAACCGACGAACTGATCCAACGCTCGCTGCGAGGCTTGGGCTCCGGAATAACCTAACCGAATGGCAAGAAAAGAAACAAACCTCCTGTCGCCTTAAATGTGCATTCTAAGAACGAGATGAGTTCTCTGCATTGTATGTTCACTCGCCCGCGGTTGACCACGTGAATGTGGTGCTTGACGCTGACCTCGCAACTGGATTCCGCCCAGACGCGTAAGGGCACCAACGGGTGTTGCGCGGTAATCTGAGCAAGTGCTGCACGTTTAGCTGATGTGGCCTTACGTTGAGTTTACAATAGGCTTTTAGAGTCATTTTTTAACCTAACATTGGCCTCGCGGTGGGTGACATGCGACAAACGGAGGCGGACACAGATTTATTTATTCAGCCTGTGGAGCCGGTGTTGATTGTCTGTAGTCCATGCTAGGCGACCGGGTGGCCTTGGTCCTCGTCGACCTTGAGAGCCCGCTGCACGGCCCGGAGATGTGTCTCCGGAGTGGAGCTGAGCAGCACTGCCTCCAACTGTTCGGATGTTCGGAGCTATATTAAGTGCGCAGGAGGCGTATGCTCCGGCCAGAGCAGATTATGTGATCTTGGGTGGCTGTTACCCAGCAACTAGCAGATTTTGAGGAATATTAGCCTGAGTACGCGACGCATGAGAGAAAATGAGAGTGGAATAGTGTGGGTAGGTTTGAAGGCGGCACCAGGTGGTTGCCAGGGCCTTAGGGATTTGGGTGGGTGGGAGAGCTATCGCTCGAATCGGTGGTGTTCGGGTGCCATTATGGAATGAGACCTACCGATCCGTCGGACACCGCTGGTTAAAGCCACCCACAGCCCATCCTAAAAATTCTCGGGCAGAATCGTGAGCGAATTCATTGCCTAGGTTGGAGGAGTGGGCTGGAACCCATTCCGGTGTGCTGGAATGAAGCGGGTAGTGGTGTTGCGCAGAAGGGTTAATGGTGGGGCAGTGATAAAGACTCGGCCTTTCACAAAGTTGCGTACGGCTGTTTTAGAATCGCTGAGGATGAAGCAGGCATCAGTCGAAATTATAGCGAAAGCTAATCCTAATTCCTCCCCCTTTCTGCTGATTTGGCATACGTTGTTGCCACGGATACGAGCTCACCGGTCTCCGTCACCGCGGATAGGGCGAAGGCGGGGCGGTCGGGGTGTTCCGCGGTGCCCATGTGTATTGGTCTGTGGTAGTGTCTTTATTTGTTGCTTAATGCCTCGGCCGTATTCGGTGTCACCCTTCGTGGTGCACAGGTTGGGTATTACGGGGTAGAGTAGGCTTTTCTACTGCTTGGTGAATGTGAGGGGGGAGCTGCACCACGCCCGAGTGGTGTCACGCGTATCCAATGTTCAGTCGCTAAAGGTTAGTGTGCACCGCCCGTGCTCGGGAAAGACGCTCTTATCGCGTTAAAAGATATGCCTCCCAGATTGCGCATCCTCAGGGCCAGATTTCTGGATGTGGATGTGTGCGGTAGGCGGAGGCTGCCCGGTATGCCTGTCGGATAAGATCATCCACTTAATGGCGTTCGGCTGCCGTCAAGTAGATGTAGGTGCTAGTGCAGGCGATTCAGCTAAGGGCGAGTGCCTGGACAAACGCCAGAGGTCGGCATCCATCATGCCCTGCCGGTGAGTGGCGATGCATTTCGTCATCTTGACAGTTTTTGATACGTGATTAGTTAGTCGAGCCAAGGCTTCCTAGTTTCAGCGATTGCTCTGAATGAGCATCCCCAGTACGCTGACAGCCCTGACCCCCTCAATTTCGGCTGCCCCTCCGTAACCCGGATTAGTGGGGCCTCTTTTCGCCAGTGTTGCTGCATAGTAGTAGAAGTTCACATTTTTGGGGTGAGCATTACAGTTTTGCCCCTGAGGCATGAGGCTGCGTTACATCGACCGTCCGCTACAAGGTTTCTTCTCCCTATGCATCGCTGCAAGTGGGTACGCACAGGGTGACGTCGTTCGCATAGAGAGAATTATGAAGGTTGGAGTATGTGCAAGTTTCTGCCGCAGGGTAATCAAGCTGAGGCTCAGTACGAAAGGAGGGGGTACTGAGCCTTCGGAGGGGGAGGGGGGGGGGGTAAGCTGCAGGGACGGAGGGGGTGAGATTTGAAATGGCATGGGTGTCAGTGTCGCGTCGCGCTCAGAGAAAAACACTGTTATGTAACAGAAGGCTCGTTCATCAGGGTTGAGAACTGAGAGTTTGTTGAGAGTCGCGTCATTGGAGACGTTGTAGAACACCTTCGTGAGGTTGAGTCCTAGTATAGCTCTCGTACCGGCTCTGTACGCCGGACTAAGAATGTCCCGAGAAATTTCAAGCAGTATGCCCTGGGCGGCCATGTGTTCTCAGAAGCCGATCAAGCGGCGGGGGATGAGAAAATAGAGTTCCGCGTAATACTGCAGGGGGTCTTCTATAACATGCTGCATCAAATAAATAATCAATGTATTATTATCATTATTATTATCAACTTTGCAACGCACGAGGTGAGGGAAAGCGAGGTGAGGGAAGCTCTCAATGCCCCGGTGGATGCTGGGTTGGGGGTGAGCATGACTGTGGCGTGTTTCCACTTTTCAGGCAGCTCTCCCTTCACCCAGAAATTGTTCATGAGCTGCGTGAGGGCGGACACAGATGGAGAGTTTAGGTTTCCTGACACAATGTTTTATATGCTATATGGTCCCGGCGCCGAGTTGAGGAGAAGCTGGCAGAACTCATAGCGGACCACTGACTAAATTTTGCCAGCGTCTAAGGCTTCGTTAGGGAGGCCTTCGTACGTAGACAGGGGACCGGCATCAGATGTGTTGCTGCAGAGGGCGCGGAGTTCTGCAAGTACGTCCGCGTCAGCACCAGCGTACTGGTGAATGGCTCCTGTAAGTGGGCCTATTAGGCCGATTTCGCCTGGTCTGAATCAGGTAAAAGTCGAAGGCGATGGGCTTTGGTCGAACAGAGTAGGTCGCGCATGCTCTCACAGATCTGCCCCCTTGCTGGTGGGTAAGACTGAGGGCGCGATCCTCTATTAGCCGCCCCAGCTGTGCTATCCTGCGAGGAAGTATGTGGATGCATCGTTGTGCTTTCCAGTGCCTCATGAGAGTTGCGTGTGTTTCTTTGATTTCTAGCAAGCGGGTATCGAGCTTATGCGTAATGATAGCCTCTGGTTACAGAGTAAATATCCTCTTCAATGTGGGTAATCCACTCACTGAGAATGGGGATTTGGGAGGGGACGGTTCCATCGCATAGACAGTCAGATATGTATGCCTGGCGGATTCTGTGCTTTTGCGATGCAAGTGTGGTAGAGATGATGTAGTGATCACTACCAAGAGATTCCCAAACGAAAAATTACAGCGTTATGGAAGGAAATCCAGCGAGAGTCAACAACTCGTCAGAAGGTCCCAAATGAGGCCGCTGTATTTTATAGGCCCGCGTCTTGAACGACGTGTTGGTCGTGTAGTGGAGTCCGCCTTTGGTAGCTGCAGTCAGATATCGCTGTCACTGGTTAACTCTGGGGTGTAACGAGAGTGTCCTCACGTCCCTTTTACTTTTTCGAAAGGCTCACTAAAGTTTGCTCTCATAAACGCAGAAATATCACCCTTAAATAAGAGACGCTAACCACCTCCAAGAAACCTAAATGAGCACCCATAATCCTTGCATTTCTGCATAGGTGTACCATGACCTTCTAAGGAATAAAAGGTGGCTCGCTGGAGCATAATTTCTTTAACCGAAGCACGTTTTAATCCTACCGGCTCGAAACAGTGCTTTAGACATGGGCGGGCATGGCCATTAGTACGCGCTCCGAGGAGTAAACGGCCACAGAAATCTGGCGTGTGTGGTTACCTAATGGCATTGGTGGGAAACTGTGTACAGTTTTCATTGCGTCACGTTGATGGAGCGTGAGCAGCTTAAGAGTATTTCACCGTGATAGCAATTATCGGGAGCATCGCCGTAGCAGGGGCGGCAGAGAGATGAGCATGCGCAATTCTCAGGAGTATATTGCTGCGAAAGATGGCGCAGCACAAGAGTATTTCGAGATCGGTAGGAATGCCCTGTATCCTGTTGTGGACGAAGGCTTGCTGCTGTTGCCATAGAAAGTGATGGAGTGGCGTTAGCGCACTAATATGCCGTCACCAAAAAGCCCCGTCTCCACCTCCCACCTTAATCAAATATTGGGATGGCGAACTGGCGTGTAGGCTAGGAGCCGGTTCACCCACGGCATTGGAGAGTCAAGTGTGAGAAAGTTCTAGCCTTGCATATCTTCGTGCCAAGGCACGGATAAAGTTGAAAAATTTTGCCCTGATACCGGCTACAATCCAGGAGGAGTAATCGGTGTAAACAGAGCATGGCGACAACTGCAGCCAATAAAGTTGAGAAATTTTGCCCTGATACCTGCTACAATCCAGGAGGAGTAGTGGTAAACACCCCTTCTGTGAATGGAGGAGAATGGTTGGAATGACGTAACTCATAGCGTCACTAGAACGTCTCACGGCAACGCACCATGGTGAGCGGTCCGAACTCTGTAGCGTTAGGTTTCAGAGCATGGTTCGATCTCCTCATAACCGCTCCCACTGCTTTGGCGAGCTCCCGCAGCACAGGCGTCGGTCTTGTCTTTTTGAATCAGGCATGTTTCCAAGCCCTCGAGCACATCTCCCACTTTTCAGACCACAAGGTTGCCTTTATGATAATGAAAAACTGGCAGAGAAGTGCTTCTTGGAGAGAGGGTATGCATGAAAAATTAAAAAGTGGTCTATAACGGTACTATCGACAACGAAAGTATACGAGATTTTGTTGTGCGGGAAAAAAAATATACAGAAGCAATCACGCAAGCCAGTTTCCTGAAAGGTCTGAAGGTGTCTCCGAACGAGCATGACTCACAAGGTGGAAATACTGTCAGGCGGCTGGATCACGAGGCACCACAACCATATTTACATTTCTGAGAACACAAACAAAGTACATTTTTGTCCGACAGTACAGAAGTGTACTTCGCTCTAAAGCTCTTTACTCCCCATTTATCAAATGAACATTCTCAACAGCTGTCTATCAGTATCGCCTCACACAGTGGTAACCATTCTATGACATTTTTTATGACCTCCTTCTATACCTTTTTTGAACCAGTGTGCATGGCTAATAAAAAAGCCTGCTTTCCTGCAATAGGGCCAAAACTCCGGCTGAATCTAATCTTCTTCTCAAATGAAGAGAACCACTGCCTTTCGTTTTGGGGTATATAAAACATTTCCATTATCATCATCATCTAGGATATTATCCTATAGCACTTCCTTCGTGTTCCTGTAAGTATAAAAGCGCACCGAGTGCTTAGATTCTTACGTTAGAGGGATTTAGACTGCACCATTACTTGGGTCCGCTTACCTTCTGGAGGGCTCCAAGAAGCGCGGGTCCGATGCTGTGGACGTGTTTGCAGTGGAAAGCCACGCCCAGAGTGTCCACTTCACGGGCGAAGATGTTCTCAGACTGGAGTTCGGCCACCATCTTGGCAACGGCTTCGGCAGGTCCGGACACAGTGACCGTATCTTCGGCGTTGTTACAAACGGGGAAGACGTCATGCGGACATCGCTTTGTCGCCTCGTCCCATGACAGCCCTGCAAAATGAATCGGAAATGTAGGCGTGCACAGCTCTGTGCTCTCTACTCAATGCAGGCACAAGAATATCTGGTTTTGAGGGGCAAAAATGGAGCAGGAACTTGCTCAATTCCCAGCGGGGCACTTCAACCAGGCAGTGAGGTAAAGGAGGAAGGTTTGAATGGAAGTAGACAGAGAGAAAGAGGTACCGTAGTGTGGGGCTTCAGAGCGATTTCGACCAAGTGGGGGTCTTTAAAGTGGACTGACATCGCAGACCATACGGGCTACTTTTGAGTTCCGCCTCTATCGAAACGCGGTTGCGAAAATAGAACTGCTAACAAAAGAGATAAAGAGTGGAAAAAGGAGAAGTGGAGAGGTGAACCACAGAATCACCAATTGGCTAACCTCGACACGAAGAAACTTTATTGAAAAAATGTGATTCTGCTCTAGAAAGAGTACATCAGCTTGAATATTGGTCTTTTCAGAACAATAAAAAAACCTAGAATGTGTCTAGAGACAAGCGCTCGAACCTGTCGACGTAAAATATTTGAATATATCTGCGCTTTCTACTGACGAAAGCCATTGTCATGATGCCAGAATATTAGACGCAGTTAGCGGTCGTGAGTTGAAACTGGGCAGTGCTACTATCCGAGACGTTGGATTATTGTCAAGGAAGGGCAGTGGCAAAGAAGAAATGGAATGAATTCCTTAGAGCAGCAGTGTTCACATAACGGAGAGCCAGCAATCTCTATAAGATAGGAAGTCTGTAACTCCCAACGAGAGGACATAGAGGAGCCTCAATTCGCAACTGGTGCTGCCGCTTAGTATCCCACGTGAGTGGAAAGGATGAAGGTAAAATTACGTATGAACTGCATGGCTAGAATATGTCGCAAGTCGTGTTGTAGGCCTCGTGCAGCTAATGGTTTGTAGGAGGTTTTTTAATGTCCCTGTCACCTGAGGCTATGAGGAACGCCATAGTGAATGGCTCAGCAAATTTCGACCACCCGAGGTTATTTAACGTGAAGTGACATCGCACATACTACGGGCCCCAAGAATTTCGCCTATGTCGAAATTCGACCGCCGCTGCTGGATTCGAACCCGCGTCTTTCGAATCAATAGCCGGACACAATAAAAACTGAGCCAGGCGGCTCATGCAATTAATGTAATTCGGATAGCACTTGCCGACAGCGGCCATGGCTCCCTTGGGCAAGTTTCCGACCTCGGTGCACCTGCCTCGCCAGTACGAGCACAGCAAGGCCTGCTCGGCGGTCAGACCTCCGTCGGCGTACGCAGTACCAGTCTCGCCCATCGAGTGGCCAATGATGCCATCTGGTTGGATTCCCAAAGCTTGAAGCATGTCC
The DNA here is from genome assembly GCF_055824585.1 of Amblyomma mixtum. NCBI lineage: Eukaryota > Metazoa > Arthropoda > Arachnida > Ixodida > Ixodidae > Amblyomma > Amblyomma mixtum. The sequence continues at coordinate 34,267,959 of NC_143015.1, forward strand.
ACAAGCGCCACCTGTCACACAAACAGCAAAAAAAGGCGCGGTGTGAATGGAACGACTACAAGGATCATTTAAGTGAACGGGCAGGAGTGTGGAACGAAATATAAAGAGTGCGTCTATGCCATTATTGGTAACGCATTGGAGCCACAGGTTCGCGCAAGTGGTCAAACTGTAAGTTGGCAGAGCCCTTGGAGAATCTCCCTCCTGCTAAGCTTATGCGTGGCGGGTTATCCATTTCTTTTTGCTTAGTAACTCCCACGTGTGTTCGGAATGTGTATGAATGGCGAGCACACGTACTTGAATGGCTGTGATGGAGACAAAGGTTGAAACCATAGTCTTCTCTCTAGTCTCCTGGGCAGTCACCAGATCAACCAAATCAACGCCGTACTCTTTTAGGATGTCATGGGACTTGAGGATGGAGCGGGCAAACACGTCAAACTGCATCATCTGTCTGGCCATACCGCTCCACTGGCAGCCCATGCCTGAGAAGACGAACCACAGGGGACGTTTCTCGGAGGGTGCCTGTTCGACCACCTTGACGACTTCGCTCTCTGAGCTGTCATCCACTGGCACCATGGCGTAGCCTCGGAAGGCAAACTGCTTGACGCTGGGTTGCCCGACACGGTTCAGAAGCGCATAAGCGGAGTCCGGATAGGGTCCTTCGGATTCCAACCGGTTAAGGGTGTTCTGGATGAAAAAAAAAATGGATGAACAAAAAGTTTAGTTCAGTGGTTGTGTAGCTTGCTTGATTCGACTCAACCTGCCCAAGTTCATAGCCCGCGGGAGGTTACGAAACTGGTCATAGATGTCATTATAATTTATCGGTTTTTCTACGGCAACAAATGTCTACGTCGGCATACCTTCCATTACGTTGGCGATTGGCTATGCACAGGCACGACCCTGCAGTGGTGCTAATTTTCTAGTAATATCAACCATTCTCACTACAAAACGCTACTAGAACATGGCACAGACGCCAGCGTAATCACACCAGACGTACAATATGCGTCAGATACGCTGTGAAAATATCTTCAAGGTGCGCACATGTATAAAAGCGTTGTTGAATAACTTCTACGCCTGTGTATTATGTAAACTGCGGACTGTATTGCAATGGTGCATGGATACGTATTGCGTCATTTGTTCTGGGAACATCTACTACTCTATAACATACGAGTAGCGCAAAACCAGGACGACGGACAAAAGTGGAGAGAAGACACACCTACACAGGCGCTACGTTATGTTATGGATCATTACCGACTTGCCCAAATTTCCACCCTGGTAATCTACTAGTCGCATACCTTTCGTTCCTCATTAGATTTTGCTTCGGGACTAGTTGAAGGTCGTTTGATAGCGATTACTGAGCAAAGAAGTCCATTTCGGGAGGAAAGTAAGAGAAATTTCGGTGAGTATTCATGGACACCTGAGGAATGTGTACAAGAAGTGCGATCCACCGAGCAGTACGATGCATTGTTCGAGATGACAATGAGGACATGCACAACAACCCGCGAGCATATACGCCACTTGTAGTAATCACTAAGGAAATTTGCCTCAAAACGCACGCAAAGTATGGCCATGGCCAATCGGCGGCAATGATTGTTCAGTTTTTCATGGAACTCGGTGGCATTACTGCATCTGCATGTGAATGATCTTGAATAGAAATTGTATGTGCTCATGGTGCGCTCTCATTGGATGCACAAAATGCTGACACTTGATACAAAGCAAAATTGAGCGGAATTTTAAGTGGTAGCTATGATGAATGCTGATGAGAGCTGCTTTTATGGGAACTTTTGTGCGAAGACATGCCTCCTAAGCGGCCTAGAAACCGTCAACAGGCCTTCAAAAGAGCTAAAAAATTACATTCTACAAATAACAAAAATGGGATGATGATTTCCTATTAGCTGCTTCATTTCAAATGTTGCTCCGAAATTAGGGGCCACATTAGGTTAATTGTGGTATTCATATTGTCACAAACCTCGCTGATTAATTTTAATCGTAATGATTGATTTTGTAGGGACTCTTGTAATTTTTACCACTGATTACGACTTATGCTGCCTGTGTTGGCTTGAATATGATGAGTTGCGGAATGTATACTGCCAATCAATTATTAATACCAAGTGTTACACCTCAGATGTTCCGAAATTTTTTAAAATATGTTTCTTGGGGTAGAATAGCGCTTTTTTCTCAAAGCTTCCTCAGTGGTGTAGGTCATGGCTAAGATGTGCTAATAAGTAAGCAGGTGATCTAATTTCGAGTAAATTTTTTAACTATCACTACTAGTCCCCTTATTTATTGAGAGGTGTGTAGCCCACCGTGAGCATTATACAGATGTGTTTTTAGAATTTAAGACACAGAGTTAGCCTCGACGCTGTGGATCAACAAATTCTGGCTGCGTCGCTCCAAAAACACATGCGCTTTCGAGAGGCTTGAGAGATAAGTAATCTCTCCAGTGAACGTAACTCGAGGAAAGAGCCTCAACTTCGTTGGCCACAGCGCCGAGGGTTACTGCGCTCTCTAAATTCTCAAAACTAATACTTTTATCGCTTAAGGTGGGCTATACGCCTTTCAGTACAAGAGGAGACTAACAGTAATTGTTAAAAATTAACTAATAAATAATGGGTAGTCAGCCTGGTAGTTAGCCCTCTCAACTGTACACTGATGTGCTACACAGCTGACAATGCCAAGCCGAAAAAAAACGGTCTTGCAACTGAAAAAGCTCATTTTTATAGTGAAAACCATATCAGGTAAAACACTCGGTATGTAAATAACATTTGTATTCACATATTGTGAGCTGTAGCGTTACTTAATCTTAGACCCGCAGATAAGTGCGCTGCTTGAAGGGGCGGGAGCCCTACGTAAACGATATACGAAGACTCTTTTCCGTGTCCCCAGCATCTGCGGCGCGAGGAAACGCGCTATAGATTTTTTCGGACCAACGTTTTTGAGCCTATACTGGTTGACTCATGCTATGAGAGAACGTGAGCAGTGCATTAATTCCGTACAGCTGTACTGAGCACTGGAATATCGCTTTGAGCACGCTTGGAAGTTTAGGCTCTTTACGAAGGAATGTACAATGCCGCATATGCGAGCTCTTAAATATTGATTTGTTTATTCATTTTGTTATCGATATTGCCAGTGTCACGCGAAGACAGAAGTGGCGGTTATAGAATAGCAGAAAATTCAGTATAATACAAGAAATAATTATGAACTTTGCAGATATCTAACAATTCAGTGCATAGTAAGCATAAAGCGCGGCAAACGCAGGGACGTAAGAAAGACAACGAACAAGAGCTACTTCATACCTAATTTCATCATAAAGAGTGATCAGAATATCAAGGCACATGAGAGGGGAACAAAAATAAACCAACACAAAAGCATACGCTGCGATCGACCAGGGAGAGGACGTTCTTATGCGCGGCACCGTTTCACCTGAGACCTTGCCTTTGAGATCAGTCGAGCGCTATTTGAAGGGTTATCTTCTGTGTACTCTTGCTCCAGACAAGGAAGGGGGATTTGCGTTGTAGCTTAGCGCCTTGTTTAAAGAAAATGCTATGCAGGCGATTAAGGCTTCTTTCAAACCTTTTTTTTTAATACGCCCCTTTCAACGATAGATACTCGGGTCAAAATGTTGCGCAATAAGCTTGTGCTAACGCGACTCGCACAACAAATTGACAAAACAAACCCCAATATTTCAAAACTAGTTATTTATTAATACTGTAAGCCTTGACAGGCTCATACAGGCGTGGCAACAAGAAAACACACATTTTTAGCAATACTATACATTCAAACAATGCATCTAAAAGTAAATAAAAATAAAAAATAAAAGCAGTACCGTCTAACAGAAAGGGGTACACGTTATTCACAGTTTAGTCAAAACATACAAAAACGGCTTGCCCTTGCGCGCCGTTGTCAAGGAGCGGCGGATGTGGCAGAAGGCGGCATCCTCCTATTTGCAAGTGAGGTTAAAGCTCCTAAATATAAACGACCTCTTTTGATAAGGATTTGAGGAAATGTAATTGAGTTTTTGAAGAACCAAGCTGGAATGTACTTTCCCATTACCATCTTTTCCATTGCCATCAAAGACCCTTTTTTCTTCACTGCTGGATCAAGGTCAACTGTAGTGTGTTGAGGAATGTTTTCTTTTATAGGTGGCTGTCAAATTTCAGAGCTCTGTCGGTGATTGTAAGCAGCTTCCTAAAATTGTTTTCAATGTATCTCCAGTACACAGCTGTGACTTGGTGTTATGACGTATCGAGCATTGCCGCCGTCCTCCGCGACACCTTTTTAACACATTGTGGAAGGGCCTTGGCTGACTCTCTTGTGAACTGAAAAGTGCCACAAACCTTTCAGTATGTAAGTAACTTTGTAGTAGTTTAAAATGTTGCCGATATAACTGAGGAGTGTCTCGCACTTTGGCCATCTTTGAGGCGTGTCTAAGGCCGCTTGTTTTAACCCATGAGGTTCCCGATGGGTCGTCTCTTAGGTTCTTGGACCTGAAGCTTGTACGTTCAAGTTCGCATGACTCCTGGGCGTTGGAGCCCTGAGTCAAGAAAGCACTGCTACCCTTTGCATCGGGCCACACGAAGCTCGTGAAAAGGGGCATCGTGCAAATCTACCTTTCGAACGCTTTGGAAATGTCTTGCCCCCACTTGATTAACAATTTCTCGAGGCAGATAAAACGGCTGAAGCCGAACGGCTATCCCGCCCATCTGCTTTGTGCTGTAGCCGAGGGCATCCTCAAAAAGCAGAAGGATGTCAATGAGAAGGCGCAAAAAAAAACAGAAAATAGAAGACCTACAGCCTTGTCATACATCCATGCTTTATCCCACAATTTCATGAAGATTGCTCGGAGAGTGAACATAACAATCATTCTTTCAGCACGTCATAAACTAAACAAGCTTTGTATGCTGACAAGCCCTTTCGGAAGAGAAAATGTAGGCTGTCAGACACGGCATATCAATAGTGTGCCGAGGCTATTGTCTGCAGGATACCGTTGTCGCGTGGCCGTTTCTATGTGGGCACGAGCGGACGATGCGTGAACGAACGACTGCGAGAGCATGCCAACAATACGCGTCAAATGCTTGACACTTTTGCAATTCATTGCCGCGACTACGACTTCCACGGTGGCTGCCACTCTGCTCCTGACTTTGCGCATTCTGTAATTGTTGACAGCCGTCGAACGCAGATTACAAGGAAGATATTAGAAGCTATAGAGACTGACAGGGCAGGGAGTGGCTGCATACGTGCGCTATCAGTAGCATTTTGGAAAAGAACATTATGTATCTCAACATTAACAATGGAACATGACTTCGCTTTCGCATTGTAGGCTTTTGTGTTGGTTTGTTTTGTTTTTGCTTCTCTTTCGTGTGCCTGCATATATTCTAGTTTAGTATAGTTTAGTTTATGGGGTTTAACGTCCCAAAGCGACTAAGGCTATGAGAGACGCCGTAGTGGAGGGCTCCGGAAATTTCGACCACCTGGGGTTCTTTAACGTGCACTGACATCGCACAGTACACGGGCCTCGAATTTCTCCTCCAAAGAAATTCAGCCGCCGCGGCCGGGATCGAACCCGCGTCTTTCGGGCCAGCAGCCGAGCACCATAGCCACTGAGCCACCGCGGCGGCTGTATATATTCTGACCAATCTTTCTAATAAAATTGGGTTGGAAATACCGTTTGCAGGTCATCTCACGTCCCTGAATTTGCCAGGCTTTACGTTTACTAAGGAGGATCACCAACTAGTATTGAGGCTAAAATGCACAACACAACATAGCATGAGCACAGCTGATTTCCCTCAAACAAGTAAAAAACAAAAACCATAAATCACCTGAGATCAAGGTTTACAAGTAAAATGGAATATATAAAAGCATCGGCGCATCAGGAGCGAAAGATATTCAAGATATTCAAAAGATATTCAAAGATATTCAATTCAATCCCATAATGTATATTTCCTGAAAGTGTTTTCAAAAGCTTCTAGCTGTATATCATAATATTGAACAATCTCATTTGCTAATTTATTCAATTTTTTAAATAGTTCGAACCAGATAAGAATATTTGAAAGAACCTGTTCTAAAAAGAAGGGTGTGATATTTTTTGAATGCTTTGTTCATCTGCCAGCTTGATTCTGTGGCTTGATATACCTGGCAATTTTTGCCTTATATTCCCCGCTAAACGAACAAAATAAGAACATCAGCCTGTTATACTCCATTTTCTGCTTTGCAGTCTTAAGTCCGGTGGTGCATATATATAAAGACACTGATTGGGTTCTAGACTACAAGTTAAAGACAGCTTTGTTTTGGGGTCGTTCGCATTTTGCAACGTTTTGTCGACTGTACGGCTCCCAAACGTGACTGTCGTAAATGAGTACGGCAAGTACAGCCATTTAGTAAGCGATAAGTATTACTTCTGCAGTGGCACCATTAGGTTTTCATAGCAATAGCAAGAGTTTCTGCATGGCCTTATTGGAAACGTTGTCAACACGAATTCAGTAGCTGAAATCTTCTGTGAGATGAATTCCTTGGTACGAATTCCTAGGTATATGCAGGAATGATGCGAATGCTTTTTCATCTAGAGGACTGCGTGAGAGGAGAGTGTTCCAGTAGCTGGTAGGCATAACATTCTTATTCAGTTCACACACTGCGATAAAATATCCGCCACTAGCTGTACCGAACCACGCTTCGCTTCATTGTCGATTTGCTTTTCTGCTCAGGCGTGCCAATAGCATCATTACAATACATTCACACAGATTCACAAAACATACAATAGGCGATAAACTCTCACCATCAGCGAGTCCTTTGTCCTACCGGCCATAAGGACAAGTCTTGGCAGCTCCAGTTTCTTGCGCGGGAGATCATGAACACTTGGTCTGGGGTTGGCCTCCAGAACTGCATGAACGTTGGCACCACCGAAGCCGATTGAGTTGACCCCAACCAAGCCGCCATTGAAGGGCGTAATCTTGTCTACAACCTTGATGCTGCCATCATGTAGCGAGGGTATGTCCGGATTCGGTTCATTAAAATGCAAGTTTGGCGCAATGGTTCCAGTCTCCATGGCTAGGATCACCTTGGCCAGTGCAACAATGCCTGTTCGAGAATGAGAACAACAGATCAAATCCAGCCCACGTACTGTACCCATGGTCGTAGATCAATCAAGGAAAAGTTGCTTCATGGTGCCCAGGCGCCCCCGCGATAAGGCCACATTAGAATAAATCGGTATCCATAATTTTCACACAACACCAAAAGATCACCCTGTAAACAAGCGCACCTCGTCCCTGCATCCTTGAGGCAACCTGCTTCCAGCATCACATGCCCACTACAGATATACTACTTATAATGCCATATGATCGAATAGCCTGAAGAGCTACTAAACTTGTACACTAAATTGCAGTGAAACACGTGAAGTTTTTGGCTGCAAATTACACGGTGCGTCAAAGGTTCCCAGGCCACAGGGTTTTGCTTTCAGCATCATAATCAAGTGACTTAAAGTGCCCATTAATATAAAAGGAAAGTGTTGGAGCCAACCATCTGGCCATAGACACACCTAGAAGCCAAGAGCTTGAGCCCATGCGCATTGGGGCTATCTCGAGACCAGGTAGTATTTCAATGCGCTAGCATTACTGGCCGCGGTCAGTAATTTATGCGGTCTGTGTGTGGACCGTCTGTATCAAATCAAAGAAAAAAATCTCAGAAAAAAAATATTACGGGTGGGATTCGAACGGAGGAATTTGTTGTGGGAGGCGAGTATGGAATCTGATAGGTAAGAAGGCTCTTTTTTTCTTTCATGGTGTTTATTCTATAAGGTTATGAACTTAAAAGATGTATATACATATATAGGTATGCGTGTATACAGATAGAAAAAAATTATTTACAGAGCACCTAGATAGGCGCTAAGTGGCACAAACATGATAGAAAATATAACAGAACTAAAAGGCCGGCCAGGATATACTGCGCATCAGGAGTGGAAACCAATCCGGTAAAAAGTCTAATTCTTTGTAAATGCCGTTATCTGCAGCATCATTCGGCTAAAATGAATTCTGGGCAAAAAAACAGGTTCAACGTTGCAATCTTGCATGCGCGTTTTCCTAAGGCTTTCAAATCCAATAAGAAGGATCATACCATAGGGTTTCGATTCAGGTTGGGAAACAACAAGGTAGCTAAGAAGGCTTTTTTTTTACTTTATTTCATGTCTTTCGAAAAGAACATTTCAATAGATCAAAGGAGTGCGCTGTTATTTGATGGACAGAGGCGAACGTAGTCTATGCCGCAATGTAGCACCAATGGCGGCGAATCTTTCCATGACGCCATCCTAGGTGGAGTGCGCTCAGAGAAGGTGGATGACGTATACAAACTCCGCCTCCATTGACGTCATGGAAAGCTACGATGCACTCGCATAGAAAGCCTCAGCAAATCGCTGTGTCGCATCGGCCTCGCGTCAAACATGGACCATGCAAAATAGGCAATGCCGAAAGAAAATAAAAAAAGAGAAAAAAGGTTCGGTTTGGTTTATGCGGCTTTAATGTCCCAAAGCGACTGAGGCTATGAGGGGCGCGGCAGCGAAGGGCTCGGAAACTTCGACCAACTGGGGTTCTTAAAAGTGCGCTGAAATCGCACAGTACCAGGGCTCGAGCATTACGCCTCAAACGAAATGCGACCGCCGCGGCCGGATCGAACCCTTGCCTTTCGGGTCAGCAGTCGAGTAGCGTGACCACTTGACCACGGCGGCGGTAAGAAAAAGCAAAGAACAAGAAGGAAAGAAGGACGAAGGGCTTGAAATGGCTGCAAAAGGTGTTTGCAGTGGTTTGAAAGTAACCAAGCAGTCTTTAATGCGGTCAACTGCTTGCTAACGCATTCAGACATTCTTCTTGCAGAGCATGGTCTGCCATTTTTGTTTTCTTTAAACAGAGCTGTGAACCTACCGACATTCTCTGCTTCTCCTGACTCCTGCAGAAATCTTTAGGCTGAGGGGTTTTGTAAATGTGCCACTACAGGCCTAAAAAAAATGCCCCTTGGCCGTGGATATTTTGACGCACCTTGTGTGTCAGCAACAAGAATCACGCCGAAGATGACTGCATATGATGTGCCATCCCCCAAGCCACAGACCAGCATTTGATATTGTCGATGCATAACCTCAAATAATCTCATTTAATATAGTCATACATTCCAGCTGTATCAGAAAATTAGAATAAATGACAACGAAGTCGGCATTGTAGTGTGCTGTATCTAAAGACTAGAATACTGACTTGCTGTTCAAGCAGATTGCTTTCATAGTGGCCTAAGACACAAGACTGGGCACTTTCGAGAGTGCTCTATCTGCGGACCTGCGTTCCTCGTAGGCCTGGAAGTGCTTTTACCAGCAACCAATGTACTGCATGGGGCTGAAAGCTACTATCACCGCTAGTACTTCGCATAGGTAAGAAAACATTGACAAAATTTGTTTTTTCAATTCATCTGGCAAAGCAGTGCTTCCTGAGTGCCTTTGTTCAGGCGCCATATCTCTCTGCTCGCTTCGAGGAGCATGGCATGAAAAAGTTACCTCCCGAATACTGCCATCTCACTGCATGCACGACTTATCACTGTGTTCGCAGAGCTTAAACATTGCGGTGGCTATTAATTAGCCTTTCCCTACGGGTGTTCAGTTCAACAATAAAGCGCGCGTTGACTCTGTGGAGAGCCCATACCGTCTTTATTTGCACTATCCTCTGACGATGATTATATTTGATCAATAGACGGGGAGGTGGCATGTCTCCTTCGCTGAACCAAGATGTCACCACTGATCTACACCTGTGAATAACGCTGCGTTTAAAGTGAGCACGGTTGTCAAACGACACTTTGTTGAATTAAGGGAGCCAACTCACCCGCGGCTGCCTCTGCATGCCCGGCGTTGCTTTTGGCAGACCCAATCTTGAGCGGCGCCTTCCGGCTCGGTGGACACAAGACAGTGCTGATGGCTCCCAGCTCTTGGGGGTCGCCGACTTTGGTACCCGTTCCGTGGGCTTCGACATACTCGACTTCGTTGGGATCCACATTGGCCTCGGCGTATACCTGGCGCAGGAGCTGCTCCTGCACCTTTCTTTTGGGGTAGGCTATTCCTACAGGTGAGCGGTAAGACAGGTCTCACAGATAGCACTGGGGATTTAACGCCACATTGCTTCGAAAGCGACCTCATGCGCCGCAACCACACACTAGCAAGAGCAGGAACGGCTCGCTTAGAAGGTACAAGACAAGCAATATGCTCGGCAACAAGTCCAGTTCAGGCATAGCAAGTTTCAGTCCATTTCGTTCTCATCTCTTGTTCCTGTGTTGTAACCTCCGAGCTTAACAGCTTATAACGACGTAAGAAAACGACTTAGGAGTGCACTGCTGATGACGTAAGCCTGCTGCCAGCAAAGTAATGGCATGCTTAGCCCTCACATTGCAGTTTTGAAAAGTAACATACTAACGGTAAACACTTGGAAAACAGAACGCTCTCATACTTTTCATTCCCGCAGGTGTTTTGCCACGAACTCCTAGAAACTTGTGCCACTGGTCATTTTCGCGGTAACTTTGACAGTCTCATGGACACAACTGAAGATGGCTTTATTCATAAAGAAAGAAACCGGCCTACCTTCTGGCTTGAAGCCATCAGTGTTCGGCTTAATGTGGACGACCTTGGCGTAGATCCGTCGAGCTTCCGACGCCCGCTGAAGGAAGAATACACCGACGGTTTCACTGCGCACATAGCCTGTGCCTGCATCGAGAAATAGTCAAAAGTAACAAGGTATATTCAGTGCATGCGGGCGCCGCCCCGAATGCGGAAGCCAACGCATTGCACCTGGGAGTGAAATTCCGGGGAGAAATGCTGTCCGTCGCTGTTACGATAATGTGTTTCTGGTTCATTCACGCGCTAATGCAATTTACGTGATCCATGTCCAGTTAATTCGGTTTTAATTCGCGCTTAGCTGCGGCATCGAAAGAAACTTGTGCCGGCATCGCCTTACCGGGCATTTGTTTGCAGGCGGCACACACACGCGTAGTCCACACTTCATAAAGAACCCTGAAAAATTCTTTTATAGATCATGAGAAACGAAATCCGAGCGATACCGTCCCTAAAAAGTTCTTTCTAAACGCGAAGTAAGAACCAAGGGATTAAAGTGGAATATTCCAGGTTTAACCTTTCCTAAAACTGTTTTCTCCCCTCTGCTTCCGGCAACCTACGCAGCCCTTCGAGAAGCTTTCTTTGTCCAAGCTTGAATTTCATGTGCCTTCCCGAGGAGAAACTGTTATCGCATCTATCCTTTCCTCAAAACATCCTCATCCAATTTCTCTCGACTTGCGTCAGCGGTGGAAAGGCTCGCCTGCCAATCCAGCAAAATTGAGACTGCCCACACTTGCCCTGGTGAGGACGCTGTGATCGGGAACTGACGTCACATGTGATGTTCTATGATGGCGTAAGTAAATAAAAAAATACGTGAAGAACTTCGTCTATGACCGCTGCGCGTCGTTAAGGATTACGTCACTTGCTTTAGATATTCCTAGAAATGTAGTCTGCCTTACGAAGTGATAATTACCCCCATAGAGCACGGTACGTGACATCTTCAGGACGCCCCACGAGGCAGCCTTGACATATTAAATATGGTAACAGGCAAAAACATCAGACTGTCCTTGCAAAACATGTTAACTATCAGCTTCAGGAGCGAGAGATAAAATTAGGAAAATAAGTCTTCTGGATACTGCCTATCTCGTCGTTCCCTTGACCTCTTGCCGCCGACGGAAGAACTGCACGTGGTACGTAACAGGAGCCGCTGGATTTATTTCCTTTAACAACTTCACTGACGAGTAATTTCCGTACCATGGTGATTTGTACCATGGCTGCTGAACCGCTCGCTTTCCAATGCGATAAAAGCATTCGTTACAACTTGAAAACAACCTTTCCTTGGCAAGGTGTAATGCGTTTTCAATTTCGCGGTACTCATATCGTAATCGTCCAGTCCAAGCTAAAAGAAGACAATGGCCTTTTTTGTAACCACATCTGATGCCGTTGGAAGTTACATGTGGCCCCTTTTGTCGCTTTTATTCGCTTCGGTGTCTCAGTGGTTATGGCACTCGGCTGCTGACGCGAAAGACACGGGTTAGATCCAGGCCGCGACAGTGGCATTTCGATAGAGGCGGAATCCTTGTGGCCCGCGTACTCTGCTGTACCCAGCAGTTATGCACAACAGCCTTTTTATTGGCAAACCGTTTATGAATGCAATTTTTTCGTATAATGTGAGATTTCACTATTACAATCAATAAATCCGCAGATCAGCCGACAGCAGTCTTGAATTTTTATTTTCTATTCACGTTTTCGCTTTCGTCAAAAGCGTTCCCCATTGATTTTGAATGGCCATAACAGTGTCTTAAAATTTTTCAGTTTTCAAAATTTTGTTCCGAGAAATCTGCACATGGAGGTCAGTGCAAGTGGAGAATCCCATGTGGTCTAATTCCCAAAGCCCTTCACTACGGCATCCCTCATAGCCTGAGCCTACTTGGGACGCGAATTTCCCCTAAGCCAAATCAATCCTTTTTTGACCTTTGCGGTATGTGCACTAGGTTTTTAGTTCTGTAAAACACACTACGTGTGGTAAAAAGCACACTACGCCCTATGTGCTATGCGCTTCTGAGGTGGTATACGAGCTGCCACTTTCATGTGGAAAAGTGTACATCGGTCAAACGGGGCGACGTATTAACGACCGGCTAGGGGAGCACCAAAGGAATTTAAAGAACAAAGAGAATGTGCACTTGGTTAGGCACTGCCAGTCATGCGTGACATGTTCGCCACGTTTCGATAGTGTTCAAATCCTAGGCAGAAGCAAGTATAAAACGGCACGTGAACTCCTGGAGGCCTTTCACATAAAGGAAAAAGCAGATTGCTGCATTAGTGATGCATCCCTTTTTTTGTACGCTTCGGAATTCAACCTTTTTGCGGCATTATGATACGATGTTATTTCTTGGCAGTTGTTTGTGATGGTTTTCTTTCTGTAGTGCGCAGATGCGTGAGCCATTTTAAGCTCGAAATCTTTTCGCAGTAAACCAGTTGTGAGTGCAGCGTTCGTCCGTGTTTTTTGCGTGTTCCTTCTACGTGTGTTTGTGCTTCTTCGTCAAGTTTTTAGTTCTGTTTATTTATTTATTTATTTATTTATTTATTGTACCCTCAGGGCCATAGGCATTACAGAGGGGAGTGGGTTAATTAGGATAAAGAACAATGAATACAATACAGTGAAAACAGGTAGTACAGAATAAATTTTCTCCAAAATTAAAACAAACAACATTCCCAAAGCGTAAATAACATAAAATCAATGTACATAACACAGTGGAAACAGATATTACACATGAATCAACTTCTTTCAGAATAAACAATGTTAGCTATTGCGTCGTGAAAGGTTTTGTTACCTGCAATGGCTGCAATATCGGGGGGAAGGCGGTTCCATTCCACAGATGTGCGAGGAAGATATGAGTGAAAAGAAGATTTGGTGTGGCATGTTGGGATGCCAACCTTGTGGCGGTGATCGATGCGACGTGAAATGTATTCTGGGGGTGATATGAAATTGTCGTGAAGCGTAACGTGATGATATAGCTTGTGAAATAGTGTTAGGCGACCAACTTTACGGCGAGATTGTAACGGTGGGAGTGACACGTTAGATTTCATGGCTGTGATGCTTGCCGTACGGTTGTAATTTGAAAGAATGAAGCGAACGGAATTATTTTGGACTAGTTCCAAGGAATATACAAGGTTATCATGTGTAGGGTCCCATATTGATGCTGCGTATTCTAGTTTAGGACGTATAAGTGTTTTATAGAGTATAAGCTTAAGAGATGAGGGAGCGGCTGAGAAATTGCGACGTAAGTACCCTAACATGCGGTTAGCGTTATTAATAACGTAGTCAATATGAATAGACCATGTTAAATTTTGAGTGATATGAATACCTAGGTACTTGTATGTTTTTACCCAATCAAGAGGAGTGCCGTTAAGATAATATGAAGGAAGAGCGTTAGGTGCACGGGAAACACGCAAAGCTTTACATTTATTAATGTTTAATTCCATATTCCATGTAGTGCACCAGTCTGACACCAAATTGAGGTCTGACTGGAGAGTGTCAGTATCGTTAACGTTATCTATTTCCCGAAATATTACACAATCGTCAGCAAAAAGGTGAATGTTGGAAGATATGGCAGAAGGAAGGTCATTAAATAGATTAAGAATAGGAGTGGTCCAAGGACCGATCCCTGTGGAACACCAGATAGCACGTTAGCAATCGGTGAATTAGTGTTATTTGCATGCACAAATTGCCAACGGTTAAGAAGGAAAGATTTAATCCAGTCGAAGACGTTAGGATTGAGATTAAGATGGCTCAATTTATGTAGCAGCAATTTATGACATACTTTGTCAAAGGCTTTGGAAAAATCCAAAAAAATGCAGTCAGCACAGGATGAGTTGTCAAGTATGCGGTATAGCTTATCAGAGAAGGCAAGTAATTGAGTTTCACACGAGTATGTTTGACGAAAACCATGTTGCGCAGGTGTGAAAAATGAATTCTCATCGAGAAAGGTAACGACATGCTTGAAAATGATATGTTCTAGTAATTTGCAGCATGTGCTAGTGAGCGAAATGGGACGAAAGTTTTTAGGGGAGTGCTTACCACCGGACTTGTGAAGTGGAACCACCTTCCCACTTTTCCAGTCGTTAGGAAGGCTTGATGTGTCGAGTGACTGTTGAAAAAGTTTGGTTAGTATAACTGACTATCAGCACAAGTATTTTTTAGAAATTTAGCGCTAATCGCATCAGAACCACGTGAAGAATCATTTTTCAGGGATTCAATTAATTTGGCTATGCCAGGTGGATCGATAGTTATAGGTGACATTGTCGGGAACCTGTGGTGCTGTATGTGAGGCAAATTAACGCTTGAAATGGAGGAAAAGCTTTCAACGAATGTGTTATTCAGCACGGAAGCACAAAGATCACTGGGGATAAGGTTATCGGAGGCATCTTGTAGTCTAATTAATGGGTCGTTCTCAGGGTGTATAACGCGCCAGAATTTCTTAACACTCGTTTTCAAAATAGTTGGTAATGTGGCAGACAAAAAGGTATTCTTTGTTTGTTTAATCGCGTTGACGTAAGCGTCGGAAGCAGACTTGTACTTCGCCCATCGCGCGTTAGATGGTGAATGCTTCGCGCGGCGGTATAAACGTTTCTTTTTGTTAGATAATCGTTTGATGTGAGAGTTGTGCCAAGGTGCTTGTGGATTAGAGGTGACGATGCGCTTAGGGATATACTTATCAGTTAGTTCGTGAACCTTCGTTTTGAATGATATCCAGTTTTCTTCGACAGAGTAGTAGTCGGAGTTAGTAATAAAGTAATCAACAAATATGCCCAGTTCATTGTTAATAGCGGCAAAGTTGGCGCGTTTGTAATCTAGAATGATCTTTTTTATTTTGCTCGGTTTTGGACGTGGTATATTAATGCAAAAATTGAGCAGAACGTGATCACTGATGCCTGGAAGATATGTTATATCAGTAGCTAACTCTGGATTAGTTGCTAGAATTAGATCAAGAGTGTTCGAAGCGTTATTCACTGTCCTTGTGGCTTTTGTTACTAACTGAGTTAGCGAAAACATGGCGCATAGTTCTAAGAATTCTTTAGCTTGATACGAAGGGTAAGATAAAGAAGGCTGCTGAGCAGTCCATGAAATAGTTGGAAAATTAAAGTCTCCAAGTAGAAAAAGTGGTGATGAAGGAAATCGTGCGCGAACAAGATTTATAGCATCGTGAAGTTCGTTAGTGAATGTAGACGATAAGAAGGAGAACGGTAGCAGACGCCAATAATCAGTTTAAGATGACCTATCACTATTGACGCAAATATTAGTTCTAATTCGCTGAAGACTTGGATACATGAAGATGGAATGTCTTTAGAAATAGCAAGTAAGGCACCGCCGCCACGTTTGGCTATTCTATCGCAACGATATACCGAGTACCGATGAGCGTTTTGGAAGATTTCGGAATCCGATACATGCGTTGGGAGCCAGGTTTCGGTTAGCGCTATAATGTCAGCTGAGCATGTGTCTATGGCAGAAGATAAAGAAGTATGCTTGTTAAGTAGGCTCCTGACGTTAGTATAAAGAACTGATATCGACGATGGCAACTGTCCACTACCCCTCGCGATTCCCTACGGTGAAGCGGAAGATCCAGCCACAGAATCCAATCTAGACGATTCGCCACGTGCCACGATTTCTTCAACAGTGTCCTTGGTAGGGTTATACATGAAGCATTTTTTATTGATATGCAGTTTGTTATAGCGTATCTTAAAAGAGCGAGGGCCAGCGTGAATATTACCAAATTCAAAAAGTTTTTTCCGAGCCTGGCGCGTAGCCGGTGAGAAATCTTCACTGATTGTGATGTTATCCGTTTTAAATTGGTTACGAAGGGTTAATATCTTGTCTTTCATTTTAGTGTCCGAAAATTTGGCTATGATTGGTCGACACTTCTCATCTGAAAAAACGCCCAGGCGATGTGCACGTTGAATTGAACTGGAGGGGCATACTTCGACAATCTTAGTCAAGGCTTCCAGGAGTTTCGATTCAGTGTCTGCCCAAGTCTCTTCCTCATCGGGTATACCCCTAAATATTAGATTTTCACGTCGCGATCTATCTTCGGCTTCATCTAGGCGAGACTGCAGCAAATCATTTCGAGTATGTTGGTCTTCTACAGATTTCTTTAAAGATGAGAGCTCCTGATCCATGTCGTCGATTTTCTTTCCCTTTTCCTCGAGTTCATCAAGCCTCTTGTGCATGCCAGCTAACTTTGATTCAATGTTCTTCTGACTATTCCTAATGTCTTTAATATCAGCTGCTAATTCGACCTGATCTTTAGAGCTTTGCAGCGTACGAGAATGTACATCCTTAAGCAGCTTAAACATAACTTTCATTTGTTCAGACGGACTGTCTGGAAGGTTGTCTATGTCAAGGGAGCGAGTCATAGGACCCGGGTTAGATTCAATGTCGCCAGAGCGCAAAAGCAGAGAAATCATTGAAAAGCATTCACAAGCAACATCAAAGCACACCCGCGGGTACGGGAACAGAAGTAAACAGCGATCGTCGCTTTTTCTAGCGTATTTGTTCCTTCATGCGCCACAACCTGCTAATATGCTATTGTCCTCCATCTGCTGGCAATATGTATACAACGATCATGGGGGATTTTCTGATGAAGCAGTGCGCAACAAAACTAGCCACACAACGGTGCTTGAAATCCAGCTCTGCATATAAGCTATGCATTCATGGGGAAACGGAGAGAAGAACTGTCGCCATCAGGCACCTAATGAACTATAATCGGTAAATGAACTTTTTAGTGACTCCCGTAAGGTGGCATAGTTATACTGAAAATTAAATTCCCTTCCCCAGTGCAGGGTGGCCAACCGGAAACCTTTTTGGTTAACATCCCAGCCTTTCCCCTCTCTCTGTATCTATCTGTAGGCAACAGTTGTATTCCTACGCAACTTAATTTGTAGAATTCTAGCACGCGTGCATTCCGATATATGCACATGCAAATTTTCGGCTCAATTGACGTCGCTGGCCAAGCAAGGCGATGAGGGTTAGCGCGATGCTCCTATCATCGTGACGCGATGTTTCGCCACGTAACAGCGTAGAGCCATCGGAAAGCTCAAAGCTATTTCCCTTTCACTTTCGGCTATAGAAATAGAAGAAATGCCCTACGGAACAGCTGCGTCACACTGAGGAGGAGTTTTCGATCTACTGCCACCGCCTTGCATGCGCAATACCCCGAATTCAGAGCAAACTTTCTGGGCAAAAATTTCGAAACCCGCGTTCTCTAGAAGTATACCCAATGAATACTCTCGAAATGCGACTGCCTCTGTGTTTCCAGCATAAATATTTAAGATAGTCACAGAGGCAAAAAACGTAACAAATATATTTTTGTTAATTATAAGCCTGACCGTGGCAATTATCATCGCATTTCGTGTCCCCTTGAAAGCACAACTCATATACAGAGAGGTTTTCACTCCGAATCAGTGCCCATTTTTAAGAAATACCTAAAACTGAACTATGAACGCCCTGTATATAGCAATAAAGCGTTCCCGCCAGCAAGCAAGAAAACAGAAAGATACGTTTTGGATCAAGCCGCCGTGGTGGCTCAGAGGTTACGGCACTCGGCTGTTGACCCGAAAGACGTGGGTTCGATCCCGGCCGTGTAGGCCGCATTTCGATGGAGGCGAAATTCTAGAGGCCTGTGTACTGTGCGATATCAGTACACGGTACACAACCCCAGGTGGTCAAAATTTCCGGAGCCCCTCACTACGGCGTCCCTCTAGCCCGAGTCGCTTTAGGACGTTAAACCACCCAAAACCGCTTTGGGAGACCTCAAGTTTAAACAGCTTGGTCTAATATTCAATACTTTTTCCCGACCACTAGCTACGTGCCCAGCTGTGAGTGATGTCAACCAGGGGGCGTGTCTTTGCCGCACTGAGCTGCGACATGGAGCCGGTTGCGCGTCTTGAGAGCGGATATTCTGAGCGATGTAGTTCTGTGTGCAATTACACTTTCGTAAATCTAACGACGAATATCTGGTTGACTGATGATCCTCTACTATTTCCTAATTACGAACAGACACCTAACTGCCATAAGTAGAAAGTTAAGTAACAAATTTTCAAACCCGTTTTATAGCGCCCGCTACGGCCCCTGATCACTTCGCGCAAGAAAAATTTAACCTCTGAAAGGCTATTTCCTAAAATCACTTACAGACTTCCTTTCAAGACCCTGTATAATGCGAACAAAACAGTTTCATGGTCTTTCCATACAGGCGAGAAGCGCGCGCGACGTCGCGCTTTCTCATGATGCTACGTTGTCTGATGTGCTTCGATTAGGTGTGCCGTCCAGAGGAAGGAACTCCTTAGCTGACGATCTTCCCCTGTTCACGTGATTTGTGAAAATGCGCTTAGGTTTTGCCTTTTTACGAGTTGGTTGGTTAATAGTGGGTGGTGTTCAGGAGCACGCAGCGTTAACCTTTACAGATCCCAGCCGGCATTTGCTTCACCTATGGCGCGTGCTCGGAAATGAGCGCAGAACACTGTCTCAGAAGGCCAGCGTCCTCGAGCAACTCTAAAATAATCCTTTTACCCCGAACCTCTTAGTTCTAAGACCTTCAGGAGAAGCCCTGTGGGCGAATTACTCCATAAACAAGCCCCATTTCAGGCTCGGAATAAATGTACCGCGCTCTCAAGAAAACATGGTCAGATACGCAAAATGTTGCATGTCGCCCTCATCGGAACAGCTCGAGCACATAGATGACGTCGCACAACGAAGTTTGGGAGTCATGCCGGACTGTAGGCGCACTCAGCGCACAGGCGGTGTAGGAGACTGGCATTTGCTCCTGAGGGTCCCCGGTTTCACAAGAGAGACGTAGAGCCGGTCGAAACGCATTAAAGTGCACGTTAAAGAACCCCAGGTGGTCAAAATTTGCGGAGCCCTTCATTACGGCGTCCCTCATAGCCTGAGTCGCTTTGGGACTTTAAACTCCCATAAAGAAACACACAAACAAGCAATAAATTGTTGTGCCACAAGCTGCCGCAAGCGGCTCTGCAAAAGTATCATCCTTTGGGACTCTAACTATTGGCAAGTGTGACCGAGCTTCATGAGGAGAATGCGCTGGCGTATTACCTGAGATTCTGCCCGCCGCGGTGGATCAGTGGATACGGTGCTCGGCTGCTGGCCCGAAGGACGCGGGTTCGATCCCGGCCGCGGAGGCCGAATTTGAATGGAAGCGAAATTCTAATAGCCCATGTAATGTGCGATGTCAGTGCACGTTAAAGAACTCCAGCTGGTTCAAATTTCCGGAGCCCTTCACTACGGCGTCTCTCATAGCCAGAGTCGCTTTGGGACGTTAGTCAAGAAACTAATACTATTATCTTAGATCCCAAAATTATATGGGAGCCACTCAAACAACACCGTGAATACTTTATGTTGAGGTGTAATTATACCGATTTACGATTGATTGCAAAATTTGCCCAAAGCAGCACTGTATTGGAGACGCTCTGGTGCATTCTTTGAATCGTTTAGAAGCTCTACACTTTGAAGTTCACATGAAGACAGCCACTTAAGAGCATTAATAATGGCTTCAAACTTGCCTGTTGTAAACGACACTATCTGCTAAAAGCGTTATCTGGCTATGGATCAAAAAGCTAGGCTGGTTTTACCATGGTTACAACCACAGGCGCATTTTGGCAATACCACGGTCCAAACTTAGAAGTCGCCATTGTGGCTGGCACGCTTAATTATGGGTCGACATCGCATTTGGTCCAAAAAGGCCTAAATAAACCTTCTATGAACAAACCAATTAACCCTCGGCCCTCAGTCGACAGGGACTGTGGAGCAGCTGACCGGGGCGGTGGTCCCACCTGTGACGCAGCGGAGGGTGCTAAGAACCTCTTGCTCCGGACAAGCGGCCTTTGGGAACTGAACATGGCAACGTCTAAGGCAAGAACCTTATCCAGTGAGGCTAGTTTAGCAGTGCTGTTCGAGGAATTAGCAGGTATTAATTGGGATGTCATAGGGCTTAGTGAGGTTAGGAGGACCGATGAGGCGTACACTTCAAGGATGGCGCGGCCCAATTTTGGTAGTGGACATCATGTTGTTTAGCGCCGATTATGGTTGAACCTCGCTTATGATCCAAATCTGCCGAGGTCATATTTCGGGGGTGCCCTGGACATACGTTGGGAATGACCAGGGCCAAATTTGTAGGTGGCCATCATGTAGGGCAGGCTCAGCTATGGTTATAAATCGCTTTTGGTCTAAATCGGCGCAGGTAAAATTTCGGGGCTGTCACGGGCCAAATTTTAAAGTGCCGCAGGTCAACTTTCGAGGCCACCATTGTGTAGCGCACACTCAGCTATGGTTAGACATTGATTTTGGCCCATACTCTCCTAAGGTCAATGTGTAAATCTGTCAGAGTGAACCTCTTGCTTCTTAAGGTTAAACCAATGTCAAATCAGGCACGGAATTGTGAGTGACTTTTGTGTTTAGGTGAGCTACTGCTCTGAAATTCGGCCCAGGATGATTGATCCGGTCTCCTCACTCAGCGATCGGTGGATACTTGCGGATGATTTTGATAGAGCGTGTATTGACGTACAAACACCATGATTCTTGTTCGCGAAGCGTGCGTGAACTCTTTGGAGTGTTCACCTAAATAACCAAGTGAAACTTTATACTTTGGAATAACTGGAGAGGATAATGCTACGGAGGATAACGGTTTTAACTGTAATTGAAACCAAAACCAATCATAACCACAGAGATAACGCTGCAATAATTAGGTTCAACAGGGTTTAACCATTCCTAACGACCATTGCCATTGACATCTCCCTTCTCTCCTCCACAGTGGGAGAGGAAGAAGGGGGAGGGCATGGTTCGCTAGTGTAGAGAGACAAATCGCCCTAACATGACCTGGTATGTGAAGTCCTCACAGAGACACCCACGCTGACGCCGCCGGACAGTTTTCGCTTTCATGTCCCCCTAATGGTATCGTTAGAAAAGATTACTCGTCATGAAATATCACGTTGCCCTTTTTTATTCCTAAAACTCGTCGCACATCGGACCCCCCTCTCTATTTCTTTTCTGCAGTTACCTCGCCCTTAAAACGTGTGTATACCCGGCGGTGATCACAAACTGTCACACGCTCCATTGCCGACCTCTCTAAGCTCGTCCTGATAAAAGCAGGTAAAGACAAACTTCAGTATATCTCCAGCAGCGTTACGCGCCAATTCACGAACTCACCGTCGGCGTCGAAGGCAGCGCACTTCCCTTTCTGCGACAGGAAGCCCATCTGATAGAATCGAAAGCTTATTACTGGGTCCAGGGTGATGTTGCTTCCTCCGATGATAGCGGCCTCGCACTCTCCCAAGCGCAGCGCCTTTGCAGCTTCATTCAAGGCCACCATCGTTGACGAGCACGCCGTGTCCACTGTGAAGCTTGGGCCTGCATCAGGGGAAAAGAGAGAATAATTATTACTGCTGTATTATTAAAGGGGTTTGTACAAGCGGAAGTTGCTACCTCCGTCTTTCAGTACAAATGCAGTTAATCCACGCAGTATCGCCAAAAAGTTCTTGTTTATTTATTTCTTGCTCAAGCACTGGATTATAACGTTTTTTTTTTATTTTCCATTCTTTTGGCGGCCTTCAGTCTTTGGTTGTAGAGCTTGTTAGTTAAAATATTTCATAACCATTTACAAGTACGTCACAAGCGGTAAGAGCGATAAAACGGTACAGAACAATGATTTAGAAAACCTGCCACGATGGGGAGGTGGGGCTACGAACGAACTTTTTGTACATCTGATATAATGAGCCTTAGCACGTCATCTCAGATATAACCAACTTTCGTTTGTTAACCTCGGATAACCAACTCTAGTTTGTCAAACTCGTAAATGAGAAACTTTAGTGTTTTAACCTGAGATTTAACGAACATGGAAGCCAACGAAAAGAGTTCAGCTTAAGTTCATGATAATGGTGCGAGCTATGCAAGGAAAATGATAGGTGTAACGTTAGGAGGCAGGGCGAGGGTCGAGTGAGTGAGGGAACAAACTCGGATTAATTCCATTCTATTCGGAAGCAAGAGGAAGAAATTGGTATTGGCAGGGCATGCAATGCCAAAGTAAAATCGCCGATGACCCTTAAAGGCAACGAAGTAGATTCCAAGGGAAGACAAACGTAGCAGGAGGCGGCAGAAAGCTAGGTGGGAGGATGAGATTAAGAAGTTCGCGGGAATACGTTGGCTGCAGCTGGCACAAGGCAGAAACATGGGCGAGGCATTTGCAATGCAGTGGTCGTAATCAGGTCGAAGATGATACCGAACGTAAATATCCCACCTGGGATACAACGAACTTTCGTGGGATAATCTGAATTATAACGAACTTCTTTGGATATAACGGAAACAAGTATACATCCTCGAATATAACAAACTTTCGTCTAATATCTTTGAGATACGCACATAAGTATACAATAACGGATACAATGAGCTTTATTTTACGGAGATCGAATGCAGCGAAATTATCGTGTTGACTTCGGATATAACGAAAGTTTGACTGCTAATGCATTACTGATTTATTTGCAAAACTGTGGATGAAGTTCAAGCAGGCTGGGCGTTAAGGGAAGCGAAAGTGCAAAGCAGCTGCAGTATAAAAAAGGCACAAATAGCACTAAGAGCGCGAACAGCAATAATAAACAAGGTAATATATTTACTTTTTTATTCCTTGTTCAGGCAGCCTTAGTTTAGATCGTTTTCTTTTCATGTGAAATTTTTTTTCAGCTACAGCGTTGGCTACTAGAGCTTTCGTGGTAAATTACTCAATGAGCGTTTACATGTGCCTCACAAGTAATAGTCAGCAATGAAAGAATACAGAACAATGAATTGGAAAAGCTAGTCGGTAAGAAAACGATGCCAGGTTGCCGTTTTATCTAAGTGAATGCAAAACGACCTTCCAGAGAGCGGGGCCCAAGTGTTGTTTTCGCAAGCAGTTCATTTATCTCCATATTTTAGGGTTGCATTTCAGCCCAGATCTCCGCCTCTGAGTGCCCTCTTTCGAGGACTCTTATACGCCTCGGCTGAGGTGGTTGGGTGCGTGCGTCTTTCTTGCGTTAATGACATTAAGCATTAGGAAATAGCGGCGACGTTTGCCTTGCGCTCAGCTAATTCAAGAGCTCGGAAAAAGAATTAGCTGGAAGTTCGTACCGCGGCAAGGAAACATTGCAGTTAAAACGCATGTGAGTGCCCCAATTGCAGCCTTATCCCGGTAAGGAAACTAAAGCTTGCTGGTGGCTTCACCATGCAGTGATAGTTCCCCTGGATGCGTCTGTGGTCAGACATGACAGACCCAAACTGTACGAGACGGACTAAAGCCCGCTAAATGCCGTACTGGCATAGCCGATCTCATATTCGCCAGTGATTTATTTCCCTTTACGTACCGGCAGCTAAAAAACTGCCTAAAACAATTTACGGCTCTCCTGGCAGTCTGCTTGAAACTACTGAATGAAGTGCTGGTAGGATATATATGTATATTTGCCAATAAGCTGTGGCGGCATTAATGCCACAGTCATGATGATAAGGGATCCCATATTAATAGGTGTCTCAGCAAACTATGTAGCCTAGTGCCTTAGTAGTCTCACACAACTTCTACCCATGTCATGCGGGCACATGCAAAGGGTATTGAGTCGAGGACATTCGAGATTCTCAATTTCTACTGAACTTGAAGGAGTCATGCCTCTACTAAACGGTAAACCCGATCACCGTCGAGATATAGCACCACCTCGCACCGGCGTACTGTGGCACCATCATCAATACCAATTAGTCAACTCACAAGTTTACTGTGGAAATGTTAATAACAAAGAGATTATTGTGGCAGTCATGTAGATAACTCTTAAAATAATCTGCCTGTTTTAGACGACCGGTAGAGCATTCATGCACTTTTGAGAAAGGTAGGGTTGGTTGGCAATGATGATTTGGAGCATGCTGCAGTGTGTTGTAGCCCGGGCTTTCTTTCTTTCTGCCAGATAAGTTGGATATTTTAAAACTGCACATTTTTCAGAGATGATACTCCTGAGATTTTATTCCAAAGCGCGTTGCTGTGAGCGCTCTGCGTAGAGAGTGCTCGCCACCACCGCTTGAAGGTCCTCGAGATCTTAATCGAGTTCTCCGCTGCTTAGTCGAATCGACAGATTATTTATTCGGCGGTCATCGAAACTCCCCGTGTAGCAGCGATAAGGTGTCCTTTGATTCAACAGACTGTCAGTTAGAGTGCCTTCGAAATGACCGCATGACTGGGGTACAGTCTGAGACGTTACGGCATTAAGAAGTCTGAGCCTTCCGCATTGGCTATTCTATGCAGGCCCGTAGTCGGCATCATCCAAAAGCTGTATTAGTTTTTTCCTTTCTTACCTTTTTCCTTTTTACTTTCTTGGGAGTTTGCAAGAGCTCTCCCAGCGTGGCACTCGGGCTCATTGAGCACCTTAGACTGCATTTCTAAGGGAGCTCTGCGTCACCTCATGATAATTTGTTAATCCATTAACAGGTGGCGCCAGGATCGCATTCAGCGCTAGCAACTACAGCTAAGCGCTAATAATCGTGCGTACCTTGGAAGTCGAGACAATACGAGATGCGGTTGGAAAGCATGGCCTGGCAGTTTCCCAGCATGGCATAGCCGTCCGCTTTCGTTGCATCCGCTCTGAAAGCGCTGAACGTATCGGAAATGCTGGACGCCACGAAAACGCCCACGCTTCGGCCGCTGAACGTGGCCGGGTCGTAGCCGGCGTCCACGATGGCCTCGTACGAGGTCTCCAACAGAAGCCTGAGCTGTGGGTCCATTAAGTGCGCCAGCCTCGGGGGCGTTTTGAAGAATAGAGCGTCGAATCGAGACAGGTTCCGGATCTTGCCATGCCGCTTAGGCAGTCCGCTGTGTCCTGCAAAAGGAAGCGAGCTAATCTGAAGCGCTGGAATGTACGGCTGCCTTATTTATAGCGGTGCTTCCTGTAAGCAACAAAACTGTACGCTTCCAAAAGACCGGGATAGTAGTAGTCCGGTAACATATACTCACACTCCTCTTGCCTTGATAGAGTGCTGTATGATGGGGGAGTACGCCCGTTTGCTCCTGTGCATGATATCGACGTAAACGCCTCAATGAACTCGAATCAGTCTTTATCACAAACTACGCTGCGACTCTCCAAATGGAGGCATGTAAGGAACCTAAATTACGAGATGTGGTGTGCGTGCCGTATGTCATTGTGAAAACTCCAGTGCAAAACTCTGATGCTAGGTACTGAGGGACACGGGGGAAGAAAAGTGTGCTTTCTGGAGAACATGGTAGCTTCGGTCAAGTGGTCCAGACGCGCTGCAAAGTCTAGTCTAATGGGTCCCGTGTACGGGGGAGCGCAGCTTTGTCTGGCGGTTATCCATGGCGGTTCCCCAGCTTCCGTCAGTTGTCTGTTTTATCGCTGTATGGTGAGTGACGTATTGTACCCATTTTCAAAAAAATAAATAAGCCGGACGAAAAGTAACGCCGGATTTCAGGTGTTTGTTATGGGTTTGCGTCTTTTTGCATGACCGCTGATACTGGCTTTTGCTCAACCGTTGATATTTCATGTAACGGCGTTACCACGAAAAAACATCTAAAGTTGCACTGAGGACCAATTTAAGTTGGCCTGCACCGCCTAATTGCATTGTCTAAAACACACTATTCTCACTAAACACAACTTCTACAAGAAATAAAACATGGAAGGCTGGTTCGTTCACCACTCTACTCGGTTTCAACTATACCAAAAATACTGGTACAAATAAAAGTGCACGTACAACGCCCACAATCGCATTATTCGATCTTTATTTGATAAAGCTGCACAAGGAAATTTTATAGTGTTCGTATCTCGCAAAACGATCTAACCAATGACGTGTCATTGCAACTATACTATGAACTTATACAAGACAAAACGAATAAAATAAATACAGTCGAGAGAAACTGCATGGCCGCCCCACCTTACTAAAAAGAAAAGCACATAATCCCTCATCAGGAATTAATGTCGTTGCTCTGCAGAATGAGTAAAATGCGTGCCTCTTGGTCTAAACATGAGCAAATAACAAAAACGTGTGCATCAAATAAGTGCCCAACAATCCACTCTTCCACTCCTGCAAGTAACAAAGCTACCGGGAAGCATTACCCATGGCAAAAACAAAGCACAATGCTATGCATCCCCCAAGACAACTAGAGCCGAGAAAGCTGCAAAAAAAATGATTAGGCACAAATTACTGTTAAAGTAGATCAAGAGAAATCAATTAAAAATTGAACAAGAATTAAAATACACCAAGGTAAAAGAAGTGTTCCATAAACCTTAAGAAATCAAAAAGTAAAAAAAAAAAATTAATGCCACTAGACTCCAAGTCGTCGTTAGAAGTGAGGAGTGGCAAACGAAATGATGTGCTCAAATGCGAAACAAACTATGGGGTCAAATGAGAAACAAATGCTACAATAAATTGTGTAACGGTGCAGCGCTTAACGACGCCTTTCAAAAAGTTTAATATTGAGAAGACATGAAAATAGAAGGCTTGCTCATATATTTATCATCGGCACCAATGTGAAGGTTTCTATAACTATGCACCCCCATTTCTCTTTTGTTTTTTGTAAGGAGTTCGTCTACTCTAAGAAGCGAGCGCGATCTATTACAGTGCTCTTCCAGAAACCCGTCGCAATTTTCAAGCAGTTTAAATGAATCACTTTATATAGTAGCAAAACCAAAAAAATACTACACAGGTTTCGCCCCTACCTCCTGTTTTCATAAGAAAACTTCATTATTGTCAATGAAATCGCTAATAAATTGGCAGTTTCGGCTTGTTGGTAACACATGTCAAACAAAAATAGCGCAGGAACAGAACAGGGACAAGCAAGGACTCACACAAGCGCTAACTTCCAAAAGTTTATTATGAACCGCAGGGCGGTAAATATACACGACGTGGCGATACGTTGTGCAGGCACAGGAGGACAAACAATTTCAATAGTTTCACAGATAATTTAGTGCCTTAGGAGATAATCCAACAGACGGTCTCGCGATGCACAAGCCACCTAGGCTATCTATGGCTTCTGCTTCAATGATTTCACGTTTAAGTTTTCTAGGGATCATGGTGATGACACTACATGCTTCATAGATAGGTACGCAATCTTCACAGTTGCTGCAGTGTACATCAAGAGAACCACCTCTTTCTTCTTTTACACTGCAACGATGCTCGCGAAGACGTTTGTTCAGGAACCTTCCACTCTCACCTATATATTTCTTTGCGCATGTCAATGGTATGCTTTACACAATTTATTCCATACAAACAAAGTTCGGGTAATGTATGGAATAAATTGTGTACAGCATACCATTGCCATGCGGAAAGAAATATAAAGGTCAGAGTGGAAGGTGCCTGAACGAACGTCTTCGCGAGCATCGTTACAAAGTAAAAGAAAAAAGAGGTAGTTTTCTTGATGTACAGTGCAGAAACTGTGAAGACTGCGTACCTATCTATGAAGTATGCGATGTCATCACCATGAACCCTTGCAAACTTACCCGTGAAATAATTGAAGCAGAAGCCATAGATAGCCTAGTGGGCTTGTGCATTGCGAAACCACCTGCTGGACTATCTCGAAACAAACTAGATTATCTGAGAAACTATCGAAATTTTTTGTCCTCCTGCGCCTGCGCAATGTATCGCCACGTCGTGCATATTTACCGCCCTGCGGTGCACAAACAACTGTTGGAAGTTAGCGCTCGTGTGTGTCCTTGCTTGTCTCTGTTCTTTTCCTGCGCTATTTTTGTTTGAAATTCTTAATATTTGAGGCAACGCCAAACTTCCGTTCACTTACCCTTGGTTTTCGTGGAGTTTCTTAGCACCTGCTGTGGAAAGTTAAAATGGAATGCCAGAAAAAGTGTGTCGAATTTTAAATCCAGTTTCCTCGGCAATATGTACTCCTTTATAGCCCATGAATATCTTCTGAGGCACAGAATGACACAGCATTGATTTTTATTGACAAATTAAAATGCGGAGTGTGACAGTAAGGCATTTTAAGACATTTGTAATTCATCATTATACATTCGCATTTCATGTCTCTTCGATGTTTCATCAAGTGCAGAGATTTAAGCATAACGAGCTTATCGGCAGAAGCTTGGCTGAGCGAGACTTATCGTGAACTTCTGAACGCACCTGGTGGCCACCGCGTGTCATCCTCGGTAACCATATCGATGCCCGCGTATAGCTTCTCCTTGAATTCGGCGAGGTGGTCAGCTTGCGGAAAGTAGGCAGAGAAGCCCGAAATGACAATGTCTTCTTGTGCCATCGCCTGATGTGCCATTGCCTGAAGAGAACAAGCGCAAATACGGTCGCGCTGGCATCATTTTTCGCCCGTAATTGAACAAGTGAACCGCATGTGGAGAACGTAGCGATAGCAGCATTTAACCTCGACATCTACCATCACTTTTAAACTATTAATTCACAGCACGAATCCAAGTTGGAACAGTTCGTTACCTCACAAGCCCAAAAGGATAGCCTGGTCTAAATGAGGACAGCGCAAAGCTAGTCTTCGTCAAAATATGTATGTACATACTCAAAGTAGTTTGCCCTTAACCTGCCTAGTAAAACTGTGAAGAAACCAGGGAAGTCCAAAACACTTCAGTAATGAGGGCGAAAGTGGCATTTAGCTCAGACAGACTTAGATAATTTCCGGTGCAAAACAAGTCCCACTTAATGGTATAGAAGACACAGTGCCGAGCGGCATATTCTTCACAAATATCGCATAATCGGCCCAATGCTAACTACCTGCTAGCAGTACGGCACCTCTTTCTTCCTTTCTTCTCTCACTCCCTCTTTTATCCCTTCCCTTACGGCGCGCTCCAAGTGTCCACCGAGATTTCAGACATACTGCGCCATTTCCTTTCACCACAAACCAATTTTATCATTTCATTGATTTATGTCAATGGATTTGCTGACTATTAGCGATAGCCTTTTCAAAGGTATTATAGGCAATGGACAGTAACCTGATCGGTCCGTAATTTTCCAAGTTCATGTCTCCTCTTTTCTTGTCGATTAAGATGATGTCACTTTCTCCAGTGCTTTTCCTATGCTGAAGGTCTGTCGCACGTAGGTTGCTTGGGTTGGGTTGTGACCGAGGTTGCTCTTGCCGAGCAGCATCTCACGATTAAATGGCCTGCCGCCTGACACGGTGGGCAGGTAGCCCACTACCGGGCGAGAAGGTGAGCGGCCTGCCATAAAACTGGCTTGAGACTGACAGACGCAAAGACGAACGCACAAACAGACAAACACGCTGCGGCTAAATGCGTGTAATGGTCGCTACAAGTGATAACTAACTGAAAAAAAAAAGAGCAAATCTCAACTTTTTACTATTACTGTTCGTCCCCTTCTTTACAAAAAGGCGTGCAGTCAGCCGCACGTATTATCCATGTCAGATTCTAGAAATTTTAAAACGCAGCTACCCTGCGAGCTGTAGCCCAACACATTTTATCTCCGTAGACTAGTTACGTGCGCTAGAGGCGTTGCGTTGCCCGCCAGCTTTTCGACAGTGGGCTTATTTTGGCGGAATATAGGCATAGTTTGTTCGGCTACAGTACTAATGGTAACTGCATTTTCTAAATTCTAAAAGCTGTTACGGATATTGCGGTAGGCTACACTTCTCCCAATAAATAAGAAGACTAAGAGTGATAGTTAAAAAGTTGACTGTTCATTATTAGTTCACCAGCCTATCACTTAGTACGTCTTAGCTGTATCCTGATGCTCTACAGCGCTGACAATGTTGTGGCGAAAAAAGCGCTCGTGTAGCACAAGAAGCGTATAGTTTATAATTCCAGGAGATCTAAGGTGAAACACCTGGTATAACACCAATAGAAAGGTTTGGTTTGGTTTATGGGGTTTAACGTCCCAAAGCTACTGAGGCTATGAGAGACGCCGTAGTGAAGGGCTCCGGAAATTTCGACCACCTGGGGTTCTTTAACGTGCACTGACATTGCACAGTACACGGGCCTCTAGAATTTCTCCTCCAAAGAAATTCTAGCCGCCGCGGCCGGGATCGAACCCGCGTCTTTTGGGTCAGCAGCCGAGCACCATAACCGCTGAGCCACCGCGGCGGCACCAATAGAAAGGCTCATAGAGCAAAATTTTTGTTGACCGCTCTGTTGAGTGCAATGTACCACTCTTACTAGGAAGAGAGCAGAATCAGTGACCACTCTACTAAGCTATTGAAACGTAGGTCGGAAGATCGAATCTCTTGCGGCAGCCGCATTTGGATGGTGGCAGAAGTCTAGAACGCCCGTATGCCACGCAATGTTATGAAACATGCCCTTATTTTTATGAATCCCTCCGCAGCGGCTCCTCTTTCTCGGTGTTGCATTTTCTCCTGCACACCCTCCCTAACGACGCTGTTGTAATGTCCGTACTCAGAGAGGCAATGCACCTTTCCTTCTCTCATCAAAGATCTGCGGCATTGTCTTGTGATTTTCTTGTTTCAGACAATCTACAGCTTTTTAAATTTTTTCTCTGACTGTATTTAATAAAGGGGAACAGTTTTCCGACATATTTCTGCAATACCATGCCCTTGCGCTTATCCCGACATCCCCACACAAAGCGCAGCGCTGTGCGATTTTGCATGCGGCTCTTTTGCCAGCTATGGCGATCATGCTCTCCGCAATGATATCTTGCAGTGTACGGAGAAGAAAATGTTTCAGGTAGACTAATGCAATAAGTGCCGCGAACGCCATTATTTTACATGCAGCATTTTTTGTGCAATTTAAAGCCTTCACATGACTTCCGCGATACAGCTACCTCCCAATATCACATCTTTTACTCGCACTTTTTTTTTCCGAAAGCAAGAACAGAATCAAAATTCTTTCGAATGATCTGAGTGTTTAATAGGCGAATGAGTTTAATAACGTGTTTTTCCGCTGAGCAACGGGTCGCAGTCCAAACTGTGAGCTCGACGAAAATGAAAAAAAGCCTATCGACTTATGCTTTCCTTCCTCTTATGACAGAATCTGATCTTTTCAGCATTTTGTCTAGTCTGAAACGTCACAAATCTGCCGGACTTGACAACATTTTCATAGGTGATCTGATAAGAAACATTACAGCTCTGAAAAATGTTTTGCTGCTTATCTTAAACGGCATAATTAAGAGTGGTACATGGCCAGAATCACTGAAGAGCGCTCGCGTTTCCTCTGTACAAAAGTGGGAAGAAGAATGATATTGCAAACTACTGCCCTATATCTATTCTTTCCTGCGTATCCCAGATATTGGAAAAACATGTACTTTCTGTGATGGATGCTTTTATTACTAAACATGACCTAATGAGTGGGAATCAGTACGGTTTTGTCAGCGGCTCAGGAACGCAGGTGCTATTGGAAAATCTCTCCAATTTGCTGCATCAAAGCCTGGAGAACAATGAGGTAGCATTCGCACTTTTTTTGGACGTAAAAAAAGCTTTCAACACGGTAAATCATCAAATTTTGTGTTCTAAACTGTACTCGTATGGATTTAGGGGTCCTTTTTAGTCTTTAATTGAAAACTATCTTCACAATCGTTCTCAAGCACTCATGTTTGGGCCTATCTGCAGTGACGCTGTAAAAGTGCTGTGTGGTGTCCCGCAAGGGTCCATTTTATCTCCTTTGTTGTTTAACTTATATGTGAATGACATATGTGACCAAGTGAAAGCATGCACCATATTCCTTTACGCCGATGACACTTTACTAGTTTCAAGCAACCCTGATTTTTCATATGCCCTGGCTAACCTTCAGGAGGACGCTATTAAAGTTAGTGATTGGTTTGCCTCAAATTTAATACAAATAAATAACACCAAATCCAGACTTGTCTGTTTTCGTAACCCGCATAAAGATGTACCAAGTACAGGTTCCATATATTTACACACCTCATACTGCTCTTTGTGTTCTTGTCAACCTATAATTAGCGTCCCGTCGGTTAAGTACCTTGGTATATACTTATACAGTAATTTGGCATGGAATACTCAGATGACTCACATTTGTAAGAAACTCAGAAGTGTTGCATGCTTGTTGTCTAATTTGCGAACTATGATGCCATTTTCTGTTAGAAAATTAGTCGCCCAGGCTCTGGGGTATAGTGTCTTGAGATACGGTATGTGTTGTTTTTTAACTGCTCTTTCACATGGAAATGTCGTGTTAATAGGATTTTGAAAAACATTGCTACAAGCGTTCTCTACTCGCCGCAGGAAAATCTGTCCAACAGTGTCTTTACCGCAGCCGGTTTGCCTTCTTTTGACAATCTTTTTTAAACAAATTGTAGTACTGAAATATTTTTGGAATTGCGCATACAGACACATAAATACGAAACCGGTACCGTTGAAACATGTTCCTCGCTATCATAAACCGAGAGTGCGCACTCACTACGGCAAAGCAACTAGAAAATATTACGTGCCAGCTATCTTTAACGAATTGCCGGATGATTTATTTTCTTTAACCACCAGCAAAAAAGTGCGTGTTGCTGTTCAAGCGTTAGAGAATCTTTAACTTGTACTAAAATCTTATCAGTGCTTTTTCATTCTTTCCGTGCTAAAATTTTTTGTGTTCTTTATATTTACGTCTTCTAATTTTCTTTTGCCTCTTATGGAGCTCTGATGTAGCGCGCAGATTGCCGCGGCTGCCGGTTGTCGCCACACAAGCCCACTAGTGGCTTCGGCGTTTCCGTTTTTTTTTTGTATGTTCAGATTATGCTGAATAAAGATTATTATTATTATTATTATTATTATTATTATTATTATGTTTCAGCTGACTTTGCCCTGTCTTCCTTAAGATAAAAGTAGCAAGCAGATGAGTCAAATAAATAAAATGTAACAAAAATTCTGACCATTTTCCTCGGATGAACTCAGTTCAGAATGCCAAAGCTTTGCAGCCACGACCGGCAGTGACCGAAGCTCTAAGATGCAGAGTGCCAAGCTTAAGTACCGCACTGGAACCCACTGTGCTGCAAGGAAGCCATATCACAAAGCAGCCAATACGCGTCCGCGTGGAGAAATGCTCGTCATATGAACATTTCGACAGGATACGCACGTAGCCTGAAAGTATAACCTTTTATCGTAGCGCCACATACCTGCATCCTGTTGATGCAGAGGCAGCTGCGGCTTTCGTGCTACTGACCCTCAGCCACTGTTAAATCTTTATATGAATTTAACGTCCACTAAAACTTTGTAATAAAAAAATCGGTCATAAAAGGAAAACGAGAACAAGGCTAAAAACGCACCACGAAAAGGCGAGTCGAATAAAGCGAACCAAAAATCTCGTCCTGCGCTGAAGTTCCGACTGATTACAATGTGCATGGACCTGAAGTTGCACTTCTTAGTGTTCGGATCATTTACAAACAAACGCACCACAATCACTAAAGCCGTTTTTGCGCCTCGGCTGTTGGACCAGGACATTAATGTCATAGGACATTTGTACCTGCTGATCACTGATCGAACTAATAAGTAAGCTTATTTCGCAGACCGTGCCTTTAGAGTGCATATTTGTACTGAAAGCTTCCAGGCAGCCATATTCATTGATCGCAAATGTTTTTACGCATCTTTGTGACAGAATATTATTCTAGAAAATTACGCCTGATTTCGCGTGATTATAAGTTTTGAAGGAAGTGACGACTGGTACAAAACGCTTTTTGGTGCTTCGCCACTCCTGCGAAGCATTTTCTTTGTCGTAGAGAAACAGGCGATTATATCTGTTTTTTTTTTAATTTCGGCCACCGTAATCGTGAAATCGCCATCTTCGATAGTGGCATAAAACCTGGAAGGAGTATCGTGTCGGTAACCTCTGGTTTGCACGTGGATGGAAGCCGAAATTCATAGCATAACACCGAGCGGCTTCCAAAATGGCGCCAATTAGAGTAGCGTAGGGATCAGGCAGCCTCTAGTCTTCAAGCGTAAATATGTGGGCCTGCATTAGCCGCTTGTTTTGCAGATGAACAGCGTGCCGCTGGCGTTGTCATTTCGAAACGGATAACTAGCGGATGAGAGGCAAAGAAGAGGAGGAACTAAAGAAAGAGCATTTGAAAGAAACGGTTAGAACACGACCTCCAACGTTAAGAGCACAAGCAGGTAAATACGTTGATGAAAGACAAGTGACGCACTAGCTTTAACCTGCCACAATTTATTATCAACCGCACAGCGGAATATGTAGTAAGTAGTGGCCTGAAATCACGCGTGCGCAGCCAGCAAAATAATCAGTGCAAGGCCAAGTATTGGTTTGGTTTATGGGGTTTAACGTCCCAAAGCGACAAAGGCTATGAGAGACGCCGTAGTGGAGGGCTCCGGAAATTTCGACCACCTGGGGTTCTTTAACGTGCACTGACATCGCACAGTACACGGGTCTCTAGAATTTCTCCTCCAAAGAAATTCAACCGCCGCGGCCGGGATCGAATCCGCGTCTTTCGGGTCAGCAGCCGAACACCGTAACCACCGAGCCACCGCGGCGGCTTGCAAGGCCATGTATTGTAATTGCTTCTAATACAGCGCAATGGACGGCTTGTGCACCCAGATATCCGTGTTAAGGGGACACAGTGTTCCTGTGTCACCTGTGTCAGTGTTCCTGCTACTGCTTGTGCGCCTAACCTTTGATCTCGTGTTATACATACCCGCCCAAATTATACATACCACCCAAATTATAATTATACATACACGCCGCTCGCAAGGCGGTGGCGGCGCGGCTTGACCGGCGACTAAGTGGTCAATTTGATTTCCTATTTGCCCCCATTGGACACTGTCTTGAGGTCCTTGAGTGGTTTCGCAATTTTGGAACGTGGTCATGGAATTGCTGCCTGAGTGAGCAACCGGTAGAACTGATCATGGCTTTCCGGTTTTAAACATGTGTGCTTTCCCAGTGGGCGCGATACAGACAAAACTTGTCATGCCACAGAGCCGAGAGTAATTGTGTTATCGAAATTCTAAAAACTTATATGTATATTACTGACGGTAAGCTACACGCCTTTCAATTAATAAGGTGAACAGCAGTGATAAGTAAAAAATTCAAAGGAGAATTACGATACTTCCATATAAAAATTTGACCACAGCTCGTTCTGCTTTGGCGGCACGAAATGCAGGGTCCTCTCGTAGGCGCACCTAGCGTCTAATTCGTCACCGCGAATGGCTGGGGCCTCTCGACAACTCAGGCGTGCCGCAATGCATTCCGCAGACTCGATTTTTGGACATGGAAACCAAGCGAGCGTCCGGCGCAAACACAGATTTGTGCGCACTTAACTCCTTTCGCTATACTCTTTACAGAAATAAAAACGCCAAAGCGCCACCTTTTCACATTGCCGCGAAACGAAATGATTTGGCCACTAGCTGCGCACCAGACGCAGCTTATGCGCCAGTGCAGCGCCGCGAAGTAGGCGACAACCGCGACGCATGCTATGGTGCAAGCTCGCGCTTTCAGACTAAGGAGGGGAGTGCGTCGCCCCATGCCATGGACACCGGAACCGCTGAAGCGCTGCGGCAATGGAGTCGTTCAAATGCCAAAACTAGCTGAAATCTAATCCGACTGCCATTTATGCGATTCCCCAACAAGTCCTTTCTCGTGAAGCAAAATTTATACACTACTGTCAGCGAACACAGCTGTCCTATCTCTATTACTCAGCATTTGCAAGTATCAACTACTCGAATATGTACAATCGACAACTCTGAATTTCTAGGCTTCGCTAGAGAACCGATGCACAAAGGCACTACACAAGTATGCCGTACGAAACGTGTGATGCAACGCCTACCTCAAGCCTGCGCGGATGGTGACTGGCGCGAGCGCATAAAGCCTAAAATCAACGCCACCCGAGCATGAATACGTGAAACCAAGACAAGCTTAAGATAATCACACATTCTCAATACCATAACAGCGATTCAAAGAAAGTCCCAATTTTCCTTCACCATCCATTTGAAACCGCGAAGTATCGTTGAGCCACCAATGCCTGCTCGAGACCGCACTGGACTCTAAATCGCTAACATTTTTAAAATAAGTGCCAGTGAGCAGGGTGCCGCGATCAGAAGCACCGAGAGCCACTGAGTGATTGGCAGGGCTTGATGTTGGTGCGAAAAAAGAAAAGTCAATAAAATCAAGGAATAAGTTGGAAAACAGTCCCCTGAGAACCGTCAAAGAAAGTTGGTGGCAAAAACCACTGGTGAGAGTCTCTTGTACTGCTTTGCCGCTACCGAGGTTCAAAAATGCACAAGGTATTCGCTGTATCGTAACAGTTCCGGGGTCTTTAATGTCGTCCTAATTTACCCTTGCTGTAATAGAATGCAAGCAGGGCGGGCGCTTCAGTTATGCGGTAGGCGCTTTGCGCCGAGAAGGGCACAGGCTGCACTATGCAAATATACTATGGGTAAAACAGAACGTTCACATCGGCTACTTGGTATGGATTCATAATAAAACAGTGTAAAAGACGACGGACCACAGAAAGGAAAACACAGGACGAGCTCTGACTCGCAACTAAAGGTTTTATTTTTTAAAACTTTTAAACCTTGTACTTGTATGTTACGCCTAACGGGCCTGAGGGCAACTAAATAAATAAATAAATATATATTGGAACACACAAAAAGGCATGAAATCAAAAAAAGCTTAAAACACAGCCGCAGGGCGTCACGCAAAACTGTGTACACCCCCCGCTCTGAAGCACTATCGAGAAATGCAACCTCCTTATTACAAACACACACAAAAAAACAGTTTGCCATATTTCTTATGCAACGGGTTCTTTTCTCTGCCCTATACTTCCGTTACACAACCCTACGGTGTTCATGCCGCTCATAGCCATTTGTGTATGACAAGCAATTAAGGCATCATGGCATGCGAGAATTGGATCAACCCGTCAGGAATTCGTGGCTGCCTTTGCTTTCCTCGAGCCCTCCGCAGGACACAGCAGAAGGCTGTGCCGGATCCTGGCCTCCGAATCGTGGCGGCGAGTACGTCTCTCCAAAAACTGCCTCAAGGTTTAGTGTGATCTCGCCCACGGCAAGCAAAACATGCCTACCGTAGTTGGTGTGCCTTACCGAGTTCATTTCAAACAATGGTTGTGCGCGACTACCGACCAAGAAGAAAAGGAGCGGCTTCCACGAAGGCAATGTTTTCACTTATGTTGACCAAGAGCATTGTGCGAACTGCAGAGCGTGCGAGCCGCGGCTGAAAGAGATAAAGAGACATGGCAGAGGCGGTGATAAGACGGCACATGAACTATTAGAAGCCTTTCACATCAGGAAGAGGGGGCATGACTGTGTGAGTGACACGTCTGTTTATCTTTTGCACGCAGAGTACAGGTATCTCGAGCACGCATTTTGAACTGACGATGTGTTTCTTTACTGCGCATGTCTCCATTTATGTATATAATCTGCTCTCTTACCTGCAAATAAATAAGATGAAGTTAGCGCCTGTCCTGTGTCTTTCCTCTCTTGTGTGCGTGTTGTTGTGCGCTTGAATTCGTTTCAAAATAAGCTATGCACCATCTAGCCCAAACAGAAGTTTTGTTAAAGTTGACCACGAGATCCCCGAGGGCATTAGCAGCGCACTCAAGCTAGGCGTACTCAAGCGAGCCAAGACGAAACGAGGCGGAAAAGCTAACCTTGACAAGGGCAATACCGAGAAAGGTTGAAGGAAGCGATAGGTTCCGGTGCCTTACAGAGTGCGTGGAGATTCTAGAGCGCACGAGGACAATTGCAGGAAAACGTAGTCCCGTCGCCACTATTACAAAGTGGATGTGTTCAAAGGACCGGAGAGTGTTGCTTTCCGACTAAGAAGACTGTATCACCATCTTTTCTGAATACGAATTCCGCGAAAAAGCCCTGGCAGCGGTTATGAAGAACTTTGACGTGTCTCCGCTGAAAGAGACCGCGGTCATGAGCCAAGCTGTCTCCGTTCTCAGGGACCTCCGCATCGAATGGGTGTCCACGCAGGTTGTCCAGTGCAAGAAAATGCATCTGGAAGTCTTCTACACTGCAAAGGCTCATGAGGTGGACTTGCCGTTCGGGCCGATTGTATCTGAAGGGAGCACGTGGCAACACCACGTGTCAAAGTTTCTACAACGGCACCTTTCGTCCTTGAATTCATCCGACCCTCTCCGGATTCCCAATTCCGAAGCTGTCGTGACCTTCCTAAAGGAAAACAACCTAAGCAACTGTGTAGGCTTAAGCATCGACGTCATGGGCCTTCCTACAGCCTCCCTCATGTCTCTTTGTTCAAACGAGTGAAAAGGTGCATAACAGAGGAGGTTGACGAGCTGGTGCTCGTAACAAAATTAAGACTTTCAGTGGAAATTTTCCTTGAACTTCTATGGTTTTACCTGCATTCAATATTTGTAGAGTGTGAAGACAAGCCTTATGCGCAGGAAACAGGAGTGTGTATCGGGTCAAATGCTGCCCCTGTCTTGAGCAACATTTTCCTTTTATGCATTGACAAATATTTCCAAACGAATTGTCTGGTCTACACTATAAAACCTTCAGATACGTTGATAAATTTCTAGTTTTTGTACAGCGCGGGTGTTTTGCGGCTGAAGTTATTTACATCCGAAAAGTGTTCAGGGAGGGCGGCCTCCGAGTTACAGTTCACCTTTGAGGTACCAGTGGACGAAGAACTGAAGCTTTTAGACATGGGGCTGCGTTTCGAGCAAAAGCATATATGCTGGAGGTACAACCACAGAGCGACAAAGCCGCTTCTCAATTCGAAGTCACGCCATTTGAAATAGGTAAAAAACAGCATTATCAGTTATTACCTCCGAGCTGCTTTGACAAAATCGTGCTATAATGCCATTGGAGATAGCTTTCAGGCCCAGCTGCCTGGGGTCAAAGATTCTGGGTATTAGGACGAAGTGATGAATTGGGCATGCTCTAGGTAACTAAACTCTTGAAAGCGCCAGGCCGCTCAGCAGGGGGCGGATGTTAAACCTTAACAAAAGAAAGAAAAATTTACTTTTCTGCCATATGTTCATCGCATTGCCCTTGAGCTAAAAAAACATTAGAAAAAGGTACAATGTCGGCGTGTTCTTTTCAGCGACCGTCAAGCTCGAACAGATATGCCCGGCCACTCAGCGAAATAAGTAGGCCAAGAAAAGGAAAGGTTGTGGCATCGCGCACAGGCGCTGACTAACACACAGGCGCTGACGAACAACTGAAATTTTATTGCTCTGACACATCGGATAGTGTGATAATGTCCCCCTTTCCTGCGGAGCCCGCTATATTGACCAGGCTGGGTGGTGCCTGAACGAGCGCCTGCAGGAACACAGCAATAAATTAGAGAATGAAAAATGACCAGTCTCATCTTCTGAAGCATTGTCTGGGATGTGAACTAATGAAAAAGAAAAAGTGCAATACATTGTTTCATGACACACGTGCATTATACACCGTTAAAGATCAGACAACCCGCGAAGTGGTACAGGCGCACCATATCGCAAAAGACCAACAGAAATGCTCAAGCAAACCCACTTTTTTTTCTTTGGAAAGCCGCCGCGCTCGCTCAGTGGTTATGGTGCTCGGCTGCTGACTCGAAAGACGCGGGTCCGATCCCGGCCGTGGCGGTTAAATTGCTTTGGAGGAGAAATTCTAGAGGCCCGTGTACTGTGCGGTGTCAGTGCACGTTAAAGAACCCCAGGTGGTCGAAATTTCCGGAGCCCTCCACTACGGCGTCTCTCATAGCCTTAGTCGCTTTGGGCCGTTAAACGCCATAAACCAAAACAACCGTCTTTTTTTGTGTGTGATTAGCAAGTTGCATTTCTCGATAGTGCTTGAGACAGGGGGTGTGCGCAGCTTTGCGTAACATTTCTCATATGTGTTTTGGGATTTTTTTGTGTGGGTGCTCCTATGAAATCAAAGTTCGAAGAATAAAACCTTTATTTAATAGTAAGCGCTCATCCTGTGTTCTCCTTTCTCTGGTCCGTCGTATTTTTTTATTATGACTGCGTGTAAAGTATCCCACGCACCTATCAATGCGAAAAGAGTTGTAGTTTTCCCGAGTCTGAAATTAAAAGTCAGCTGACCACGACGAGACCTTCCTGTGAAGATCAGACCAAATCCTGTTGATTATCCATGGGTTTCATCCATGTCGGGCGCGTCGTTCGTTCTGCTCGCTGTATACCAAGCCCATTCTTCTTCAGTGTGTCTCCCGCTCTGCCAGCAGTATTTCCTTCCAGCGCCGGCTGGCAGCGCTGAGAAATGGTTGTACACCAAACCAAAGATGTTGAGGACTACGCAGTGAAGTAATTAACTCAGCAACAATATGGACAAGCTAGAGAAGGCTAGAGTACTAGTGGCATAAAAGGAGAACGACAAATTTTTCGAAGCCTCACCCAAGTCACAATAATGAAGCTAGAAAATATACGAAGAAAATAGCCTAGAAAGTTAGAGCCTTATTGATATGTAAAGGTGAAAAGAAATTCCGCGAAATAATGCATGCTTGATAATTCATTAGTTTATTCTTGCCTTCAGAACTAGAGCTTCGGTTTGGCTAGGCCATACGGGACCAGCTATCCAAACTTCCACTTGCTCGAGAAAAATATCTTGCGGTTTATAGGTAGTATTCTATAGCGTTACCCTTCTCATGCCTTACAAATGCGAGAGCATTACTTGGCGCGTTGAGCGAAAACCTCGGCGTAGCCAAAAAGCCATGGCATAAAAACGGCTCGGCAATGACGTCATCACTCCTCCTGGAGCAAGCTCTCAGAAGGCAGGGGCAGATCGGGAAAGGCATATAGACTTTCATGGTGAATGAAAACAGGTTTTGAAGCGGCCCTCCTTCTCCTCTCCCTGCGGTGCTATAGATTACCCTTTGAGCTGGATAAGAAAGCAGACTTCCTTCATGGTGGGGGGGGGGGGGGGGGGGGGCGGAGACGCGGCTCGAGAGAAAGCACGTCATCATCCCTCCTAGAGCGACAGGCCATCACAAGACAGGGGTAGCTCGAACAATAACTCTCAGCTGGGGTCATTCGTGGGGTCATCCACGCGCTGCGATGTCTGCGTCCCCCTCACTTTCGCCTCTTTTTTCTCCTCTTTTAGTTCCCATCTACCTTACCCGTTCAGCCTGGCGCATTTGCGGAGACACCACTTAGCTAGGTGAATAGTTATGTGCGCCAGTCGATGTTTTATTCCTTTGCCAAACTACATTCTCAAGATGGGGGTGGCAGGACCCCTCCCTCGTACGCACTAGGCGAGGAGTCCATCCCGAAAGACTTGAAGTGGTACATGTACACAGTGGCGGTTCGGCTCTGCGAGACACGCTAAAAAATACCAAGCCCGCTGCCGTATTCATGTAAACGCGGCTTATGGAGCCCATCATCAGATGTTGAGTCGCTCGCGTCTACATCATCAGGCGGGAAAGTAAAACGTTGCCATACGTTGCAGTTCACTGCCGACAAAGCAAAGCACGAGACTGTCGCAACGCAGCGAAACGTGCGAAGCGAGCTGCTGCAGCGAAACAGCTTTCACCTCTCTAGCCCCCGACTGCTCAGCGACACAGTCAGCGGAAAGTATGAATGCTCTGGCATTTGCACATCATAATAATTGCTCAGTGCGGCCTTAATTTTTTTAGTCTGTGATATATCAGGTGTTTTGGAGACGAATAATCACAGGCTATTTTTATGTTAGATGACTTTTATTAAATCTGCTAATAACCACGTAGCGGAACTAGCTTAGAAAGCTTAGAAAGAATGAATCCATTAGTCATCCCGACATAATGAAACATGGAATATGCTGGAACCACAAGCGAACTAGTCTGATGAATCCCTATCATATACCCTCTCTTCTTTATTAAATCGGTTGGTACAAGAATGCTTTTAACCTTTTCTTGAATAGAATTCTATAATTATTTTCTTTATAATTCTTGTCTACGTGATGTGCGTAACATGCTTTAATATCCATGTCTTCTTAATTTTCGATAACATTTCTCTGTTTGTTCATAGATTTCGCTGCGTTCGTTTTCATTGATAGCCTTGTGCTCGAATATTTTCGGCTGTAGTACTTGTGGTTTTCTAACGTCATGAAAAATTATCCAGCACCTGTATCTCTATGAATTCTTTATGTAGTTTCACTGTTAGGGACATTTGAGGTACACACTACATAAACAACAACAGGTAAGAGCCAGGACCCCAGTCAAGCCGTTGCACAGCTGTATGTCCCGTCTACTGTTTTAAAGAAGGAAATATGCAATTAAACTGAATCGAAATAAATGAGTGACAAATGAAATAGCTGAGAAGCGTGAGAGAAATAACTTACGGTATTCAAGAAGTGAGCACGTCTCTCCCACTGGACGCGTTTATAAATCAGAGCAGGAGAAATGCCAGCTAGGTTTTCTTTTATTTTGTGGTATGTAACGTGGACATGGGCATTCAGTAATGCCAAGCTGAAACTTTCTGGCCAATACCACCGCCCTGGTTTAAACGGGATGCCGACGAAGCCGAACCATTTCAATTAAGAGCGAGCCCGTATTCCTGTTTTCAATCCAAGTCCATTAAAAAAGGGAAGCGAAACAATTTACACTAGGGAAGATCACATGCTCGACCCAGGCTGTTACGAGTGCCTAGAATAGAACTTCCTGCCGGATTTTTTTTAAGCATTCGCTCCCGTGGAACGTCGCTGGCCCATTTTACTTTGCCGCAGGAAAGTGACCTCTGCTTCAAAAATGATTTACCGCGCGTACGGCGAATGGCTCATTGGGGCAAATTGGTAATTTTTATTTCTCGTTCTTTGAATGCAGCTTACCGGTCTGGTTTTATAAATCTGACAGTAGTGCTATAGAGCCTACAATTTTGCTGCATCGCGAAACTGTGCTCTCGGTGGCAGGACGCCGCGCTGCAGAGCATATAGCGAGTGGCATATAGGAGCAGCTGTGAAAATCTAGACAGGACGCTGTGTCTCTGTGCTTTTCTTTGTGTTTGCGCGGCTGTGCATGGCTGCTACGTGGCTGGGTGGATTGTAATAAAAAATTTCTAATGGAAACGACCGTCCATGCGTACGCCCATGTTGCTCTTCGAAGCTCACTGCTTGGCTCAGGTGCTGAGTCCTCGGGGCTAAGACACTGGTGAAGGCCGCCGGGGGAAGTTATCTCGCCACAGCTGGTGCATAATAGCACAGCTGCTTGTTGCTGTCAGTGTTTTCCGGCTTGGAGAGCTCTTGTGCAGTTGATGTGCGGAGGTAATTTTAGAGAAATACGGGAAATATTCCAGCAGCATTTGCCAGGGGGCTAGGTGGCTCGTGCTTTCAAAGCGGAATTGTTTTTAGCGCTTTGTATAAAAGGAACAAGACAGGCACTAACTCACAAATGTTTATTCAGAAGTAATACACGCATATATAACAGGTGTTTCAGGAAGATTTTAGGTAATGGTCAAGTTTTTTTAGGTAAAATTGTGCCTTTTCCAGCAACGTACTATCAATGTTGCCTACACCAGAAAGCCGCCCAATTGGTTTAAGTGGGATACTTAATTTTAATAATTAACTTTTTAAAGATATCATAGTTAAGCACCTATTTGGAATTAGCGATTTGTGGCCCGTCGTCAGCAATAGCGATATCAGTTTTTAAAATTTAGAAAACCTGATTACCTTTGGCGCTGTGGTTCAATGAAATTTGGCATTTTTGACTAGCTAAGTGCAATGAAATGGTTCTACTGCATGATTTTCGAAAGTGCATTTTTTTTTGGCCTGAGGTAGCGGTATTTCATCACTAAGATCAACGTCAAGATTATAGGCAGAAGTCGTGACCTTGTACCACGCGAATTATTGGAAACGTTTTTTATCAGAAAAAAAAAGCCTTTGTTATCAGCGACACTTCACTATGCTTGAAACGAAAAGAAGAATATATCTTGGAGACACGTGTGTGATATTGTGAATAATTTGAGATGTTGAATGACTTCATGATTCTATGTATGTAAGCGCTCATTCTGAATAAGCAGTTATGAGCCGCCGCCCGTCTTGTCCGCTTTAAGTGGGGCGCTAAAAAGAATTCCGCCTTAAAAAAGAGAAATATGGAGCGCGTACCTGCGAGCGTTTCCTTTTCGCGCCGCTCTGCCGTACGTCAACTCACACAACTGAGCAGAAAAGAAACGTCCACTTGAATGTTCCAACGGCTCAAAACAGAGATATCCGCCCAAATAG
This sequence comes from Amblyomma mixtum, assembly GCF_055824585.1. Taxonomy (NCBI): domain Eukaryota; kingdom Metazoa; phylum Arthropoda; class Arachnida; order Ixodida; family Ixodidae; genus Amblyomma; species Amblyomma mixtum. The sequence goes on from NC_143015.1 coordinate 34,312,602, forward strand.
AAAGATTAACATCGTTTCTAAAAAGTCGTTTATAAAGGTCGTTTATAAAAAGTGGGCTTCACGTAACATGGACTAGTAGTTAAGAAAGTATCGCACCGCAGACGCGTGAAAATAAAGGCACACTGTTTGACACCGTATGTCGCAACTCAGAATACTTTTCAAGTCCAGCCTAATTAGTTAATACCATTTTGCAAAACTGGTCACCTAGCTAAAGGATACAACAGCACTAGAAAACAAGAACCAGAACACGCAATAGACGAGATGGGCGCCAACTACGAACTGATTTTTTATCCCGAAACCACTCATAACAACAAGAGAGGACCCACTAAAAGAAAACGACAAACACAAGAGGCGAAGAGAGTAAGCAAGAACAGTAAACCATGTGCATAGAACCGTTAAAAAAGGCAATTTCTTGATCTGTTCGAGACACAGACGGCTTGCTTAATCAGGCCCCCTTGCTTAATCAGGTATTCCCCTATTACCTCTCTTTCAAGCTTATCCGTCGATCGACCCATGAATCTTGCTTTCTGAAAAGCAGAACATCAATGAAAACTCATGTGGCTACTATATCCATTCTTTACTGGCTTTTTATGCTGTCTTGCTCTATAGTTAATGCACTGGTCAGTCTTCCATGTATATTCAAATCCGCAGCGAAGAGGAATGACAGGAAGCACATCAGTGGTACACTCAGTGAACACACTTTCGTGTTTTTCGAACATTCTATGATATGATTTTCTTTATTTAAGTTGAAATTTTTGACAACTTGCAAGGTGCTGAGAGAAGTACTTAAATTTGTAACGGTTGGCCACCTCCTTGGCATTGTTCGAGAGGCGATGAATATAAGGCATCGCCAACAGGTCTCTCTGCTTTGTTCCTTTCTGTGTAACTATTCCTTGACGCATGTTTATGATGTTTCCGAAGCGTTTTGCATACACTTGTGGCCAAATGACTATTGTAACCGGCTTATTGAAGTATTTCCATCGGCATGTCAAAGCTGCCTCTGGCTCATGCTCACATGTTTTGTTCAGAGCGGCAGTTATGCAAGTCGCAATTATTCCACCTTCAACAAGCTTCGAATCAACGCTATAATACGGACGGAGTTATTTGGACGAGCAGTGGTTGTAAATCAACATAAGTGTCCATGATTGTTGAAATAAAGTCTTAAATGCATAAATTGGAGGCTGTCACTTTAGGCACTTCCCACGTGCCGCCCTTGTTTCTTGAGCCGTTGTATTCATTAAGCTATGTCTTTACACCAACTTGCCCAAACATGTCTTGTTGTCGCCTTGCTTTTTGGCTGATGAAGACCGCGAAAGGCGGAAGAACTGCTGCGGATTTAACGTAGTTAAACCGAGTAGATGTGCGAAATCATTCGATCGGATCTGTTCGCTCCGTAGATAAGAAGTTGATGAAAACGACGATGCGCAATGCACGGCGCGAGGGCGCGTTGAAATTTCACACGAGGCGTGACCGGCTGCGGTGAAACCATAGTGCCCTCGTGCAGTGGCCCGTGAAGCTGGTCTGTTCGAGCCGCCGCGGTTTCGCAACCCAATGGCAAAAATTTTCTTTAATTCTGCACGTGGTGTTGCTATACTAGATTTGCTAAACAGCTCGCAATGTTTAAGGCAATAAACTGGAGGTGTTGAGGTCAGCGAAGAAGCAATACAGCACACACTTGCTTACTGCCTTGGCCGGCTGCGCGTGGAGACCATGTTTTCGATGCCCAAAATGCTGTTTTTCGGTAATCGCCGGTTCTATCTATTGACCATGGATGCAAGCACCAGCTGTCACGTTCGTGGCAACTAGAAATAAAGCGTTGCTTAAGCATATTTTTTTTTTTGAAATAATACCAAGCTACCACATTTGTGGCACCTGGGATAAGAAGGGATAATTGTGCCCCACGACAGCGAGCAACATTTCGTTAGTTTCGGGCGTCTGTAGAGCAGCGTTTTTTGTTGCGAACGCAGCATTTCTCTAGAAATCCTGAAAAAGGTGATACGTGCAGAAATAAAGTAAATACTGGCGCGACTGGGCTTCAAATCCCCGGGGACGCGAACATATTAGTTTCGCTGGCCAGTGCTCGAGAACAATATACTCTCGCCGCAGGTTTTTCTTTCTTGGATGGAAATCAAACCCGCTGAGCAACCACTTTACGTACATACACACACTCTTCCTCGACGCAGAGACATACTATCATGTCTTCTTAAACCCACTTCACGTACACATCAAAATTGCGGAAGTCATACACATGCGTCAAGAACCGGCAAACATTCAGGCGGCCGGACCTGCGCAGCATAAACCCTCCGCTCCAAGGCGCACTGTTCAATGAATAAAGCCTTAGATGAACGAGGTGGCTCGGCGTGTCGATCCTTCATGCCGTTCTTGGCTAAAAAAGCTAAAAAGTCCAGTTACCATTAACAGATTGGGCTGAGCATCTAGTCTTTCAGAAAAGCCAAGAGCCGTACACTGTAAGGCAAGATCTCAATGTCCTTTCTGATTCTCCACTGTTTGTCTCAGAAAAACACTGCATCAGGGCACCCCACACACCAATGTTCGATCATCTCTTGTTGGTCGCACAGGCGACAGTTCACGGACCATTGCACACAAGTACTCTTGGCGTGAAGTGTTGGGTTTAAAAAAGGAAGGATTTTGCAGCTGGTTGAATATACATTTTCTGAACTCGCTTCAGTACACTACATTCCATAAAACCAAGGTAAGGCTACACGTGCACAGGGAACAGAGATTCTATTAGCGAGTTTGTCATCTGCCACCTTCACAGCTCGAATAAATATTGCAATGAGAAGTAAACAGTCAGGAAATCAAAGGAATCGGGGACCTCCTTCGGGAAACCCCATAAATCTCCCTCTCGGCCATGACCAGTCGAAGCAAACAGATAAGTCGCCTTATAAGCACCGCTATTAGAAATGTGTGGCTCCCAGCTTTCAAGAAGAAAAACCTTGAAACAAACTGGTGAACAAAGAAGTGAACAAGGCTAGAGATGTAAAATTTCAAGAAATTTTGAATGGCACGAAAAAAACCGTTTCTTTCAGGGTTTTTTTCATGAAAAATGGGAAATTTTGCGAAACGTGACAAAAACAGATTTATTTGCAGAAGCACAACGATCGACAATAATGCTCCGAAGTTCAGTCGAATATGCAGTTATAGATGACATATTGTGAAACGAACTTGTTGTTGCAAAATGGTGGTTTGAGCTAGTTGGTATATCTTTAGAATTTCACCAGCGCTGCGACTAGGAACAAGAAACAGAGAAGGAAGACAAGGACAAGCTAGAACTTGTTGTTCTAATGCACCGAGAAGATAAATAATGATTCCACTTCAGGCGAATATGGAGATATATCATATTTGTGGAACGAACTTCTTGTTCTATTGCACCGAGAAAGGGAACATGAAAACTGATCTACAAGTCACTCCATATCGGACTCAGAGTCAGCGTCACTGGATGCGGCACTACGCGCAGGAGCATGGATTGAAGCTTTGTATACAGCTACGTTCGACTGCACATACACAAGCTTTCGAATCCGTTCCCCTGAAAGCCTGTTGCGAATCTTTGTATAAACGTGTCCGAAACGTGACCAGTTTCGTTCGCAGCTGGCGGATGATGGTGGTATCTGCAGCAGTCGGCAAGCCAGACGAGTTAGCGGCTGGTTGGTGCAAAGGCCTTGCCACCAGGTAGATGGGGCCACGTGCTTCACTGAAGACCCCTGTCCTGGACCAAATTCCTGCGGATGTCCTGTACTCTGCTACGTTGGAAATCAAGAAGGTAGGCTTGTATTTGGCTAAAACCGCTTACATGCACAGCAGCCTATGTTATTTATGCCATGTGCGTAGCGCTGCAGAACTTGCAGCCATTTTGTTCTACTTCAGCCGTGAATTCAAGTATTAGTGTGTTTTTAAGTCAAGCCTGGTTCTTATATTTGACCTGGCCTTCAACCCACGAACGTTTTAAAAGCACTACCTGGCACCGGCAATGACGACTGCTCTCCAATTGCTCAACGATACATGCTATAATGGTTTTCAAAGCAAAAACAAAAATTTAAACTAAATCAAGCTGTCATAAAACCATGAAATTGCATTGTGAAATTTTCGATGTTTCTTTCCATTTTTCCTCGTGTGAAAAAAACGGAAAAAACCGGTTTTTTTCCAAAATTGCAGTGTTTTTTTCAGGCCTTCACATCTCTAAACAAGGCCAACCCCTCCACGCTCGAGACAATTTCTCGCATAGGCTCCCATTGTGACCGCCAAGCAAAGGGCGCGATAGTCTGTGCAGCGCTTGTACCTTCTTCCTCTCGCAATTCATCATTTGCAAACAATAAACAAGCTTTGCAATTAGGATGTTGCACACTTGTGCCCGAGCAAAACTCTACAGCTCCCGACCCATCCACGCCTGCTTTCGGCGCCTTAAAGAGAGAATTTGTGACCCCCAATAATGCCCATTATTCCGGATCCGATGAAGGGGAACCCCAAGAGACTGCACTTAATCGGAGTCTCAGCTAATGCTACAAAAACGATAAGGTTTCGTACCCCAGTAGCCAAACCAGATCTAGATCTAGAGCGTACTTTAGATCTAGAGCGTACTGTGCTGGCGTCGACGCAGGCAACAGGGGAACCGCGCAGAGAGGACGTCGATTCAGTGCTGCGCTCCTACATGGCGCTGGATATAGTGGAAGAGGAATATTCTAATAAGTTCACGGACGGGGCAAAAGTAGCTTGAACCGGCAACCGAGTCCACTATCCCTGCTTCGATCCTATGATAAGGACAGTGCCGAAGGTGGAAACTGCCTCGCTGTCTGGCAGACTTGCGGATCCAACCAGCACTCGGTAACCGTCGGCTTGGCGCCTCTACCTGAGGCCGAGACATCGGTTTCTGCAGCGCTAATAGCCGCGCTACGTCCCTACCTCAGATAGCCAACCCCGCACCTGTGAAAAGATAAAATGGGAGCCTTCCCAGTCACGGACATGCTGCCCGGCCGTTGGCGTACCCCGCGTAAAATGTTGGAGGCGGCCCTGGATGTAAAGCCGGCGTCGAACAGTCTTCCAATTGCATGAGACTGCCCCATTCGTCTCCCACTTGTCACGCCACCAACCAACCTGTGCCGTGGTCACCGGTAGACCTGATTATAGCGGAAAACTATTTGAGGGAGGCGACGGACTGCCGTTCACATCGTGTTCGCACCATCCTTATATATTTGTAAGGTACAGATTTTGAACAGTAAAGCGCTTTGTTTTTACATTGGTGCTCCCCTGTGCCTGTGTGCTATTGGGTAGAGGAATAACCTAACCCGCATTTTATGTTCTGTATTAGAGTAAGGTGTCGTTCCTGAACGAACATTAGTCGGGGTTCGAGCAGCAGAAGTTCACAGAAGTGATCCCTATTTGGAGTCAGCGTTCCGCAGACGCCTAGCTACAAAATTTGGATAAGGATATGAGTCTAATGAAGCAACAGTAGCTTAGAAAAAAATTTTGATGATTAATGTGTTTGATGCGCACGAGGCTAAGTCGCAGACCCACTTTTTTCAAGCTTTTCACTCCACAAAGGCCCAGCATCGGTCCAGGCAAAATTTTGTACCTATGGGAAACCGCTGTGTACATACCATAGTGAGAATGAGGACCCAGTACTTGTGACATTCGTGATGGAGGCTGAAACCACTGAGACACAGCTGTGGTCACGTTAGGAATGCCAACAGGAAGGATCCCTCGATAGGGACTAAGTAAGATTTGTGATGAGCATAGGTCTTCTTAACTTGAGGTCGATTTCTGGTTAAGCCTCTAGTCCGCATTGCAATTGAAGTGGTGTTACAGCTAAATCCACTGCATGATCAGAATTTTGCCTTTGCTGCATAAACAGGTGCAAAGGTTGCACCTCACGATGAACGTTGAGCACGGTTTTTTAACTGCTCTGAATAACTGGGAAATAAGCCTGCCCGCCAATGACAAGTTAGTAACAAAGGCGGATAGTAAGGGCGGAGTATGAGCCTAGCAGTACGCAGAACGAAGTCTTGCCCTGAGGTACACTTTTTCTAATGCAAGTTCTGCCCATGTGCCTATTGCGTGTTGCCAGTACTATTATGACCCGATTTATTTAGCATTTACTGACATGCGTTCATGAAAGGACCATCGTGGTGAAACCGTCATTTTTCTCCTTTCTGCAGTCTGCAGTTTTTCTGCGGTCCGTGGCCCAGTATGAAGCGCCGAAGACTGGTGCGGTCAGATCTCAACTGCTTTTTCTTTTACTGGCGAGAGCCAGGTGCTCAGACTCAGGAAAGCGCAACCCGCTATGGAAAGAAAAATGACAGAGGTAACGTAAAGGCGATTCAGTGCACTGAACAAGCATGGAGATGGTCCTTGGCCAGTGCAGTAAGGTTCAGCACTGCGTGCCCCTTGACGACTTACCTGCCTGCTTTCTTTGAGGGCATCCTGTAGCCAACACCGCGCCTCCTGTTCCAAATGCTGTGAAATTTTCAGCTTTCAAAAGGCGCCATTTTAAGCTAAGAACTTAGTGTTTGAAAAACCACGGAAAGAAGCAGGATACCATTGTCCTACTTTTCGGCTAGTAAAGTGTGACCCCGCATAAGTTACTTTAGCGCGCGAATAATAATGCCGCTACACTGAAGACCATGTTTCAACTAAGATGTTCAATAAGTTTTAAATTAGGCTTCTTGGGTTAGAAGATCACTTTTTTGGCAGTGGAGTATCTGAACAGAAAACAGCCAAGACGTGCTAACTAGTAGGACAGTTAACTTACACTTCTTCCAAACGTACACCCCTAAAGGAAGCCGAGCGCCAGGCCGGGGGACGCTTGTACCCTTTTGTACCGGTGGGTGCCCGGCGGTGGGTTTCGAACCACCCACCTCCCGCAGCCGAGACGGGCGCTCAAACCACTGGGACACGAATAGCCAACTTTTTAAATATTAATCTTAGCCTCCCTATTTATTGGGAGGTGCGTAGCCTACCCTACTCAAAAACCTCATCACTTTTTAAATTTCGATGACGAAGCTATCCTCGGCGCCGTAGCACAACATAGTTTGCTTACATAGCGCCAAAATGCATGCGCTTTTGAAAAGCTCGCAGGCTAAGCCACCTCTCTAGTGCACGCAACTCGTCGAAACAGCCAAAAGTTTCTGGGCCATACTGCCGCGAATCTTTGAAGTGTTTGTATGTTCATTCTTCAAAGCTGCCGACATGCCACTTTATCCCTTTGTTTGTGTTGCCTAGATTTATCTCGATTGATCGCATCCAGGCGGAGCCGATTCTACGTTGTTCCAGAATGTTCTAGTAACTTTCCAAGCTTTATCACGAAAGTTCATTACCAGCTTTAAAAAGAGCACGGCCGAAAGCGGCGGGCATTCTGTTCGACTACCGCCGAGGTCGCCTTGTGCTATGCTGCCACCGAGTCAATGAGTTCCTTGAGGGCGGAAGCCAGCCAAAAGAAATTGTTTTGTTCCGAACCAATTCTCGCTGTTTTCCTGTTCGCCGGACTGCAGTGACCACTACGTAACATCTGGTGGAGGTGCAAACGAATGTGCCAGTCGCCCTCACCCCATGGCAGCCGTTAAAGCCGCCCGAGTCGCCTCGAAGAAGATCACAAGAAAGCCGCAGAAGCCGTCACAACCGAAACGAAATGCCAAGCAACCGTCGTCGCCAGAGGCGCTCACCTAAACATGGACGACTACCGGACCGCACGCGAGCAAAGGAGGACTCTTAAATGGTGACGTCAGTCATGGCTATGACAACAGCCCCCATTATTTTGCACCAACTCCGAGTGCTGCCTATGTTCAACGGTTCTCCGGGCGAGGACCCTGAAGAATGGCTGGAACAGTTTTAGCGTGTCGCCATGTTCAACAGTTGCGGCAAGCAAACTAAAGTGAGCCATGTTTTCTTCGCCTTGGGGGGACCAGCCAGAATTTGCTTCAAAAACCACGAAGCTCCTATAGCGAAGTGGGAATCATTCAAGCGGGAGTTCTTGAAGGCATTCACGAGCATCAACAGAAAAGAACGAGCTCAGCTGCTTCTTCAGTCATGCATCCAGCACCCGAACGAGACAGTGACAGCATACGTAGACGACATGAAGCGCCTTTTTCGACATGTCTGACATGACGGAAGATGAGAAGGTATGGTTTGGTTTGGTTTATGGGGTATAACGTCCCAAAGCGACGAAGATGAGAAGGTGGAGCTTTTGATGAGTGTTGCTAAGGCGGTACTTTTCGTATGCCTGACCCGCAATCCACCCCAGACCATCGCGGAATTCACCAGCGAAGCAGCCCCCATTGAGAAAACTTTGGAAGCACGATCCCACCATTTCTTTCCACAAGTCCACGTGACCTCAACAACCTTTTCGGCTGGCGCAGCATTCGGAGGCAACCTGCGGGATGTCATCCGCGAAATTGTACGGGAAGAGTTGCGTGGCTTATTGCCATCTTCTAACCAGCCTCAAGTTGCGACCCTTGAGGAAATCGTGCCCGAAGAAGTGCAACATGCGCTTGGCACCTAGTCTTCTTTGCCTCCAGCTGAAGCTCCAACCTTAACCTACGCCGCTGCAGTACGCAGACCTCAGCCCTAACAAGAGAGCCGAAGTCCGCGTCTTGGACGTGAACCAGCTGTTTCCGAACGCCGCCTCCCGGCCCCCGTCCGCCCATCCTACGAACGACGCCAATTTCTCATCGATGGACCTCAAGAGCGGCTACTGGCAAGTTGAGGTGGATGAAAGAGATCACGAGAAGACTGATTCATCACTCGAGATGGGCTCTTCGAGTTCAAGGTGATCGCGTTTGGTCTCTGTTTCGCACCAGCGACATTTCAGCAAGTAATGGATACACTGCTGGCAGGCCTGAAGTGGCAAATTATTCTGGCATATTTAGAAGGCGTCATTGTCTTCGCCTCCAACTTTGAAGAGCACCTAAAAAGGCTTCGAAAAGTACTAGACGCAATGAGATCACCCAGCCTAACCTTGAAAGCAAAGAAGTGCCATTTTGCCTACGAAGAGCTACTGTTTTTACGCCGCATCATTAGCAAGCAGGGAGTACGCTCAGACCCGCAGAAAACAGCTTCTATCGCAATGTTTACAACGTCGGACGATAAGAATTACGTGCGCACATTCGTCGGACTGTTTGTGCACATTACCGACGATTTATCAAGAACTTTTGGCGCATCGCCGAGCCACTGACCCACCTAGCAAATGCAGCATTCATGGAGCTTCAGCGTCGTTTACAGTTCCCTCCGACAAGTATTACTGGTCCCGAATGTCTGCTGATGTCGCACGTTATGTGAAAACCTGCAGATATTGTCGGCGAGGAAAGACCCCTCCAACCCGACCAGCAGGATTTCTGAACCCCATTGGACCCCCCTCAAGGCGCTTCCAGCAGATCCGTATGGACTTTTTTGGCCCTTTCCCGAAGTCCACGCCTGAAAATAAGTGGATCATTATAACGACCGACTACCTGACACGCTACGTCGAGGCAGCAGCTCTACCTAACAAAACAACAGTAGAAGTCGCCAATTTTTTTCTGGAGTGCATTCTTCTGCGACACGGCGCCCTCCATGTGCTCATCATGGACAGGGAACAGCATCACGGCGGAACTGACGAAAGCCATCCAGCGTTAAAGCCCAACAAGCCACCGGAGGACAAGTGCATACCATCCGCAGACCGACGGACTGACCGAGCGCCTGAATAAAACCGTCGCCAATATGCTCGCCATGTATGTCGATGCAGAACACAAGACCTGGGATGTCATCCTGTCTTACACAGTCTTCGCCTACAACACCGCAGTGCAGGAGACTCCCCAGATGACGCCTTTTAGGCCCGTCCATGGTAGGTAGGCCATTATTACGCTATACGCCATTCTGCACAACATTACCGAAGAAGATAACGTAGATGTCGCTGCCTACCTTCAACGCGCAGAAGAAGCCCGAGACTTACCCGATTACGGATCAAATAATATCTGCAGCGGACCGACCGCAGACGCTGCAACCTACGAAGAAGCAATGCGGAATACAAGCCAGGACACAGCATCTGGGTTTGGACGCCCATTTACCGCCGCGGATTGAATGAAAAGCTTTTTCCGCCGCAATTTCATCCCGTACAAGGTTCTTCGTCGGCTAGGTGAACAGTACTATGGAGTCCTCCCTGACGAAATGACTGCATCCCAGCGACGCCGCATACGACCAGAAGTTGTCCATTTGATGCGTCTAAAGCAAAAGAACTGTGGAAATTTCTTAAAGTGAATGGCCGTGAATCAGTTGGTATTCCGGCACTGAATAACGGCGCTGAACCTGTAACTGATGATTTTGACAAGGCATGCTGTTTTAATGATTATTTTAAGTCCGTTTTCGCAGTGAATTCGCATCATGAAATCCCAGTCATGGGTGTCCATGGGCAAGGAACAATGCCTGACCTAACAATTACATACAACGGTGTGTTATACCTGATGAATAACACAAAGGTGTCTTCGGCAAGCGGGCCCGAAGATGTTCCCGGTCATGTCTTTAACGTCTGTGCTGAAATCACTTCTCATTACTTAGCTATTCTATACTCGACACCGTTAAAGACAGGAATAATACTCCAGCAATGGAAAAACGCTAATGTGGTGCCCATTCATACGGGTGGTCCTAAAAACAGTTACTAATTACAGGCCGATTTCGCTTGCAAGTATTAGCTGCAAAACGTTTGAGCACATAATATATAGCGCAATGATGAAGCATTTAAAAAAATCTTGGGGACGTTGTTAGCCACTATCTTCAAGAAGAAAATGGGATAGCATTAGATTTCTTACTATGGTGTCTGCAATCAGTGTGTAATGTTTCTATTGATATTTTTCAGCCGGAACAGTAGTTTGAATTGGTTCCATTGCTCTTCTAGAGTGTTCGTATACTTTCTATTACATTATTATTTGAGATTACACTAATCCGACCAACTAAAAGATCTAAATGCACCCTTGTGTGATTAAGATTGATCGCTTTGGCGTCCATTGGAATTTTTAGGGGTGAATTGAGTTCCACATTTTAGGGGTAGTCAGATTTTCAAATTTAGCGGTTGCCAATGACTGGTACACCATTGCATTATCATATAGGATTATACTAACCCGACCCACTTATCCACCATCATGCAGCCACTATAACTTCACTAACCCACTTAATTTATTTTCAGGGGTGGTCTTCTTATAAATGTTGGGGGTCCACTGGAATTTCGGGAGGTGCGCTAACTTTCAAAATATGTGGGTCCTCAGATTTTCAAATTTGTCGGTGCCAGGATTGGTCCACTCGTGGTCACAAGGTGTTTACGACGTCCAGACCCTCTTCACCAATCAAGCAACCTCATGACAGAGAACCCAAAAATTGTCCGTGAGACAACTTAAATGTTCTCGCATTAATGCTGAAAGCCGGGAGGAATGTCGTTTCCCCACGTACTCACGAACTACATATAAACGGTTCACATAATCTTTATTTCCACATTCGTGATATACCGCGCGGCTGCTTTTGCATTCACCACCAGTTGTCGGAATCTTTACTAACTGTTCAAGTTAGTAACAGATGCCGTAAAGGTTTAGATGCTCAGTAACGATACCTCCAGCTACAAAAAAGGCGCAGGAGATTGGATATACACTGCAGATACCTGCGTGCACGCCTTTTAGAAAGTAAAGAAAAATATAACTCCATCATTTGCAGCGTACTTCCTTAATAAATGAACAACACACGTATTACTTGCCTTCGAGAGCTAGTAAACAAAGCACTCTGTGGGACCTTCACGTCTAAAAGAATGGCATACAGCTCCTGGCTAATAAAAAATCGGCAGCGGCTGCGGCTTACGCACCCGGGATATTTTATTTACCAAGAGTTCATGCCTCAATGATTTTATTTTATTTATTTTATTTACAAAATACTGCGGACACTGAGTCCAAGCAGGGTGGGCGAACAAGTAAATCAAGAGACAAAAAAACGCAACATTTCAAAAAAGAACAACACAAAATAGAAAAAATTGGTTAAAACTCTTGGGATAATGGTTTAACTAGCTGATTCCAATCTTTTATTGTGCGTGGAAAAAACGAAAACTTGTAAGTGTAAGTGTAAGTGTAAGTGCAAGAAATGTAAATGCGCATTTTCCTCGAAAGAAGTCGTTAAAGTGGATACTTCAATAATACTATATGTCTGTAATAGAAGGCCAGGTCGTAAAGTATCCTCCATGGTTAATAAAAGGCGTAAAGGTCACTTTATTTTTTTTGTGAACTATCATGATTGCCAATATTTTTCAACTCTTTCGCTAAATTACCACACAATGTTTTGTTGGCCAAGACGCCAGCGAACCGAGATGGCAGAATTTTTGGTGGCACATTTTTGAAGATGTCACGTTTTAGGGATGTTACCTGAGCTCATACGCCATAACACGGAGAAATATCAATCAATCAATCAATCAATCAATCAATCAATCAATCAATCAATCAATCAATAAATCAATCAATCAATCAATCAATCAACAATCAATAAACCAATCAATCGGCTTATTTTCAACATCATGGGTGTTGAAGGGCCGCAGACAAAAGCCTCAAGATGGGCTTGACGGGGTCCGCGGCTTTGTGTACATGGCAATACAAAGCAAGCACAGTTACTTGCATGATAGTTCATACACGTCATACATAAATTTAGAAATACATTTATATGTCGCTTCATACATATAGAAGCTTCAGACATACATATGTCTAAACTCTACAGGCACGATATCCAGGGGCACGCATTATGGCGGGCGTGTAGTGCCGCCCGACGCCCACGTCGTTGTTGTCCGTGGTTGGGGTTCCCCTTGTCGTAATGAACAATACTACCTACAATACCCCTGAGAAATGTGTGGCCGAAATGTTACCTGCTTCACCTTCACAATATGACGTTTTTTTTAACATTTAAAGCTAACCTAGGTGTGGTCTTGCACACCTATACAAAAAATATGGCACTGTAGCCAATTAGTTGCGATCGAGCTGATGGAAGCGAATCTGAAGAGCTTGAGAGTAATGTATTCTCAGTTCGGCACCCCAATAGAGGCAACAGTCCTGTAAAATTCCTAGCTAATCGGACACTTCCGTGCTCAAGGAAGCGTCCGCAGGGTAATCCAAATAGGGACCGACCCACTTAAGTCACACGAGTACGCGATCTCCCTAACATCCCACCTGTGACTCACAAGGCTGGTAACCGCTATTTAATAAAAAGAAAAGAGGCACGGTTTCTTTCTTCTTTTTGTTAAGACTTGCTCTGTCGTGCAAAACGCTGCTGCACATCTCTGCAGAGAACATCCCACATTCAGCTATAGTTTTGAAAGCACGTCTTCTTTAGGCCTTTGGTTCACAGGCGTGGCAGCTGGCCGAAATGGCGAGAATATAAATGAGGACAGCTGGATTAAAATCGAAAGGAAAAATGCGGGAGCTTCATGCCAAAAGCGATGAGTTTTGCATGAAGAGGTAAAGCCTACGTATGTTGCAAGAGCAATTTTAATATATTCAACTTTCGCACATGATGACCGTGAGTCAGCTAAAGCGATGGTGTTAATTAAAAGCCTTAAAAAAAATGCACTGGCTTAGCGCACTCACCGTGGGAGAATTCACCGTCTTCTTCTTCCCTAGTTCTCCTTGCTTCTCTTCGCCGTTTTCTTCTTCTTGCGTAATACTTCATAAGTTTTGTACACAAACCTTCTTTACTGCATGCCCGGTCGTTTTTCTACAAGCAGTTCGGTCGGATATAAACTTCAGCTCCCTATTCCCAATAGCGAAAGGCATAAGCATTTTTAGTTTTGATGTGGTCCTGGAAATCTAGGTACCAAAATATCAGAGGAGTATGTGCTAATTGTAAGCACGCATTAAGTGCTTTAAAAAATCCAGGAGAAAACAAAAACTACACGCTGGAAGCATAGTTTCAAAAGTAAGCATACCAGGTTGTTCTGGCGATCAGTTTCATAGGAAATATTTTTGTTCCGGGCTCTATACTAGAGAACTGAGCTCGTATTGTGTAACGATTAATTTCATTTTGAATTTCATTAGACTGTGACGACACTCGGCGCGAAACCAGCAGCAAGTAGGAACGCAAACATGCAATCCCAGACAGCGCGGCGCCCCTCGGCACCGCATCCAGTCCAGCTGAATCCCACAGTTCATGCTGCTTCAAACTGGGGCACAACTCACGTCTGGTTTCTCAGCCTAGACACGGTTAGCGCTGATGAAGCTCAAAAGGCCTGGCAAACGCGCCGTTGGCACCGGCGCCGGCCACCATTGCGGGGCAGACGAGGACGGCTTCATGAGCGTAAGTGGTATCATGCGCGTGCTTCTCACTCCGAGCAAGATGTTTTTTTTTTTTTTTCAAGGGATTATGCCAGCGGGAGGAGCGACTATTGTCGCACTCTGATTTTTTGTCCATTCGGGAGTCGCGATGACCGTTCCTCAAGATACATACGGAGAGAAGAAAGACATCATTTCTGGACCCTGCTCCCTTGCTCTGCTCAGCTGTTAGTCACTTTTGGAGAAAAATTGGTAGGCGCAATGTGAAGAAACTAACCGGTTCTATTTACGAAATATAATTGGAAAGCCCTTCGGGGAAGACTACACCTGTCAGTTCGACTTGTGTCGCAGTTATTTAGAACATCAGATACCGGGTATGAAAGGCTTTTTTCCCGTATTTCAAGCGCGTGCGTGGAAGCGGCCATGCGTCGGCTGATCTGGTTAATACAAGCATTTCTCATGGCTTTAGTGTGACAAGGTACAGAAAAAACTCAGACACTGCAGATGGAGAAAACTGAATGTAGTCTAGTAAACGATACTCAAAGAACACATTGGCACGGATAAGACTGTACTGTGCAAAAATATTTACTGAGTGAGCAGTAATACTGACTCCGGAAATAAGTCTGACCGCTTTGTTTTCCGGCATTAAAAGTCTGTTGAGATTTGTTTTTGATATAATGCCACACCAAGTGACAAAGACAAAGAAGGAAACAAAAATAAGCCCCTTCCTGCACACCAAGTGACAACAGGAACTATGAGACTGAAATAATGAATGATAGATTATCAATTTTGAGGCGAAGTAAAATCGAACCCAGGACGAAAAAGGATGCCAATTGCTGGTTCTACATTTTCTGCAAGATAAGTTACATCATAATTCCACTTCATACGGTCATGAAAAACAACGCCAGGTTACCTGAACCTGTCCGCTATTCCCACCTCGTTGCTGTCAAGTAGGTGAAGTATGCTTACGGTGATTTTGAAGTTTACTGGTATTAAAAATACAGCTTCTGTCTTACTACTGTTGACGACTAAACCACTGCAGTGGCACCATGGGTGGAGCGCGTTTTGGACGGAGTTGCCTCTAACTACTCGGTCATAAAGAGACGAGACAGATAGAAAGAGGCTTGTGTCGACGGCGTATAAAATGCATTGTATCTCTCTGACTATGTTAATGGTATCATGAATATATGTATTAAAGATAAATGGACCCAAAAGGCGACCCTGGGGAATCCCGCAGCGTATCATCTTCTTTAGATTCGCTTACTTCTGGCTTCTTCGACATAAACTTTTTATCTGAAACTGCGTTGCAGGTAATGTATTTTTTACCTCTCTTCCTGTCTAATCCCATTCGCTTCCGCCTTGCTATGGTAGGCCTCAGCGCAGTCATCTCTCTTTCTGATGGTGTCATTTATTTATTGCGTGCTATTTCTCACCGATTCGCTTATCCGGATTATGAGAGGGAAATAACAGGAAGAATAAGAATGGCCGGTTCTCTAAGATGTCAGTTTGCCATTATCCCTCAAGAGAAAAGTATACAACAGCTGTATCTTACCGATACTCACCTATGGGGCAGAAACGTGGAGGCTAACAAAGAGGCTTCAGCTTAAGTTAAGGACAACGCAGCAATATATGGAAAGTAAAATGTCACGTGTAACGTTAAGAGACCGGAAGCGGGCGGAGTGGGGGAGGGACTAAACGTGGGTTCATGACATCCTAGTCGAAATCAAGAGGGAAAAATCGGCTTCCAGGTCATGTAATGCGAAGGCAAGATAACCGCTGGTCCTTAAGGGTAACAGAGTCGGTTCGTTAGAGAAGACAAGCGCATCTGGGGACTGCAGAAAGGTGAGCGGATGAGATTAAGAAGTTTGAGGGGATACGGTGCCGCAGCTGGCGTAGGACCGGGTTAATCGACGAGAAATGGCAGAAGCCTTTGCTCTGCAGTGGGCACAGTCAGGCTGATGATGATGTTTCTTGGGGTGCTTTATTTCATGTGCTATGATGCACGGCTGAGTGTTGTGTTTGTGCGGCGATGCAACAGAACTCGTGCGTGACTCTGTTAGCCCTTTGAGCTCGTCTATCGTGGTGCGCCTATGCTCATGTTGACCAGCTCCCTGAGGGGCGCCCGTACATTTTAGGTACTCGATCTCTTGTTACACAGGATGACTGACTTCCATTGGAAATAGCGAAACTTGGTACACTAAATAATACTTGGCCTCTTGGGATGCTACTTGGTAGAGAAAAATGGGATTTGTAAATGACTAAGATTGCATGTGCCGAAGAAACGTGTTCGCAGTGCACCAGACAATGAATTGCAATTAGCTTGTAATTCTAATAAAACGCTAAAACATTTCAGGGCCTTCATACTGCGAATAAAATTGGCAGTTGCAATCTTGGGGCAAAACTGCTTTAACACACATCTATCACCTCTCAACGCAAGGCTGGAAATGGAAAAAACGTCTCGCGCAAAACTTAAAAAAAGGGAAAAACATCGTGCAAAATACATATGCTTTCAAAGCTTGCAGGCGAAACAAGCTCTCCAGTACACTAACTCGTCCAAATAGCCTAAATTTGCTGGGCCACAACGTCCGGGATAATCGTGTGTTTGAAATTTAAAAACTGATATCAATATATTAGGGCGTTTGGCTACTCAGCTGGATTACCCGGATTCCAATCCCAACACCGCGGCCGCGTTTCAATAGAGCCGAAACGAAAAAGGCGCCATGTGCTGTGTGATGCGACTGGACATTAAAGGTCCCCAGGTGGTTAGAATCATTCCCGAGACCTTCACTACGGCATCTCTTCCTTTCTTCTTTCACACCCTCCCTTCCCTTACGGCGCGTTTCGGGCACCCATCTAGATTTGTGAGACTGCTACTGCGTCATTTCCTTTCCTCAACAAATCAATTTTCAATTTTTTTAAATCCTTACGCCTCTCAATAATTAGGGCCCCTAACAGAAATAATCAAAAAGTAAACTATTCAATTTTAGTTAACCAGCCAGAGAGTCAGCATGTCTTAGCTGTATTCTGATGTACTGCATTGGTGGCAATGCTTTGCCGAAAAGGGAGTTCTGGCAGCTCGTAAAGCCTGTTTTTTTTTAATTGTATGAAGACTCAGGTAAAACACTGTATTTACCCATATCAGATGCCCTGCGTGTGTCCATGAAAGCATTAGTGCGCTTTACTGGCATGCCAGTTAACACCAGAAAAGGAAATGTTGACATATGCTAATTTAATACAAGATTTTGTTTTACTATTGTTAAGTAGCTGTTCGTAGTATTATTATATATTATTGTATTGTAATGAGACGACTCGCACAATTAGTGTGAACGGCCGGTCTTTGTTCAAGCGGTGCTGTTCAGCAGGCCAGCGTTCGCAAGCGCGCTCCCGAGCTTCGTCAGCTTCGTCTTCTATCTTCTTCGTCTCCTTCGTCGGCGCTAGCCGCTGGGGCAGCAAACCCCAACTCTCTTTATTACAATACCCCCGGGGTGAAAAGGCGCCATCCTGGCTGCCTAAGGGCTCGAGACGATGGCTGGGTCGTAGTAGGGCTTCAGGCGGTCTTGGTGCACAATTTCACGGCCGCGGCGGCGATTGTCAGACGAAGGCGTGAGGGGCTCGATCAGGTAGTTAACTGGGGATGTCTGCTGAACAACGCGATAGGGGCCTTGGTATTTGCTCAGCAGTTTTGTAGACTGCCCCGAGCTGGAGGAGGGCACCCAAAGCCAAACCAAGGATTGAGGAGCATAAGACGGCGGCAGACCGGGGGAAGCGGCGCGGTCGCTTTTCTGACGGTGCTGGTCGTGAGAAGTAAAGGAACGGGCCAGTTGACGGCATTCTTCGGCGTACGCAGCGGCTTGAGAGACGGTGGTCAATTCGGACGAATCGGGGCAGTAAGGGAGTATGGTGTCCATGATGGAGGAAGGCTCGCGACCATAGAGAAGAAAATACGGGGGAAAACCAGTAGTTGCTTGCGTTGCAGAATTGTAAGCGTAGGTAACGAAAGGGAGAACTCGGTCCCAGTCTGAGTGATCGGCAGAAATGTACTTGGCCATCATACCGCCGATGGTCCGGTTAAAGCGCTCGGTCATGCCGTTGGTCTGCGGATGGTACGAAGACGTCGTCCGGTGAACGATATGACATTCCCGAAGGAGGGCTTCCACGACGCCGGACAAGAAGACGCGACCCCGATCGCTGAGCAATTCCTTAGGCGCACCGTGACGAAGAATGATGTTCTGAAGTATGAAACCGGCTACCTCAGAGGCGGTCGCAGCTGGTAACGATGCAGTTTCCGCATAGCGCGTGAGATGATCAATGGCGACGATGATCCAGCGGTGGCCGGCGGCAGTGAAGGGAAGAGGGTCATAAAGGTCAATTCCAACACGGTCAAATGGCCGGGCGGGACACAGTAAAGGTTGCAGAGGAGCAGGTGAGTGCGATGGTGGGTTCTTGCGACGCTGACATTCCAGGCAAGAGCGTATGTACTGGCGGACAAAACGGTACATGCCCCGCCAATAATACCGAAGGCGTAGGCGGGTAAAAGTTTTTAGCAGACCGGCATGACCGCATTGCGGGTCATCATGATAACTGGCACAAATGGCGGAGCGGAGATGCCTAGGAATCACGAGCAGCCATTTGCGACCATCGGGGAGGTAGTTCCGACGGTACAGCAGCTGGTCACGCACGACAAAGTGATGGGCTTGACGACGGAGCGCTCGCGAAGGGAGGTGCGCTGAGCGGTTGGCTAGGAAATCCAGAAGAGAAGTAATCCAAGGATCCTTGCGCTGCTCAGAAGCCATATCAATAGAGTCAAGAGAAGGTGTGAGGCCGGAAATACATGGTGGGTCAGGCTCAGAGGTCACAGGGGAGCGCGAGAGAGCGTCGGCGTCGGAGTGTTTTCGGCCGGAACGATAAATGACCCGAATGTCGTAATCTTGTAAACGCAGAGCCCAACGAGCGAGGCGGCCAGATGGATCTTTGAGTGACGACAGCCAACAAAGGGCATGGTGATCGGTAATGACATCGAACGGGCGCCCATATAAGTAAGGACGAAATTTTGTGATCGCCCAAATAATCGCCAAACATTCTTTTTCTGTGACGGAATAATTAGTCTCCGCTTTTGTGAGCGCACGGCTGGCGTAAGCAACAACGTACTCATTGAAACCGGGTTTCCGCTGAGCTAGAACGGCACCGAGACCAATGCCGCTGGCGTCTGTGTGCAGTTCTGTAGGCGCGGAAGGGTCGAAATGGCGCAAGATCGGAGGAGAGGTGAGGAGCTGGCGCAGCGTTGCAAAAGCTTCGTCGCATGCAGGGGACCAAGCCGACAAGTCGTTGCTACCAGCGAGAAGATGCGTCAGCGGGGCGATAACGGCAGCAAAATTCTTGATGAACCGGCGAAAGTAGGAGCAAAGGCCAAGAAAGTTTCTGAGTTCTTTCAGGGATGTGGGCTTCGGGAAAGCAGCAACTGCGCGGAGCTTGGCAGGGTCCGGGAGTACACCATCCTTGGACACGACGTGGCCTAGGATAGTCAGCTGTCGGGCGCCGAAGCGACACTTTTTCAAGTTTAGCTGCAGTCCAGCGTCACTGAGGCAGCGAAGAACACTCTCGAGGCGAAGAAGATGGGAAGGAAAATTCTGGGAGAAGATGACAACATCGTCCAAGTAGCAGAGGCAGGTCTGCCATTTAAGCCCACGGAGGATGTTGTCCATCATACGCTCAAATGTGGCAGGCGCGTTGCAGAGACCGAAGGGCATCACATTAAATTCATACAGCCCATCAGGTGTGATGAAAGCTGTTTTCGGGCGATCGACTTCGGCCATCGGCACCTGCCAGTACCCAGAGCGCAGATCCAACGAAGAAAAGTACTCTGCTCCCTGCAGGCAATCCAGCGCGTCATCTATACGAGGCAGGGGGTAGACGTCCTTCCGAGTAATTTTGTTTAGCTGGCGGTAGTCTACGCAGAATCTAATGGAGCCGTCCTTTTTCTTCACGAGCACGACCGGAGAAGCCCACGGGCTGTGAGAGGGCTGGATCACGCCGCGGTGTAGCATGTCGTTCACCTGTTCATCAATGATGCGGCGCTCGGCGGAGGAGACGTGGTAGGGGCGTTGGCGCAAGGGTCCATGGGTGCCAGTGTCGATATGGTGGCGAACCGCTGCTGCACGACCCAACGGTGCTTGAGGGGAGTCGAAGGATGCGCGGAAGCGCTGCAGCAAAGCGATGAGCTGGGCGCGGTGGTGAGGTGGTAAAGCGGCATCGACAGAATGGGAAAACATATCCGAGGAGGACGGGTCGGCGATGTCAGCGGGAGGAGTGAGGGCGTTGATGTCATGGGCGGCAGGCTCATCAAGGACAGGAGAAGCGTCGTCGAGATCGATGACATCAACTGTGCCAAGCGATTCTCCCCGAAGTAAAGTGGTGGGGAAAGGCAACGGGTTCGCGACGTACAGGGCACCACAACCACCAGAAAGTGTGAGCACGGCATGAGGGAGCATGACAGATTTTCGGTGCGCACAAAGAGGAGAGGGTGAATAAAGGACAGTAGCGTCAGAGAGGGCAGCACAAGTCAGCGGCACGAGAACAGATGAGAAAGCTGGCACGTCGACGTCGTCAGCGGCGAGAATAGGCGCGGCGGTAACAGGGGAGGCGTCCAGAAGAGCATCACACAGCGGCGACAAATTAATTTCAGCACGTGCACAGTCAATGATGGCGTGATGCGCGGACAGAAAGTCCCACCCGAGGATGATGTCATGAGAGGAGCGGGTGAGAACGAAGAACTCAATGGTGTAGGAGAGGCCATGGATGACGAGGCGGGCAGTGCACGCTGCCAGAGGGCGAATGGGGTCAGCGCTGGCGGTGCGAAGCGAAAGGTCCGAAAGCGGCGTCATCACTTTTTTTAGTCTGCGGCACAAGTTGCGACTAATGATGGACACGGCAGCACCAGTGTCAATGAGCGCGTCAACAGTAACACCTTCAACGATCACTTCAATAACATTCGTAGGAGCGGTGATAGGGCTTGAGACGGTCGTCGACGGCGCAGTTCTTGCCTCCGGAACTGCGGCGCCTAGTTTTCCGCTTGGAGGGGTGGTGACCGGCGGCGCATAGGAGAGAGCGAACGGCGTCGAGGAGACGGCGACCGATGGCTGCGGTTGTAGGAGTCGGAGATGGACGGGGAGGGATTCTGAGGAGGCAGAGCAGAAGAGACAGGTACGGAAGGCAACGGAACGTCGTACGTCGGCGGGCGCCCGTAGTCGTGAGAACCGGATCCGCGTGTGTGGCACCAGCGGGCCACGTGACCAGCGAGACCGCAAGCATAGCATATCGGGCGGTTATCTTGGGTACGCCACGGATTCATAGGGCGGAGACCGGTTCGAGGCAGAGGATGGTGAGTGAGTGGCAGTGCAGGGGCGAGCTGCCGCTGAGGGTACACGGTGACAGGTGGCGAATAAGCAGGCACAACTGGCTG
The DNA here is from genome assembly GCF_055824585.1 of Amblyomma mixtum. NCBI lineage: Eukaryota > Metazoa > Arthropoda > Arachnida > Ixodida > Ixodidae > Amblyomma > Amblyomma mixtum. The sequence continues at coordinate 34,334,325 of NC_143015.1, forward strand.
AGGTCGTGGCCGGGCGAGTGCTTCTGCATAGGTCAGCGGTGCAGTGACCAGAGGGGGTGGGTTAGTGGGCGGCAGGACCTCAGCTACCTGCTCCTGGATGACACGCTGAATAGATGGCGACAGCGATGGCGTTGGGGTGGATTGGCAGGTAACGAGCGATAACTGACGAGTGACTTCCTCCCGCACAAACTGCTTGATGTGCTGAAGAAATGCCGGCTGATCGTGGGCAGGACTGCCTGCTGCCAAGCTCGGAATGGTGTCGTCCGAGCAATTGGTACGGCGGGTGACATGTCGCTGTTTGCGAAGCTCGTCGTAACTCTGACACAAAGACACCACGTCGGAAACGGTTTGGGGATCTTTGGACAACAACATTTGAAACGCATCGTCCTCAATCCCTTTCAGAATGTGTCGGATTTTGTCTGCTTCGCTCATAGATGGATTGAGCCGCTTACACAAATCAACGACGTCCTCGATATAGCTCGTGAAGTTCTCGCCGTTCTGCTGGGCACGACTGCGCAACCGTTGTTCAGCACGAAGTTTTCGGACAGCGGGGCGGCCGAAGACGTCAGTCAGGCTGGTTTTTAGAGCCGCCCAGGTAGTAAAATCCGCTTCGTGGTTGCGGAACCACAAATTGGCGACATCGGTCAAGTAGAAGATGACATTCGTGAGGTTTACGACGTCATCCCACTTGTTGTAAGCACTCACGCGTTCGTAGGAGGCCAGCCAATTTTCTACATCGGTGTCGTCAGTGCCGCTGAAAATCGCAGGGTCGCGCTGACGGACGGCACCGGAACAGATGACAGCGGTGGGGACAGGTTGGGCCGAAGTTTCGGTTGTCGTGGTAGAGCCTGGTAGCCTGGGCATCGTGGCGTAGCTCCAGGAGAAGAGCAAGCAGCACCTCCACCAAGTGTAATGAGACGACTCGCACAATTAGTGTGAACGGCCGGTCTTTGTTCAAGCGGTGCTGTTCAGCAGGCCAGCGTTCGCAAGCGCGCTCCCGAGCTTCGTCAGCTTCGTCTTCTATCTTCTTCGTCTCCTTCGTTGGCGCTAGCCGCTGGGGCAGCAAACCCCAACTCTCTTTATTACAGTATTATTAAGTGTTATCGTAATAACAGTATTTTATGCAGTATTCTTAAGCAGCTGTTCGTGCTTAATGTTTCTTAATACACTTCCATGGCATAATCCTTTTCCTCCCTTGTCCGTGTGATTCATACCTTCGTTCTCTCTACCTCATAGGGGCTTACAAGCAGATTACCACTGCAAATCTAATACCACTCACTGACTGAAAGTGTGTGCAGGAAAATGCATGCGTAAAATATGTAGGTCGTTTGTGGAGAGCAGCTGAGGAGGAAAGAAACGGGCAATAAAAACCAGTCTGCACCAGGTTTTATTTTCTATTTTATTGTATCTATTTTCACCCTCATTATTACATTACAGAGCGGAGTGGGTTTCATAAAAAAAACATAAAAAGGCAGATCAAGCACACAAACATGCAAGTAACATGTAAGCAACAGGTGAGGCCTGCATTATACTAAGCAATACTTATTACAGTGTATGAATGAATTCATGTAACAAAATATCATCATACAATATGCAGGCGCTAAATTTGCGGTAAACTTTCGGAATACAGTGTGATGAAATGAAATATCTAAAGAGCGAGACAATTTTATACAATGTTGGAAAATATTGGCGCGCTGTATGTTGGATACAGCAGAACGAATTAATAAAGACTTATTGTTTCAATAGGAGAGGGGACGAGATTGAAGTCTCTCAATTTCTCTGCAATGAATGAATCCAAAAAAGTTTGTTTTGCAGAGAATGATGCCAACTTTTTGAATGCGGTGTATGCGTGATGATACATATGAATAGTGATTAGTCATTTCTTCGCGTAAATCAACATGGCAAAAGATCTTATGAATGAGGCGTGACCGTGGGAGCTTCCGACTTGATAAGAGAGGTAATTGGTTGAGGTTAACTGTCATTGTAGAAGCACGGGCAGTGCGATGATAACTGGGGAGGACAAAACGAGCAGCGTCGTTTTGAGTCATTTCTAGCTGATTAGTTAACTCAATAGTGTATGTGTCCCAAAGTGAATTAGCGTAGTGAAGTTGCGAACTATTCTTGTCTATAAGAGAAGTTTGGTAATAACAGGGGCAGAGTGGCAGTTTGGTTTTATGTACTCTAGCATGCGGCTAGCTTTGTTCACGACAATTTTGATATGAGTTTTCCGGGTAAAATTAGGAGTGATATTCACGCCTAGGTAATTGAAAGACGCAACATATTAGAGAGTGATGTTAAGGTGATATTGTTACGCGGCGGCCAGCCGAAGAATGAGACGTGGTGAACGATGGCTATGAGATGATTTAATGGCCGCTGGCCTAGCGCGGCGCTCCGTCCCGCGCCACTGCCAGCTTCGTCTTCGTCACACTACCCGGGGCCTCCGAGCGATCGTCCCGATCGGTGACGAACAGACGGCGAAATGGCGATGGTCTTGAGTGAAGGATCAAACAATATGTAGAAGATGGTGCAGTGCTGGCCGCCACGATGAGAAAGATGAGAGAATGAATCCCGGTCCACGAAGCATCCGGGCCGGAGGGTGCCAGGAGCTCACGGCCGAGGTCCTTGGACGCACCGGACGGCAGGGGCAGGGGGGCGGTGTCTTCACGTGTGGGTCTTCGGTCTTGGGTCGGTGGGGTCTCGGGTCGGTCGGGTCTTGGGTCGTCGTGTCTTGTGGGCCGGGCGGGGGACGGGGCTGGGGTGAGCGGCGAGGTCGGTTCAGGTCGGACGGGCTGGGGCATGGCCGGGCGGCGCGGACCAGGTACTCACGGCCGACGTCCACGGCAGCCCAGGACGCCGAAGCTCCGTGACCAGGATGGCGATGAAGGGACCCCAGCACCTCACACCAAATGTTACGCGGCGTCCAGCCGAAGAATGAGACGTGGTGAACGATGGCTATGAGATGATTTAATGGCCGCTGGCCTAGCGCGGGCGCTCCGTCCCGCGCCACTGCCAGCTTCGTCTTCGTCACAATATATAGGTAAGTTGGGAGAACATCTCGATGCCCACATGAATTTACACTTATTAATGCGAATCATTAGATGGCTAAGTTCACGCCGGAAGTGCCCGCAAAATGTGTAGCCGCAAGTTGATGCCGTGCGACGTCCTAGGTATGTGACGTCATGAGAGATTAATGCCGTCAAGAGACCACTTCAATGAGATAGCAATATCATGAAGAACAAAGCATAACCGCGATAAAAACGTAAACAAACGATGAACAGTGCAAAACAAAGGTCACAGTGCCAGCTGAACTCATTCGCTTTTGGCCTAATTACGCAAATCGACCGCCATTTTCACCCGCCGCGGTGGCTCAGTGGCTAAGGAGCTCGTCTACCAAGCCGTAGTGCCCGGGTTCGAACCGGACCGCGGCGGCCGCGTTTGGATGGAGGCGAAACGCCCGTGTGCTGTGCGATGTTAGTGCACGTTAAAGATCCCCACGTGGTCGAAATTACTCCGGATACCTCCACTACAGCGCCTCTTTCTCTCTTTCACTCCCACCTTCCTCCCTTCCCTTACGGCGCGGTTCAGGTGTCCACGGAGATATTGCGAGACAGATACTGCGCCATTTCCTTTCTTCAAAAACCTATTTACCGCCGTTTTACACACGTCGTTCTCCTCGTAAATACAGAGGCGGCCTTATGCAAGGATGTCTTAATAGAGAAACTACGAAAGGCTTTGTAGTTCGCTAGCACATACAGTGGTCATTCCCGGCATTTAGCCGTTGTGTGTCGGTTAGTCTGAAGAGGGTTTTACGGCTGGGTGCTCACCTGGCCGCCATGTGGCAGCCAACCTGCCCCCGTGTGTCGAAATATAAGTCAACCCTGTCAGGCGGCCGCTGATTTAGTCATGAGAGGCTGCTCGGGAAGACCAAGATAGATCGCAACCCAACCCAAGCAACCCAAGTCCAACAGATGGTAGCGCCTGCCATAGATGTGCAGTAGCGCACCGCTTAACCGCTGGATCACTGAGCCAGGAGTGGCATGAGCACTCCCAGGGACCTGTGAATGTAAAGGAGAGACCGACCAAAGCGAATATATACTTATTATCACTATCCGAACAACTTCCATCCTTGAACATTGGGTCTGAGCACGAAACCAAAGTGAAAACCGAATTGCTAGCGCACCTAATTCGCAATCGGCATAATGACTCAGTGATTACGGGCAAAAATTGCTTCTTTTCATGTTTTCTTGACAGCGTCTTAACAAGGCTAAATAACTAGAATGTGGTCACAATCCAGTTCTCAAATGAATTGCTCTTGTACCGAACCGAAGAGACAGCGCATCTGGGCTGTTGCTGTAACGTACGGAACATTCTTGCGTTTTTTTACTGAGAATACAGAAAGACCACCCAAAACACTCTGGCATCCACTACCCAGCCTTGCGTGCCGGTTTTATGGGGAAGTAAAGTGATTTTGGAACCGAACGCTTTCTTACGGGACCTCGTGCTTCGATCACCGAGTGCCTAGTTTGATCTTCAGCTAAGTGAGAGGTCAAACCACGAAAAAGAGAGAAAGGAAATGAATCATTACCCATGACTGGGAGTCGAACCCGCGGCTGCGCAAGCAGATCTCCTTTAAGTGCCGCTCAGCGAGACCGCTAGGCTATCCCCGCTTTCTTTTTCTTTATTGCATGGAAATAGTGCCTAAAAGAAAAATCTAAGTATAATTACGCCACAAAACACCAGGACACCATATCGCTGCATTACCCCACCTTAAAAAGGATCAAAAGTCTGGGAGGCACTCACATGCATCGAGATAGAGATAGAGGAGCCAGCTAGGCGGCTCTTGCAGAGCAACATATACTCCCCGCAGTAATGCGCATTATTAACGAAACAAAGATTTCGATGACCGCGGTGATTCTGCGTGGCGGTCCATCAAGCGGCTATTCCAGAGATTAAATGATCCCAGCCACATAAATAGATCATATGGCAGAACAGTTTTTGTCCGCAGGCAAAAAACGGATAATGTAGGGTGTGATGTTAATTCCCTTAATTGTTCCTTGTAATATGTCCGAGAAGAACACAGCATCAATGCACGAAATAAAACAATGGTCAATTGTCTCTGGTGCACTGCAAAGGCGGCAATTCACCATCCATGGCGCAAGCATCTCCTTATCATGAAGCCATGTCTTCACAGGCCGCGTAGGGGTGCGCAGTTTAAAGAAGAATGTTTTTGCAGCAGAAGCCATGCACATTCGCCCAACACGTTTTAAAACACTGGTATTAAGGAACTCCAGAAGAGGTTGTCGACACAAAGGTGAAGAGAACAAATACTCTGTAGTGCCCGAGTCCTCTTCCTTCTGGATAGGCTATTAGATAGTCTAAAGAAAAGCGCACAATGAGGAAATGGAAAGCGTCAGCAATTTCCTTAAGGAATCCCCTAAAGACCCCTCATGACTGTGCCCAGTCGGTGCTAACTGGAAAGAAAATGAGGTCTGAGAAGCTTACTAAGCACAGGTACTAAAAAGGGGTGCTTAGCCGGTTTGAAAAAGAAAAAAACGCGAAACTAACTGCTGCACGGATACGTGAACAAGGCCTATTGCACCAGACTCTAGAGGAAGAAATAGGTCATCACGATGCATGGGTTCCCCTTGGGAACGCCATACGAAGGTAGCAACTATTCTGTGCATCACCTGCACTTTCTTCCTCGCACAGTAGAGAACCTGCAGCACAGAGGCAAGTTTTGCACATAAAAAATGTTGCAGATTTGAGCACGAGCAAACACTGACAGTTCCCCACCCAAACAAGGCTGGGTTTGTCGCCTAATAGAGATTATCTCAGAATCCTAGTAGGTTCCACTGTTGCGAATTTGGTCAACAGGAACCCCTTGGTTGCGATGGGTCCCGCAGCCCCACCTTATGTCGCTATAATGACTTGGCGTTCTCCCCCAATGGCCCAACGAAAACCCCTTCTAAATTAAGAGCCGCACCTGATACCCCACAAAACTGTTCACTCAAATGTAATGTCTCACGCACGCTCGTTTCGTCAGAACAAAACAGGGCGACATCATCTGCATAGGCTATAATCTTAATTTGACATTGCGCCAGGGAGAAACCAGGTATAACTGAGCTGTTAACAATACTGAGTCAAAGGGGTTCAAGATATAGGGCAAACAACAAAGGTGATAATGGACAGCATTGGCGAAGAGAGAATTTCAATGTAATAGGTTTGGTTAGCTCGTGGTTAACAATTAGCCTTGTATTGGCCTGCTTATAGCACAGTCTTCTGCTCCTAAGCAAAACATCTCCAATATTTGCACGCTCTAAGACCGCAAACAAGAAATTGTGAAGAGCTTTATCAAAGGTCTACGCAACGTCAATCTGAATTAGAGCTACTTGTCCGGTCGCATCTGATATTGTCTCCAATACTGAACGCGCAATATGAATATGAGTTTGTATGCTGCGGCCTCTGATACCGCATACCTGATCCGTGCCAATTAAGTGAGTGACAACTACCTGCAGACGATTGCAAAGAACCTTTACAAAACGTTTGTAAGCTACGTTACAGAGGGAAACTGAACAATAAGCATCAACTGTTTTCAACCGATTCGAATCTGTGCTTTTTAAAATTAATATAGGATTCTCAGAATAGAAAGTGGGTGGCAAAAAACTAACATCGTAAGAAGCCTGGAAAACCTTTATCAAGAAAGGCGCCAGTCATGTGGAAAATGTTTTATAGAACTTTTTAGTAATGCCATCTGGCCCAGGAAACTTCTGAGCCGTCAGGTCAGAAATAACAGACTAAATTTTGTCCAAAGTGATAGGCCCCTGCACTACAGCACGCTGCTCATCGTCAGGTTTGGGAAAGGCTTCGAATAAGCGACAGTAATCTGATCTCAAATTTAAACCCGCACAACCCACAAACAGCTTCAGATAATAGCCAAAGAAAGCATCAATAATACCATGGCCATCAATGTATGTGTGACCACCATACTAAATTTCCTATATTTCTCTAGCAAGAGCAGTCCGCCTTTCATAACTCAGGGCCGGTCGAGATTGTTGCTCATCAAGAAACATACGGGTCCGAGACGTTATCAAGGCCCTTTTGTATCTTTCGGCTTCGAACGGCTGAAGCTCTGATTTTAGGGCAGTGATATTTTCTACGAAGGCACTTTGGCTACTCCCCTCTACCTCATGTAGCTCAACCCAATTACGGCCGAGCTCTCGAAGGGGATCTCTCTTCAAAAACGCTATTTTTGCTGAGGCTCGAATAGCAATGTTTTTGTACCTTCTTCCTACGTTTTCAAAACTGAGAGATCACCGCGTGACCATGTGTCCTTCAAGCAAGTAGATACAGCACGTTTGGAGATTTCTTCTGAGAGCAGACAGCTGTTCATCTTCCACAGCTCCCATCGAGGATGGAGTATGCGCCGGCTGTACCTCCCTATCTGAAGAGACACCATGCAGTTATCACTGAAGAATATAGGCCGCACCCAGTAATAAAAAAACGCTGGCTGACATGTCTGCTGAAACGAAAATCCTGTCAAGCAGAGCACTAGAGGAGCACTTGAAATGAGTGAAATGAATGTTATGTCCCTTTTCATGCCAAACATCCAGCAGGTTGTATTCGCATGCAAATTCAGTAAGTAAAGCAACACTAGGATCATAACGCTCACTTACCACTGCTAGGTCTTCATCTCCACAAACACTATTGAAATCACCTAACAGCATAATTTTACGAACTGTGCACAGATGGTCGACTTGAGACAGGAAAAATAGCCTTCTATCAGGCTGCTTAACAGGGGCATCAACACAAATATTTCGCCACTGGACACCGGAAATTGCGAGGTCACAGCAGATAAGTCGCCCGTTATTATGTGTGCGACACGACACGGCAGTAATCCCCATTGTGTTGGCCACGAATAGCATGCACTCTCCTGATAAGCCTCTCGAGTGAATAACGATGACATTAAATTATGACAAAAAAGGAGCGAGAACAGCTTCAATCTCCTCAACTGCAGAGGACAGCTTGGTTTCCTGGATGGCTACTAGACTCCCACCCCATTTATGTAAAAGACGCCGTAATTCATGCTGCCTTCGACGGTTACACAAACCCCTAATGTTCAGGGCAGCGACTTGAAATGCTGCGACGCCCGCCATTCCTGGTGCTTGTCTTATTGAACGCCATCCCCTCTACTGGGGTGGCCGGCCTGCAAATCAGCGGCCTGTAGGGGAGACATCGCCCTTCGTTTTGAGGTTACCCTTTCCAGTGCCACCACACCAGGTGTCTTCTGCTCATAGCCATAGACACACACCTCATCATCTGCTGGACGCTTCAAAGGTGCGCAGTTGTCCATCGCCGCTTCTGAGACCGCCAAGGCTTCGGCCCATGAAGCCGAGTGGACCAGGTCGCTCGCATTCACGCTGACAGCCGACGGGGCACCGAACACACTAGAGGCAGACACTTCAGGCGACACACTGCTGCATTCTGGCGACGGTGGGGAATCGCCGCCGCAGAAGGTATGTCGCACATTCAGTGGCTGTAGCACCTCCACGGACTCCACACAAAGGGGTGTTCTCTCGTGATCGCTGGGTGACCGATGGCTCCTGAGCAGCAAGCACAGGACTCAAAGTAGCAGGCCCAGGCAGACCTGGGTCCAGTGGCTTTGGGTCTGGAGACGGGGATTCCTGTTTGTCCGTACATGGAGGGGGTCCCTTGCCGTTATTAGGTGCAGAAGTCTATGCTCCATCTTCTGTTGGGAGCTCATGACTCAGTTCAACCGACGCTTCCACAACATCCGACGCATACATAATGTGTTCTGACACCACCTTATCCTCATGTGTCCGATTTCCCTGGCGTAACCTGTCAGCATAACTCATAACACAGTTGTCTACTGTGTGCCAAAAGCGTCGGCACCTGGTGTATTGAGGCGTACGACACTGACGCCGTACATGGCCCACACGGTTATAAAAAAGACACAGCGTAGGTCTGCCTGGGATCAAAATTAAAGCTTGTACCGAAAACGTTCAGCATGGGAGGAATTGTACTTGCTGACCCTCCGCCCTTAAGCGTGAGCGAGATTTCACTGTTGGCTGTTTCCATGTGCAACATTTCGGGGCACCTCCACTTCTCACGCTCGATAGTTTGTACAATTCCAAAAGCCTCCAAAGCTTCCATAGTCTGCCGTTGGTCCATATAGCGCGGGAGCCCGATAAGATTATGCTTCATGTGTTTGGTTTTCCCGATAAAATACAGTGCATTTTAGATCTTTGACGTCGAACTCTGCTTTGTCAATAAGCTTTTGTTTTGAGCAACTGCTATCGTAGGTACATTTCAGTTGTTTGGCGTGGAACTGTGCTTGGTCAATAAGCTTTTGTTTTGAGGAACTGCTATCGCAGGTAACCATCCAAACGTGGCTCATTTGGTACTGAACAATACACAGAATCTCACGGAGGTCCAGAATCGGCGCGAGCGCATCTCGCAGGTCAGGACCATGGTATGGGCGACCCTTGAGGTCAGCATGCAGTAATATGGTGATGAGGACAACATTACCGGTAGGTAGTCGAGGGAGGAAAACATTATACGAGCCCGTGGCAACTCCAGGTGTCAGGAGACCCGGCCTGTTTCCACCTAGAAGCGTTTGTTGTTGTTGTTGTTGTTGTTGTTGTCCCCTAGATAATGGCGCGTACCCACTGCGGGGGATTGGCCAAGACACAGGCGGCAACTGATAGGTGCACCAAATGTTAAACAAGAAAATAATGATGGGCAAAAATCAAGACAGAGCAGTTCAGAACGGCTTCATCTTCATCCCCACTAGGCTATCACAGTAGCAGGCCCAGCCTATCGCCACAGCCAACACGCCTCCTGTTGTTGTCGTCTTCATCAACTTGCATCTGCTGCGTCCCGCGGCGACTAATATTTCGAAATTAGGGACGAACCTAGTTTGCATGAGATGCGAGTTCGAGTTCAAGCCATGAAAAAGAGAAAAAAAAAATCAATTTTTATGACTGGGAGTCGACCCCACGGCTCCGTGAACAGATCTCCTTTAAGGGCCGCTCAGCGAGACCACTAAGCAACCAACACGCCTCGTGTTAAACTGCACCACTCCCTAGTAATCCTCACAGACACCAAAGAGGCCTGCCGGAACTATATGAACGGAAGAATCAGTCGGAAAGCACTTCGAATTCTCCTTCGCGCAGACTTTCGCAAATAACCAGTCAGACGCACTATTTTCTGGATACCGGGACACACTGGAATCGACGGCTATCAGAGGGCTGACGAAGTAGCTCAGGAGCACACGAACCGAGCGCTTCAACACGCGGCCCCCGAGGAGTTCTCGCGGGTAGTCCTGGAGTATTCTGATATATTGAATTGTTACAGAGGAATGAGGGCAAAGTATCCCCCCCCCAAAAAAAAACACAACATTTAAATCAACAAGAAGCAGTATACTGGCGGAAACTGCAAACGGGAACCTTTCCGAGCACACATATACTGAGCGAAATGTTCCCGTGTCAATACAGGGACATATGGCCATGACGTGAGGCCAAACCTGTATCATATTGCGTGGGAATGCAAAAAAAAAAACGAGGCTTTCCATAGAATACAAAGTCCGAGTGCGGTACAGTGGGAGAGTTTGCTCTGCAGCGGCAACCCGGTTCTCCAGAGAGAACTGGTCATCCATGCTCCGCGAGCAGCCAAACTCAGCGATGCCTTGGAATAGGGGCGCCAACCCTCCAAGACAGAGGCCGCAAGCCATCAAGAAGATGGAAGACCTCTGACAGTAATAACTTGTAAAATAGAGCAGATAAAGTTTATCCTATCCTATCCTATCTCGTGTTTTGCATTGGAGAGCGTCACCTCCATCAACTTCCATCTGCTCCGTCCTGCGGCGCTGCCTGCTGAATGTGGTCTTCTACGCAGCACAAATCACATTCAAGAGTGTAGTACTAAATTGTCCTCTGTGCGTCACAGGCTAATAGTGGTTATGTGGCATGTCCGCAGTCTGCTTATCTCTTTGGCACTTTACCCAGATGAGCATATATCATGGCCATTAAAGTTCACACTTCTATTCAGGTCCTCCCTGAAACCTTGTTGTAGCTGCCTTCTGAACCGTATCATTTTGCAGTCGCAGTGTATGGGCATGTTGAAAAACAACGAACTAATGAGCACTGATTTTATGGCACACTTACATTTCTGCAGATCTATCGCATTCAGGCTTCTGCACAAATTGCGGCTGGTGGCGCTTAGTGCACGCATATATGCAGCCCTCCACGCAGTATATTTTCCTCGATGATTCCGCATCGAAGCCGTCTGAATACTGAAACTCTGTAATGAAATAAAGTGACCGCCTCTGTTCATAGAGATGTGAAAAGAAATTTCTCGCAATGCGACAAATCTTTCGCGGGTTGCTTCGTGCACGTGGGACGTGATTGAACGTGGTGGGCGGAAGCTGTGCGTGAACCCTATTACGCTACCTACTTCATCAAGACAAGGGGTAATACAGGACCTGAAGCACAGCTGACAAATAGACACCACACAGGAAGAAAGGACGTACAGTGCATTGTACCCCAGACATGTGCCGGCAGTTGAGCGTTTTTAACTTTTTTACGTTGTCCTCTGGTTTTATTTCGCGCCCTTTTATGCTCGTTTTTAGCTCGTATCTTTTCAAGGAGCGGCCCTTTACATCGCTGATTTTTAGTTGTTTTTTTTTTCATTGGTTTATATCTTTTGGAATTTCCACGTGACTTGGCTACTGTTGCATCACTGTTACGCAGGATACCTTTTCCTCTGTTTTCTTCCTCCCCCTCATCGAGCTGTATATGCACCCGTTTAGCATTAATAGGAGTTGTTAGTCAGCCTCGTGTACGTCCTTTTTTTCCTGTGTGGTGTTTATTTGTCGGCTGTGTTTCTGGTCATGTTCCACCAAATAGCCGAGAAACGAATTCTTATAATACAGGACGTACTTTGTCCGCCGCTAGGGACGATGGCGGCGCTGTTAACACTCTTAAGGTTAGATTACACACAACCAAAAACCTCCGAAAATGTAAGATTGGACAGCCACTGGCCTAGCTCAGATGGTAGCGCACCGAACGTGAAATTCGGAGGCCACGTGTTCGGATTCCACCGGTAACATGTGTTTTTTTTTCTGTTTTGTAATGAATAATCGTCCAGAGATAAAATAAGTACGGTACTAAATTCACAGTTGTGAGCAGCAGAAACTTAAAATATATAGAACAATCTATAAACACTCCTCTATTATTTCCTTGGTTTTGGTGAGCGTTCGCTTTCTTCATGGGTGTACCATAACGAGTACCTTAGCCTTTGCAGCAAGACAAGCAATAATTCCGCCAGGTGCAACTAATACTCGGGTATTATCTGACGCTTTAAATGACAGCGCACGTTTTGTTTATTGTGTCAGCAGTCTAAAAAAGTTTTTAAGCAGTCAAGTCTTAGACCTTTTTTGACGACGAAGCATTCGATTGGGACGTCGTTCTGGACCCGCTTATAAACGACTTGGTTCTACTGTTCCGTCCGCGCCCACAAAAATTCCGGTAGTCTCTGAAAGCAAAGAAAAGGTAGGCCCCTTCTAATCCAACAAGAGCGTCGATGAGTAAATCTACCACCGCGTTGGAGAAGAATATCCCCACAAAGGCTAAGATCCACACAGTTCCCATAATGGCGGAGAGGCGAGAGAATAGAGTCAGATTGTTGCTTTGCTCCGTGGCCCTGTTGTCTTCACTGTTGCAAGACCGCACAGCCGACGAGGTCTGGCGTATGTAACACACCGTCTTGATGTACAGGACGACGCAGGTGATCAGGAGCACACCGAATGGAACCGAGAAGTAGGCGATGAGGCCCCCAGACGTCCCCAGCCAGCAAGCTATAGCGCCGTAGCCGGGAGCAAACGCAGATTTAGGAGCAGCCTGATCTACGACAACTGCAGAGGCGACTACAGCCAAAGGAAAGCCCCAAGAGAAAGCTCCGTACACGAGTAGGGTTCTTTCGTGACCCGAACAATGCTTTAATGCGGTCATGTTCTTCCAGATATCGTACGGAAGCGCTGTCGTCCACGAAATTGTAGAAAGGAATCCATAATGCGCGATCACTGCGCTGACCACACATAAGAGGGGTGCGAGACTGAAACAACTGCTCATCAGAAACATCAGCTGACTAAGCATCAGCGTCACCGAGAGGCACACTGTGCATTTGGACGAGAAGCTTCGCGCTTCCTTGCATGAGCAGAAGAATACAATTTTGAGGAAGAGGCAGCATACGGACAGTGACATGCTCACTACCGTCACGTACCTGTGCAGGTCGTAACCACCGGAATGTACCTTTTTAGGCGCTGTCGGTGTGAATGGCGACAGCGTGGTCTCGTTGCTAGTACCCCCGTCGTCAGGTGTTGGAATCGGGTGGTAGAGGTTAGGAGGGTATTTGATATAGCAGAGCCCATCATGTTCGACGTAACACGTTGGAGTGGTCTGTACAGGTCTGAAGAGAGCAGCCAGATGAGACGTGATACCTGGGGGAGAGGCCCATCCTGAGGTTTTTTTACGAAATGTCAACACCAACTTCGAGTGGAACGCCGGGCTGCAGGACAAGCTAGACAAGTTGGCGCCATTGCAAATGGCACAATACACGTTCCGGTAAATTTCGCTCTTCAGGTCGGTTTCCACAGGGGCGTAATAGGTCTGGCATTTGCGTTGTACACTTTCCGGGACGCCCTCCGGACATGTGTCGTTGAGCACGCTCCTTAGGCATGGCCTTAGGTGCAGTGCAGTCTTATTCATTACTATATAGGGCATGGCCAGAAAAACACTCTGGTTTGTTCCGTACGTTATGGCGTTCCAAAAAGTGGCATTGAAGAGGTCGTCGTTGCACAGCGCGCAGAAGCCATTTCTGTAATGAGCGGAAAGAGAACGAACACACTGTTTAAGCACGGTGGCATTAAGACTGGCCTCGAACACAGTTCAACTTTGTTTTGCGTAATTTTAATGCTGCTTACATTGGCCAAGCATTCGCGTAGCCTTAGAAAGATTCACCAAAAACGGTTTGAAACTGCTTACTGAAGGCTTTAAAAAGTAATGAATTCGGCCATCATAGGCAAGACCGAACTGCCAAATACTTACTACGATAGTTCATAGGGTTGTTAGAAATGCACTCTGAATTGGTACCAAGTCACGTTCGTGTTTACGGCGGCATACTGCTCATTTTCTTTGTCTTGGAAACTCATTCGCATTACCATATTTGCATGACTCCGCGTAAATACTTTGTTGCTCTTCATCCGAACACTTCTCGGCTACGGCATCGATCCCTCGCAACATTAATGCCTGGCACTAAGTGCGCATCCTGGCTTTCGGATCCTGTAGCCCTATTAAAGGGTATAGCACCGCTACTGCCGCCGAGTGCGTGCTTGCGCTGAACTAATGTGCAAGGAAAATAAAAGCGATTGATGAAGATCACAGTCATTTACGGTTTCCCACTTTCTTAAGTCTGATAGGCATCGCGACTTGTCCTTTCGCGGAGTGACGACTACTAGCTTCTGCAAATTCCTGTTATCTGTTATAAGTCCGCCTATGGCCAGTGGAGTGACCTAAGATACAAGATGCAGTTCTGAATGAAGGCGCATCAATGAGGAATTTTCCCAGTTGGGCAATAACAGAATGTAAGGCTGGTGAAGTTGGTGTGATGAACCATCCAGAGGAATAGTCACGCATGATTTAGGAGTCCTGCAATATGTCCAAAGAAACGAACCAACGTGCGAGACAGCCGTACGTGGGAGTGACTAGCTAAGAAATTCACTTCTGTGGCATGCTTTCGTTTTTTAGCAGGTTTCAGTTTGCTGCTATCGTATCTCTTCTGCAATTCTGCAGCGTGTTTTTTGTTATCCGTGTTATTTTTTTCACCTTTTAATAAAGCCTATTGCTCGGTTCCTAACGGCTAAACTAGCCTGCGCCTTACAGATGGCGTCAATTCGAGTGCGCTGGTGACACTCTGTAAAACCCGGTGTGGCTGAAAGGTCCCTCGAACGGTCTACACCGAGGATCAGAAAAGATGAAGTCTGATATATATTAAATTGCCCATCGCTTGGTGCTGAAATGTTCGACCTAGCTCATGCAGCATTACAGGTATCGGCGATTGCACACAGGCCAGCATCGCGCCCTGCTTAATAATACATCACCTGACTAACTTATTAAATTTCTTCTAACTGCTACTCTCTACCACTTGTACTCGCGTCCCCTAACAGACTCCAAGGTTCTGGGCCCTTGGACACAACCTTCCACACAAAGGAAAGTGGTGAAAGCACTCCTAAGATTCTTAAAGGACTCGGGTTTGTATTCCCGCCTATAAACTAAGTTTTAGTGCGTGCCCTCTGTCCCTTTGACGATGGTTGATGGACACTTCAAAAACTCATTTCTTTGCCGCTCTTTTTCCTTTTTTCCCCTTTGTTCCCCTCCCCAAGTGTAGGGTAGCCAACTGGGCATCGCCTGGTTAATCTCCCTGCCTTTCCGTCTATTTCTCTCGCTCTCTGTCTCTCTTCTGTGGGTCTCCTGCCATCTCGCCACGGCACAATGCTGCGCCGTCTCCAGCCGCCCGTGCCCTCCGCCTACATCTCCCGCTTCGTCTACGAACGTCGTTGAGGTCTTGCTTCGTTTGTGGGCTTTAATGTCCCAAAGCAACTCGGGCTAAGAGCGACGCCGTACTGAAGGGCACCGGATAATTCGACCATATGAGGTTCTGTACTGTGCACTAAAATTGCACAGCAGATGGGAATATATATAGTATTGCGCCTCCGTCGAAATGAGACCACCACGGCCGGGATCTAGCCCACATCTTTCGGGTCTGCAGCTGAGCGCCATAAGATCATAACCAATTAACAACCACGGTGGCTCAGTGAGGCAACGCCTAATTTGACGTTGACATGACACAGTCTAAACTGGCGTCATGCGGTTCGCAGAACGTCTCATGGGAAGATTCCCGAGACGACCGGCCTCCGACCGTCACCGCGAGGAGCAGGAATAATATTTCTTAATTCGCAAATCAATTTAACGGCTACATTTCAACGCTTTCCGCAAAATATGTCCGGTTTCCGGCCGTCTACCCATCCACACCCGTATTTCGTGCTCTAGGATCTCATTTCTCAATTTCTGTTTCTTGTGGGTGCTAACACCAGCGTCAGTTTGAACTTGAAATCAAAGGTGTTATGGCGGATATGCCCGGCATCACAAAGGGGTTTGTTGTACTGAAAAGTAAGTCAAGTTGGAATTGGGCCTAATTGGTTCATATTTAAGTTCATCAGGGCGCTACTCATGGGAACGAACGATACTCGACGCAAAAACCACAGAGAGAGAGAGAGAGACCGGATCGAGCGGGTCCAGCACTGGCTTCAAAGTCCGTCCTGAGAACGCCAAATGGCGCCGCATGCCCGCGATCGTTAGAGTTACAATACCGGTTGTTTCAG
The DNA here is from genome assembly GCF_055824585.1 of Amblyomma mixtum. Lineage (NCBI taxonomy): Eukaryota > Metazoa > Arthropoda > Arachnida > Ixodida > Ixodidae > Amblyomma > Amblyomma mixtum. The sequence continues at coordinate 34,350,781 of NC_143015.1, forward strand.
CGACCACTTTCAAAATATTTCAAAAATAGGTTTTTTGGGTGAAACTATTAATTTTGCGGAATATTATTACCAGGGATGGTGGACACCGGAGAGCCAGTGAAACGTCTTAAAAATAAGGTGGCTAACAAATATTAATAATTAACTTTTCACCTGATACAGTTTGGCGCCTAGTTGCAATCATTGATATGTAGCCTGTCGCTAGTAATAGCCATATCGTTTGCAGAATTTCGAAAACGTGATTAGTCTTGGCAGTGTGGCTCGAAAAAATTTGGGTGGTCGTTTCGTTTTTGAGGAAACGAAAAGGCGCAGTATCTATCTCACATCTCGGTGGACACTTGAACTGCGCCGGGAGGGAAGGGATAAAGGAAGGAGTGAAAGAAGAAAGGAAAAAAGAGGTGGCTTTTTAGAACCAGTTACGTGCACTGGAGGGGTTGCTTTGCCAGTGTGCTTTCGAAAGCGCATGTATCGTCCGTATTGCATGTATTGCACCCACATTTTGCCGAGCCACAGCGGTGAGGGTATTCGCGTTTACGAAAATAAAAAAACTGTTATGGCTGCCACTAAGGACGGGCTACAACTCTCTGACTGCCACTAGGCGCTAACTCGATGAGTTAAAAAGGTAATTAATAAAAATTTCTTAGCTAGCTTACTACTTAAGACTATTGACTGGTTTTCTGATGTCCGCCAACAATGACAATACTACGCCGCAAAACCGGCATCTATACCTTTAAAACGCTATTTTTGAAAATTTTTCAAGGTGTTCGCTGAAACACCCAGTATAGTACAAGAGTTGCGCGTTTGTGCACCCTATTGCTGCCCTAAGCATTCATATTATAAAAGAAAGCCGCAACTTTTGCTTACAGGAGGCGGACTTGGTGCAGTGGTTAGAGCAAGCACAGGCTGAATTGGCTTGATTCCGGCTGCGAACTTGCTTTATTCTAGACACATAACTGTTGCATTGAAGACACAGCTTGCTAATAAAGCATTGGCTACACAAAGGCCCATCTCATTGTGTTACGAAAACACTGGCCATTCCGTGGATAGGTGGCGCCATCTGTTGTAAATGCCACAAAACATAAACATTTCCTTTTTAACTATGAGCAAAGAATTGTGATTAAATTGCGCGTTCTCAGTGTTTTCAAAATGAGTGCAATGCCGTTTTCCGTGAACATGTGCACTCCAGAGAGAAAAAAAATGCCGCAAAGCACGAGAACAGTAGGCGTACGAATCGACTGCCAGCAACGGTCTAATAATAAACAATGCAGATAAGTTGGCTTCTCCGCAATACATGGATGCTTTTCAACCATAAGATCACGTTTAGCCAACAGAGGCGCGAGCGGCGCAGTGAAAACAAACGCGCAACTCAAAGTACTTATACAAGTAACTTTTGCGAGTTTGGCCAGCCACCACCTGCCCCGTCGAGACCAATCAAAATCGTCGTGAGGGCGCCAGGTGGCACCACGTGCCGGTGAGGTGGGTGCAGCACACTGTGCAGCACGCCCGACGCAAAGCCACCTAGACTACTCAAGGCCCCTCCGCTTGCTCCGTGACGTCACGCTAGTTGCCCGTCCTCCGCTCGCGGCTGCGGGGTTTCGCCGGCAGTTTTCAGCGCATTATTTTACTATCCGAGGTCCAATGGCTGTAATAATGAGCCGATAAACATGAGTTAGTGACTAAAGAACAGCTTTTTAACCGCGTGCTTAATTTCGCTCTATATCTTCAGTGTTAATTTATTATAATTCGTGCTTTCTTTCGTGACCCTCGCGGCACGTACGCTTCGTGCTGCAGATCAGTGATTCGTTTTTATAGTTTCATGATAATACTTGTGATAAAGCATTGCATTGCTACAGTTCATGCTCTTCAGTTCATCGCAAGTAGTTCATATTAAGACCAATATATTATTTCCTAGACAGCATAGCAGTAAAATGCAGCAGAATGCATGAAATGCAGTATCTAGCCGCATCTCATGTAATGTACTGCTTTTTAAAAAAAAACGTATGTTTTTTTGCCAATTTCGAAAGCGGATGGTGGGCTGAACACTGGCATAAACAAAAAGAATGAAGTCATGGAAAACCGTAACATGTGAACATTTTATTGCTCTCAGTGCTTTGCATTAAAATATCTCAATTCTTCAATTTTTTTAGCTTCCTGGCAGCTACCTTCCGACTGCTGGCCTAAATGGCGTCATTTTTCAGTTTAATGATCGTGCAGCCTCACCATGCCTATAGTCAGATATTGCCAGATCCGGAAGGACTGTGACAGCACGTTTCACATATGGAGACGGCTCAGTTTCTAAACTAAGAAACATGATGGACTTTCCTTCGCAGTGACTGTCCGAAACTTCGTGTCGCGAATGTTGACTAGCTTGATTTGCAATACTGCAATGAAGACACTAAATTTACGGGTTTTTCTTCCTCGCTTGCCTTGATAGAATTGTTGATGGCTTCCTGGAATGTTTTTGTTTAGTGTTGGGTTTTATAGAACATAAGATAAGCAATCAAAAGCGGTCAAATTCCAGTTACTTACATTGGAACGCATGGTTGGCGTAAAATCCTTGCGAGGAACTACTATCATCAAAGTTTTCTGCGAGCTTCATCCTTGGGAAAACCAAACACCCTAACTTTTTGACCACCGTCGCAATTTCCGTGGTGCCCATGCACGCAGCACCGGCCTATGTTGTTGCGGTTACAAAATGACAGTGTTTTTCTTCAGCACCACATCATGGTTTCAACGCGCACAAGTAAAAAGAAAACAGTTTGACGATCTGCAGCTCGAAAACAGAGAAGCCGGAAACGAGAAATGTCAGTACGTTCGCTGCCTAACCTAACGAAAGTGGCACGATCCACCCGCGTCGCCTCCCAGGTGCCATGCTCCTTTGTTGCATCCGCCTGCGTTTCACAGAAGGCTCACCATCGTTCGCGGCAAAGCCTTTCGCGGTCGGGCAACTAGTGTGACGTAGCCCCTGTGGAGAGGAGGAGTGAACAGGCCTTGTCTAGTCTAGGTGGCTTTGCCCGACGTAGCATGACCAACCTGCGTGTGGGCAATTGCGGCGCCCGATAAGTAGCGGAACTCGCTTAGCTAAAGGTCTCTATTAAGGCGGAAGCCTTTAATGCCTCATAGTTGTAAGCAGTTGTTGTCGACAGAAATGTCACGCTTTTCAATTGGTCGAAATGGTCGTGACGTCACAGTGCGCGAATTTCAAACGGGGCCAATTGTAATTTGGCTAGTAACCATGCAACCAATTAAAGGGATGGTATAGTGATGCTCCAAGTAAGTGGGACTGAGGTTAGTTAAGTGCTTAATTGACCAAGTAGCCTAATTAACCTTTCTAGTCAGACCAGATAAATAAATAAAACCGAGTAGGAAATTGGTCGAGTTCGGGAATCGAACCAGGGCCGGTGCGAGACGAGCACGCACCACTCCACCATGCCAGCTATGATAGTTTGGAATGAACAAAGGCGCGTCTAGTAAATACGGTGTCTTCGTTCACTCCCATCTTCCTCCCTTCCCGTTACGGCGAGGTTCAGGTGTCTACCGAGATATGCGAGACAGATACATTTCCTTTCCTCAAAAACGAATCTACGGCCAAGCAAGGCGTAGAGCTGAACGGGCGATGGCGTTCTGTGGACTCCCTGGCAGCGTTGCAAGACGCTGTCGCGTTCCACTCTTACAGGCGAAGCTTATCATCGTAACCACACATCAGTGACACAAGCAGCACCACCGCGCTTAAGGCTTTCGCCTCACCGAATTTTAGGTCAACAAAGCGCCCCCCTGAATTTTTTGTTCTGCCTAATCTAGTGTCCTCGTTTCTTTCACTGCCTACTTCATCCCTTGCCTCAAGGCACCAACTCTCCCCCCCCCCGCCCCCCCCCACAACCAACTTGTTCGCTTACGCTCTTGCTAACATGTGCTCGTAGCCCACACTCACGCTAGTCGCAATTCGCCTTTTTCACAAGATGTGGCACCCTCTCTGGAGTGGCGAGAATTCGCCTGCTACTAACTGAAAACAAACGCAGGGGGGAGACACCGGCGCGACCTGGTTAAGCCAGCTCTGGAGGAGAGCAAGCACGCATGCACAGTGCAACCTTGTGAAAAAGGCCGATTGCCATGTAGTTCACCAAGCCCTCGATATGGACCACTGACTCGGCTCTGACATTCTCACGTGCAAACCATGATGCTGGGACCTAAGAACACGGCTAAGCACGCAAACACTCCTGCAGCGTGGCAGTCTATGAGCAGCGCAGCTACATTTTAAAATTATTTCTAACTTCATCATCATCATCATCATCAGCCTGACTACACCCACTGCAGGGCAAAGGCCTCTCCCATGTCTCTCCAATTAACCCTGTCCTTTGCTAGTTGCCGCCACTGTATCCCCGCAAACTTCTTAATCTCATCCACCCACCTAACTTTCTGCCGTCCCCTGCTACGTTTGCTTTCTCTTGGAATCTACTCCGTTACCGTTAAGGACCAGCGGTTATCTTGCCTTCGCATTACATGTACTGCCCAAGCCCACTTGTTCCTCTTGATTCCAACTAGGATGTCATTAACCCGCGTTTGTTCCCTCACCCACTCCGCCCTCTTCCGATCTCTTAACCTTACACCTATCATTTTCCTTTCCATAGCTCGCTGCGTTGTTCTTAACTTAAGATGAACCCTCTTTGTTAGTCTCCACGTTTCTGCCCCATAGGTGAGTACCGGTAGGATACAGCTGTTATATACTTTTCTCTTCAGGGATATTGGTAAGCTACCATTCCTGACCTGACAGAACCTGCTATGCGCGCTCCGCCCCATTCTTATTCTTCTAGTTATTTCCCTCTCATGATCCGGATCTGCGGTCACTACCTGCCCTAAGTAGACATATTCTCTTACTACTTCCAGCACCTCGCTACCAATTGCGAGCTGCTGTTCCCTTGCAAGCCTTTTGAACATCACTTTGGTTTTCTGCATGTTAATTCTTAGCCCCACCGTTCTACTCTGCCTGTCTAGCTGAGTGATCATGCTTTGCAGTTCTTGTCCTGAGTGGCTTAGCAAGTGGCAAGTGGCAAGTGGCTTCTTGGCCTGAGTGGCTTTCTAACTTACCGAATCGCATTTATGGATGCTTGCGACTTGAACGTTCATTGACCTTTCCGCTACATATTGCCCGCGTTTTAGAGCCGCAGTCGAAGACATCTCGTCGATCATTCAGCTTCAGTGCACTGGCGCAGAGCTGAAGGGCATGGACGATGATAATTTTTGTCGTCGTCATCTTCCATTTCCTCGGTCTTTGTTTCAAAACACTCGGCCAAAGTAGTGCCGCAGCGTGGTCTTTGCAGTGGAGCGGGATTAGTCAGGAAGTAGCAAAGTTTGCCTCCGATACCATACGCCGCTTTAAGCATGCGTACATGATTGTACGAAAGCGGCACGGAGGGTCCCTAATGCCAGATAGCCTGCGAGCTTCACAGGACGTCAAGTAGCGAGGGACGCTGACCGCGGTGTCCCACACGGAAAAAGAACTGGCTGAGCGTGGCCGCATGTAAATCAAAAACATTGGCAAGAGCCACCGAGCCCACTGTGTACCAGGAAGAAGATAATCGGCTCATTAGGGAGGATTCCAGCCGCAAAAGAGCTCGAGTTTCCAAGCTCACTGTCGAGCGGCGGTATGTCCACCCCTTCGAAACTGTACGGCTGCCAGTAACTGTGACTGATCTTAAAATGTGCGACAGTTTTCCTTAGAATGATTATAATGCATACACCAACTCGCGATTGTGAGATAGGCATGTTTCCTTCCTAGATGGTGGATTTGGGGCGAAAATTTTGACGCCAGATCAGCAGCAACCGTGGGCCAGTTTTGAGGTTATAATGTTGAGAATGAACGCTAAAACCGATTCATCCATCAATACCAGCAACATGCTTCACAGATATGTGCTGACAGTCAGCACCTGCTAATCCCTCTTGCCATCAAATCTTGCGCCTCCCCCCTATCAGTGTTTCCGACCACTTGGCTATAACTAACTCCTTCTAGTGAGCCAAAATCCAAACGCAAAATCCAAAGCAAGAAATCATTAGATTTCTTTCGGAGACCCTGTAAAATTAATGCTTTAACCTTCATAGCCGACTTGAGCCTTACCTGTACGTGATGTGATTAACGCTCGTCGCCGGGATGCGGTAGAAGGTGCCGTTTAAAGAATCCGACTGTTCGCACGCCAACCTGACGTCATCCTGAGTCCACCTAAGTGGGCAGCCGACAACCATGTAGATGAACCTCGGCTGCCCGTAGTCAAATTCTATCTCGACGCAAGCGGATATTCCCATCTCAGACTTAGAGGTACCCTCGGCGCTCTCGGCATTCCAACAGCAGTCACCGTATGCGTTGCAGTTGGGCGCGCACGAAGAAGTAATTATGTAGGTCCCGGATTCGCAGCTTACGAGGCGTTCTGAACAGCCGTGCAACGCGGCGGGGCACTGCATCAGTGTAGTAAAGACGGAGTCCGGAAGATCGTCGTAGGCCTTCCTTGGCACGTTCCAGGGCAAAGTTACGTTGCAGGTGTTGACGTTGTTTCGCTTTCCCCTCTGGTTCAGGAATTCAGCCATGCAAGCCGGCACTAGATACACAATGAGCAATCTTTTCATTTTTGTGGTGCAGATCCGCTTCATTGTTGGCCGTGTTCCTAGGAGAGGAAACAAAGTGAAGACAAAAAATTGGGCTTTAGAGCAAAACCGAGCTAACCTGCTCAAGCAGTTAAGGAGAAAAAAAATTCTTCGTATTTTTTATTGTTTTGAAAAATCATCTACGATCCCGGTACCAAATAACCCCTCGCCCTTTCCCGAGACGGTCTCCTTTTTGAATTCCCGCTCATGAGGGCTGAAATAAACTGGGGCAGTTTTGACACTAAAGCTTTCGCGTTCCATGCCTAACGAAAATTCGGCCCACATGGAAGCAGGCACTAAGGGGAACGAAATGCACTCAAACAGCACGTTTCAGGCGGTACGAATTGAACCCAATGGACCGGCGCCCTTTTTTGGAAGGTTCAAACTGGCAGGTTCTCAATGCGGTGTGTGAGGGGCTATAAAACGTTATCTAATGCGTTGTGCAGATCAGAACGCGGAGAGGCGTGTCCTGCTCTCCTCTCTCAAGAAGGCAGGAGCGACAGTTCCCTTCAAGACATTGTTTGGCAGTGCGGAAACCAGTCAATAAGGAATGAATCTTCGGCCTTCTAAAATTATTTCAGGACTCTGGGCAGGACTCCACTTGGAGACAGCAGAAGTTGATGACAGGTGTGGGTCATTATGTGTCTGGCTTCGCAGATCTGCCAGGCAAAAAGTGTGTGCCTCAAATTCTCGAGCTTAATAAGCATAAGTACCGCTATGGTGGACCAATAGCGGCAGAATAATCTAAACGCTAATCACACAAATAGTTTATCTAACCTCATTCCGTCGCAACATATTGCATGCTTCGAGCATTGGCAGCCTTTGCGTTAAAATTCCCCTTGTGGTCGTACATAAAAACGGTGCTCTTTCGTCGATCCGAGGATATTTGCATTAACTAACGCTGTTCTGCTATGTCGCGTGTGCGTGGCAACAAGCACTCTGCGAACACTTCAATGGGGTTTTACTTCTGTATGCGCATGCAATAAGTTCACGAACAGTCACCTTGGCCTGGTACCTGGACGTCGAATTCCTACTTTGCCTACTCTAACAGCCCTGTAGCGTCGACAGTGATTTTTCAGGGGCATTCATATTTTGTGCGAATGTGCGCTTATCTCGTTCTTATGAGAGCTGGAAAGGCTTAATTTTTTTTTCAGCTCCTGGCAAAGTCCTGTCATTCCGGTGCCCTCGTAATAGAGTAATGTGAATACTCAATAATTTCATGGTTAAGACAAAGCCAATCTAATGTTTTTTGTTACCCCGTAACAACTTGCTCACCAGGAAAGATCGATGTTTAGCGCGATCACAGGAAGCCATTTAGGTTGAAGTATTGGGAAATAAAACAAAGCGTATATTGCTCGCTCAACAAAGCGCTGCAATGATTAGCCCTTTCTATCTAGCAAAAATTTCATAACTAGAAAGCAGTGTTGTAGGCGTTACCGAAAAAAAGCAACTAATTATGATACTGGTTACACGAAAAGAAAAAGAACGCGTTACCGCCCTACGTTACCTACAAAAAAGGTAACGCGTTATCGTTACCGCTACCGAAAAAAAGTATCGCACGTTACTTTGCCGTTACTCCATGGCCATAAATTTTAACCAGTGCGTCTTCGCTGTAAGAACTCAAGATAACAATTTTATAAAGCACATATTTCATATAATTCCAACTTCACAAAGAAAACATAGCTGAACTCAACAAATATACAGTAATTCTGGTGTGCTTCTGCTTACGAAATTACGCGGAAATAGTGTAGCAATAAACAAATGCTTAATGTCATAGTTCCGGAAAAAATATATTAGCGCACATCACCAATTTTTTTTTACTTGAACCTGCATAATTATAGCAAAAATGCGAGTGTTTGCGGCAAGGTGTTCAAGGTCAGCTTCGCTCGCTTAGGAACTCAATAAACAGAAACGTAGCCGCAGTTGTAGATAGAAACAGCCGGTTGACTGCAGTTCCCTTTTCTGTGCAGTACCGTTGCACTCTTTCGACGGCTCTCTTGGGGCCATCTTGAAGTAAACTGGCGACATTCCCGAGTTTGCTCAGAAGAGGGAACTGCTTCCACCAAGAATGCGAGAGTGTCGCCTGGGAACGACACCTTCTGGTTGGAAAACAAGCTTACGGAGAGACTGACTTAACAGATTTCTGCGAATGGTCCATTGGTGGCTCGGCATGCGTCCACTCAAGTGTGTGACTGCGTGTTCGTGCTTTTTTTTAGTTGAGGGCATCGTCGAGGGCGGGCGTTTTTTGGCATGCATGCGAGCCGCAACAAGGGTCCTCTAGAACACCGGTAGAGTTTGTTTATTTGCAACATCATTTTCGGCGTTTTTCTTTTTTGAAAAAGAGGCGGAGAGGGGCAATTGAAATAACAAGTAACCAGTAACGTGACACCTTACGTTACCGAAAAATGTTACCGTAAGTACGTTACCCGTTACAGTTCCAAAAGTTAACAAGTACCTTACTAAGTTACCGAAAAAAGTAATGCGTTACCGGTAACCCCGTTACTTGTAACCCGTTACCGGCAACACTCCTACAAAGTGAAAGTGAAACGTTGCCTCAAGAATTACCTTCTTTGTATTCTCAGTGTCACGGAAGCATTAACCGATCCAGGAAAGCAATCCCTGTACTCTAACTACAACGTTTTTGAGACGGCCCGGCTGTAAAAGGTTGCTTAGAAGAACTTCTTGTTGGGCAAGTTGGTGCATTGCTTGAAGGAACCTAGTTGCGCTATAAAAAAGACAAACACAGGAAAAAGCCAAGAGACAGACAGAGCGCAAACTATCAACTGAGTTTATTTGTGTGAAAGTGCCTTATATAGTCAGAATCACAGCAAAAGAACAAGGGGAATGAGAGAGGGGTACAGCCAATCAACTCCTGGTCAACAACAGGTGCGCAGAAAATGGTTTTCCTTATTTACAGTTTTACAGAAGTGTCGCTTACACATTTATCACCGTTTTCTTTAATGTGATAGGCCTCCAAAATCTCCCGCGCTGTTTTGTTTTTACTTCTTCCTAGTATTTTTGTCTGCTTAAGCAGAGGCTCGCATCCACCGCAAGCAAGGCAATGAGCAGGCAAGTTTGCTCCTTCTTTATTCCGAATGGATCGGGCATGTTCCCCTGCGCGTTCATTCGCGCATCGGCCTGTTTGGCCCACGTAGGCGCCTCCACACTTCAGTGGGATTTCATACACCACTCCAGTGGCACATTTCACATACTTTTCGGCATGTTTTATGTCGCATCCACTGCCTCTAGCTCCTTGGTTCCCGGTTCTCGGGCACAAGGCTGCGAGTTTCCGTGGGGCAGAAAAAACAACAGGGACGCCATGCCTCTTGGCCACTTTTTTTTACGTTGTGCGCCACTTTGTGTAAATAAGGTTGCTGCTGGCGTTCGTGGCATATTCATAAGGTTCAACATTCTACCCTCGTGGTGAAATTCATCTGTGGCAGACTGGCATAAGAACTGGGATAAGAAGGGATAATTGTGCCCCACGACAGCGAGCAACATTTCGTTAGTTTCGGGCGTCTGTAGAGCAGCGTTTTTTGTTGCGAACGCAGCATTTCTCTAGAAATCCTGAAAAAGGTGATACGTGCAGAAATAAAGTAAATACTGGCGCGACTGGGCTTCAAATCCCCGGGGACGCGAACATATTAGTTTCGCTGGCCAGTGCTCGAGAACAATATACTCTCGCCGCAGGTTTTTCTTTCTTGGATGGAAATCAAACCCGCTGAGCAACCACTTTACGTACATACACACACTCTTCCTCGACGCAGAGACATACTATCATGTCTTCTTAAACCCACTTCACGTACACATCAAAATTGCGGAAGTCATACACATGCGTCAAGAACCGGCAAACATTCAGGCGGCCGGACCTGCGCAGCATAAACCCTCCGCTCCAAGGCGCACTGTTCAATGAATAAAGCCTTAGATGAACGAGGTGGCTCGGCGTGTCGATCCTTCATGCCGTTCTTGGCTAAAAAAGCTAAAAAGTCCAGTTACCATTAACAGATTGGGCTGAGCATCTAGTCTTTCAGAAAAGCCAAGAGCCGTACACTGTAAGGCAAGATCTCAATGTCCTTTCTGATTCTCCACTGTTTGTCTCAGAAAAACACTGCATCAGGGCACCCCACACACCAATGTTCGATCATCTCTTGTTGGTCGCACAGGCGACAGTTCACGGACCATTGCACACAAGTACTCTTGGCGTGAAGTGTTGGGTTTAAAAAAGGAAGGATTTTGCAGCTGGTTGAATATACATTTTCTGAACTCGCTTCAGTACACTACATTCCATAAAACCAAGGTAAGGCTACACGTGCACAGGGAACAGAGATTCTATTAGCGAGTTTGTCATCTGCCACCTTCACAGCTCGAATAAATATTGCAATGAGAAGTAAACAGTCAGGAAATCAAAGGAATCGGGGACCTCCTTCGGGAAACCCCATAAATCTCCCTCTCGGCCATGACCAGTCGAAGCAAACAGATAAGTCGCCTTATAAGCACCGCTATTAGAAATGTGTGGCTCCCAGCTTTCAAGAAGAAAAACCTTGAAACAAACTGGTGAACAAAGAAGTGAACAAGGCTAGAGATGTAAAATTTCAAGAAATTTTGAATGGCACGAAAAAAACCGTTTCTTTCAGGGTTTTTTTCATGAAAAATGGGAAATTTTGCGAAACGTGACAAAAACAGATTTATTTGCAGAAGCACAACGATCGACAATAATGCTCCGAAGTTCAGTCGAATATGCAGTTATAGATGACATATTGTGAAACGAACTTGTTGTTGCAAAATGGTGGTTTGAGCTAGTTGGTATATCTTTAGAATTTCACCAGCGCTGCGACTAGGAACAAGAAACAGAGAAGGAAGACAAGGACAAGCTAGAACTTGTTGTTCTAATGCACCGAGAAGATAAATAATGATTCCACTTCAGGCGAATATGGAGATATATCATATTTGTGGAACGAACTTCTTGTTCTATTGCACCGAGAAAGGGAACATGAAAACTGATCTACAAGTCACTCCATATCGGACTCAGAGTCAGCGTCACTGGATGCGGCACTACGCGCAGGAGCATGGATTGAAGCTTTGTATACAGCTACGTTCGACTGCACATACACAAGCTTTCGAATCCGTTCCCCTGAAAGCCTGTTGCGAATCTTTGTATAAACGTGTCCGAAACGTGACCAGTTTCGTTCGCAGCTGGCGGATGATGGTGGTATCTGCAGCAGTCGGCAAGCCAGACGAGTTAGCGGCTGGTTGGTGCAAAGGCCTTGCCACCAGGTAGATGGGGCCACGTGCTTCACTGAAGACCCCTGTCCTGGACCAAATTCCTGCGGATGTCCTGTACTCTGCTACGTTGGAAATCAAGAAGGTAGGCTTGTATTTGGCTAAAACCGCTTACATGCACAGCAGCCTATGTTATTTATGCCATGTGCGTAGCGCTGCAGAACTTGCAGCCATTTTGTTCTACTTCAGCCGTGAATTCAAGTATTAGTGTGTTTTTAAGTCAAGCCTGGTTCTTATATTTGACCTGGCCTTCAACCCACGAACGTTTTAAAAGCACTACCTGGCACCGGCAATGACGACTGCTCTCCAATTGCTCAACGATACATGCTATAATGGTTTTCAAAGCAAAAACAAAAATTTAAACTAAATCAAGCTGTCATAAAACCATGAAATTGCATTGTGAAATTTTCGATGTTTCTTTCCATTTTTCCTCGTGTGAAAAAAACGAAAAAAACCGGTTTTTTTCCAAAATTGCAGTGTTTTTTTCAGGCCTTCACATCTCTAAACAAGGCCAACCCCTCCACGCTCGAGACAATTTCTCGCATAGGCTCCCATTGTGACCGCCAAGCAAAGGGCGCGATAGTCTGTGCAGCGCTTGTACCTTCTTCCTCTCGCAATTCATCATTTGCAAACAATAAACAAGCTTTGCAATTAGGATGTTGCACACTTGTGCCCGAGCAAAACTCTACAGCTCCCGACCCATCCACGCCTGCTTTCGGCGCCTTAAAGAGAGAATTTGTGACCCCCAATAATGCCCATTATTCCGGATCCGATGAAGGGGAACCCCAAGAGACTGCACTTAATCGGAGTCTCAGCTAATGCTACAAAAACGATAAGGTTTCGTACCCCAGTAGCCAAACCAGATCTAGATCTAGAGCGTACTTTAGATCTAGAGCGTACTGTGCTGGCGTCGACGCAGGCAACAGGGGAACCGCGCAGAGAGGACGTCGATTCAGTGCTGCGCTCCTACATGGCGCTGGATATAGTGGAAGAGGAATATTCTAATAAGTTCACGGACGGGGCAAAAGTAGCTTGAACCGGCAACCGAGTCCACTATCCCTGCTTCGATCCTATGATAAGGACAGTGCCGAAGGTGGAAACTGCCTCGCTGTCTGGCAGACTTGCGGATCCAACCAGCACTCGGTAACCGTCGGCTTGGCGCCTCTACCTGAGGCCGAGACATCGGTTTCTGCAGCGCTAATAGCCGCGCTACGTCCCTACCTCAGATAGCCAACCCCGCACCTGTGAAAAGATAAAATGGGAGCCTTCCCAGTCACGGACATGCTGCCCGGCCGTTGGCGTACCCCGCGTAAAATGTTGGAGGCGGCCCTGGATGTAAAGCCGGCGTCGAACAGTCTTCCAATTGCATGAGACTGCCCCATTCGTCTCCCACTTGTCACGCCACCAACCAACCTGTGCCGTGGTCACCGGTAGACCTGATTATAGCGGAAAACTATTTGAGGGAGGCGACGGACTGCCGTTCACATCGTGTTCGCACCATCCTTATATATTTGTAAGGTACAGATTTTGAACAGTAAAGCGCTTTGTTTTTACATTGGTGCTCCCCTGTGCCTGTGTGCTATTGGGTAGAGGAATAACCTAACCCGCATTTTATGTTCTGTATTAGAGTAAGGTGTCGTTCCTGAACGAACATTAGTCGGGGTTCGAGCAGCAGAAGTTCACAGAAGTGATCCCTATTTGGAGTCAGCGTTCCGCAGACGCCTAGCTACAAAATTTGGATAAGGATATGAGTCTAATGAAGCAACAGTAGCTTAGAAAAAAATTTTGATGATTAATGTGTTTGATGCGCACGAGGCTAAGTCGCAGACCCACTTTTTTCAAGCTTTTCACTCCACAAAGGCCCAGCATCGGTCCAGGCAAAATTTTGTACCTATGGGAAACCGCTGTGTACATACCATAGTGAGAATGAGGACCCAGTACTTGTGACATTCGTGATGGAGGCTGAAACCACTGAGACACAGCTGTGGTCACGTTAGGAATGCCAACAGGAAGGATCCCTCGATAGGGACTAAGTAAGATTTGTGATGAGCATAGGTCTTCTTAACTTGAGGTCGATTTCTGGTTAAGCCTCTAGTCCGCATTGCAATTGAAGTGGTGTTACAGCTAAATCCACTGCATGATCAGAATTTTGCCTTTGCTGCATAAACAGGTGCAAAGGTTGCACCTCACGATGAACGTTGAGCACGGTTTTTTAACTGCTCTGAATAACTGGGAAATAAGCCTGCCCGCCAATGACAAGTTAGTAACAAAGGCGGATAGTAAGGGCGGAGTATGAGCCTAGCAGTACGCAGAACGAAGTCTTGCCCTGAGGTACACTTTTTCTAATGCAAGTTCTGCCCATGTGCCTATTGCGTGTTGCCAGTACTATTATGACCCGATTTATTTAGCATTTACTGACATGCGTTCATGAAAGGACCATCGTGGTGAAACCGTCATTTTTCTCCTTTCTGCAGTCTGCAGTTTTTCTGCGGTCCGTGGCCCAGTATGAAGCGCCGAAGACTGGTGCGGTCAGATCTCAACTGCTTTTTCTTTTACTGGCGAGAGCCAGGTGCTCAGACTCAGGAAAGCGCAACCCGCTATGGAAAGAAAAATGACAGAGGTAACGTAAAGGCGATTCAGTGCACTGAACAAGCATGGAGATGGTCCTTGGCCAGTGCAGTAAGGTTCAGCACTGCGTGCCCCTTGACGACTTACCTGCCTGCTTTCTTTGAGGGCATCCTGTAGCCAACACCGCGCCTCCTGTTCCAAATGCTGTGAAATTTTCAGCTTTCAAAAGGCGCCATTTTAAGCTAAGAACTTAGTGTTTGAAAAACCACGGAAAGAAGCAGGATACCATTGTCCTACTTTTCGGCTAGTAAAGTGTGACCCCGCATAAGTTACTTTAGCGCGCGAATAATAATGCCGCTACACTGAAGACCATGTTTCAACTAAGATGTTCAATAAGTTTTAAATTAGGCTTCTTGGGTTAGAAGATCACTTTTTTGGCAGTGGAGTATCTGAACAGAAAACAGCCAAGACGTGCTAACTAGTAGGACAGTTAACTTACACTTCTTCCAAACGTACACCCCTAAAGGAAGCCGAGCGCCAGGCCGGGGGACGCTTGTACCCTTTTGTACCGGTGGGTGCCCGGCGGTGGGTTTCGAACCACCCACCTCCCGCAGCCGAGACGGGCGCTCAAACCACTGGGACACGAATAGCCAACTTTTTAAATATTAATCTTAGCCTCCCTATTTATTGGGAGGTGCGTAGCCTACCCTACTCAAAAACCTCATCACTTTTTAAATTTCGATGACGAAGCTATCCTCGGCGCCGTAGCACAACATAGTTTGCTTACATAGCGCCAAAATGCATGCGCTTTTGAAAAGCTCGCAGGCTAAGCCACCTCTCTAGTGCACGCAACTCGTCGAAACAGCCAAAAGTTTCTGGGCCATACTGCCGCGAATCTTTGAAGTGTTTGTATGTTCATTCTTCAAAGCTGCCGACATGCCACTTTATCCCTTTGTTTGTGTTGCCTAGATTTATCTCGATTGATCGCATCCAGGCGGAGCCGATTCTACGTTGTTCCAGAATGTTCTAGTAACTTTCCAAGCTTTATCACGAAAGTTCATTACCAGCTTTAAAAAGAGCACGGCCGAAAGCGGCGGGCATTCTGTTCGACTACCGCCGAGGTCGCCTTGTGCTATGCTGCCACCGAGTCAATGAGTTCCTTGAGGGCGGAAGCCAGCCAAAAGAAATTGTTTTGTTCCGAACCAATTCTCGCTGTTTTCCTGTTCGCCGGACTGCAGTGACCACTACGTAACATCTGGTGGAGGTGCAAACGAATGTGCCAGTCGCCCTCACCCCATGGCAGCCGTTAAAGCCGCCCGAGTCGCCTCGAAGAAGATCACAAGAAAGCCGCAGAAGCCGTCACAACCGAAACGAAATGCCAAGCAACCGTCGTCGCCAGAGGCGCTCACCTAAACATGGACGACTACCGGACCGCACGCGAGCAAAGGAGGACTCTTAAATGGTGACGTCAGTCATGGCTATGACAACAGCCCCCATTATTTTGCACCAACTCCGAGTGCTGCCTATGTTCAACGGTTCTCCGGGCGAGGACCCTGAAGAATGGCTGGAACAGTTTTAGCGTGTCGCCATGTTCAACAGTTGCGGCAAGCAAACTAAAGTGAGCCATGTTTTCTTCGCCTTGGGGGGACCAGCCAGAATTTGCTTCAAAAACCACGAAGCTCCTATAGCGAAGTGGGAATCATTCAAGCGGGAGTTCTTGAAGGCATTCACGAGCATCAACAGAAAAGAACGAGCTCAGCTGCTTCTTCAGTCATGCATCCAGCACCCGAACGAGACAGTGACAGCATACGTAGACGACATGAAGCGCCTTTTTCGACATGTCTGACATGACGGAAGATGAGAAGGTATGGTTTGGTTTGGTTTATGGGGTATAACGTCCCAAAGCGACGAAGATGAGAAGGTGGAGCTTTTGATGAGTGTTGCTAAGGCGGTACTTTTCGTATGCCTGACCCGCAATCCACCCCAGACCATCGCGGAATTCACCAGCGAAGCAGCCCCCATTGAGAAAACTTTGGAAGCACGATCCCACCATTTCTTTCCACAAGTCCACGTGACCTCAACAACCTTTTCGGCTGGCGCAGCATTCGGAGGCAACCTGCGGGATGTCATCCGCGAAATTGTACGGGAAGAGTTGCGTGGCTTATTGCCATCTTCTAACCAGCCTCAAGTTGCGACCCTTGAGGAAATCGTGCCCGAAGAAGTGCAACATGCGCTTGGCACCTAGTCTTCTTTGCCTCCAGCTGAAGCTCCAACCTTAACCTACGCCGCTGCAGTACGCAGACCTCAGCCCTAACAAGAGAGCCGAAGTCCGCGTCTTGGACGTGAACCAGCTGTTTCCGAACGCCGCCTCCCGGCCCCCGTCCGCCCATCCTACGAACGACGCCAATTTCTCATCGATGGACCTCAAGAGCGGCTACTGGCAAGTTGAGGTGGATGAAAGAGATCACGAGAAGACTGATTCATCACTCGAGATGGGCTCTTCGAGTTCAAGGTGATCGCGTTTGGTCTCTGTTTCGCACCAGCGACATTTCAGCAAGTAATGGATACACTGCTGGCAGGCCTGAAGTGGCAAATTATTCTGGCATATTTAGAAGGCGTCATTGTCTTCGCCTCCAACTTTGAAGAGCACCTAAAAAGGCTTCGAAAAGTACTAGACGCAATGAGATCACCCAGCCTAACCTTGAAAGCAAAGAAGTGCCATTTTGCCTACGAAGAGCTACTGTTTTTACGCCGCATCATTAGCAAGCAGGGAGTACGCTCAGACCCGCAGAAAACAGCTTCTATCGCAATGTTTACAACGTCGGACGATAAGAATTACGTGCGCACATTCGTCGGACTGTTTGTGCACATTACCGACGATTTATCAAGAACTTTTGGCGCATCGCCGAGCCACTGACCCACCTAGCAAATGCAGCATTCATGGAGCTTCAGCGTCGTTTACAGTTCCCTCCGACAAGTATTACTGGTCCCGAATGTCTGCTGATGTCGCACGTTATGTGAAAACCTGCAGATATTGTCGGCGAGGAAAGACCCCTCCAACCCGACCAGCAGGATTTCTGAACCCCATTGGACCCCCCTCAAGGCGCTTCCAGCAGATCCGTATGGACTTTTTTGGCCCTTTCCCGAAGTCCACGCCTGAAAATAAGTGGATCATTATAACGACCGACTACCTGACACGCTACGTCGAGGCAGCAGCTCTACCTAACAAAACAACAGTAGAAGTCGCCAATTTTTTTCTGGAGTGCATTCTTCTGCGACACGGCGCCCTCCATGTGCTCATCATGGACAGGGAACAGCATCACGGCGGAACTGACGAAAGCCATCCAGCGTTAAAGCCCAACAAGCCACCGGAGGACAAGTGCATACCATCCGCAGACCGACGGACTGACCGAGCGCCTGAATAAAACCGTCGCCAATATGCTCGCCATGTATGTCGATGCAGAACACAAGACCTGGGATGTCATCCTGTCTTACACAGTCTTCGCCTACAACACCGCAGTGCAGGAGACTCCCCAGATGACGCCTTTTAGGCCCGTCCATGGTAGGTAGGCCATTATTACGCTATACGCCATTCTGCACAACATTACCGAAGAAGATAACGTAGATGTCGCTGCCTACCTTCAACGCGCAGAAGAAGCCCGAGACTTACCCGATTACGGATCAAATAATATCTGCAGCGGACCGACCGCAGACGCTGCAACCTACGAAGAAGCAATGCGGAATACAAGCCAGGACACAGCATCTGGGTTTGGACGCCCATTTACCGCCGCGGATTGAATGAAAAGCTTTTTCCGCCGCAATTTCATCCCGTACAAGGTTCTTCGTCGGCTAGGTGAACAGTACTATGGAGTCCTCCCTGACGAAATGACTGCATCCCAGCGACGCCGCATACGACCAGAAGTTGTCCATTTGATGCGTCTAAAGCAAAAGAACTGTGGAAATTTCTTAAAGTGAATGGCCGTGAATCAGTTGGTATTCCGGCACTGAATAACGGCGCTGAACCTGTAACTGATGATTTTGACAAGGCATGCTGTTTTAATGATTATTTTAAGTCCGTTTTCGCAGTGAATTCGCATCATGAAATCCCAGTCATGGGTGTCCATGGGCAAGGAACAATGCCTGACCTAACAATTACATACAACGGTGTGTTATACCTGATGAATAACACAAAGGTGTCTTCGGCAAGCGGGCCCGAAGATGTTCCCGGTCATGTCTTTAACGTCTGTGCTGAAATCACTTCTCATTACTTAGCTATTCTATACTCGACACCGTTAAAGACAGGAATAATACTCCAGCAATGGAAAAACGCTAATGTGGTGCCCATTCATACGGGTGGTCCTAAAAACAGTTACTAATTACAGGCCGATTTCGCTTGCAAGTATTAGCTGCAAAACGTTTGAGCACATAATATATAGCGCAATGATGAAGCATTTAAAAAAATCTTGGGGACGTTGTTAGCCACTATCTTCAAGAAGAAAATGGGATAGCATTAGATTTCTTACTATGGTGTCTGCAATCAGTGTGTAATGTTTCTATTGATATTTTTCAGCCGGAACAGTAGTTTGAATTGGTTCCATTGCTCTTCTAGAGTGTTCGTATACTTTCTATTACATTATTATTTGAGATTACACTAATCCGACCAACTAAAAGATCTAAATGCACCCTTGTGTGATTAAGATTGATCGCTTTGGCGTCCATTGGAATTTTTAGGGGTGAATTGAGTTCCACATTTTAGGGGTAGTCAGATTTTCAAATTTAGCGGTTGCCAATGACTGGTACACCATTGCATTATCATATAGGATTATACTAACCCGACCCACTTATCCACCATCATGCAGCCACTATAACTTCACTAACCCACTTAATTTATTTTCAGGGGTGGTCTTCTTATAAATGTTGGGGGTCCACTGGAATTTCGGGAGGTGCGCTAACTTTCAAAATATGTGGGTCCTCAGATTTTCAAATTTGTCGGTGCCAGGATTGGTCCACTCGTGGTCACAAGGTGTTTACGACGTCCAGACCCTCTTCACCAATCAAGCAACCTCATGACAGAGAACCCAAAAATTGTCCGTGAGACAACTTAAATGTTCTCGCATTAATGCTGAAAGCCGGGAGGAATGTCGTTTCCCCACGTACTCACGAACTACATATAAACGGTTCACATAATCTTTATTTCCACATTCGTGATATACCGCGCGGCTGCTTTTGCATTCACCACCAGTTGTCGGAATCTTTACTAACTGTTCAAGTTAGTAACAGATGCCGTAAAGGTTTAGATGCTCAGTAACGATACCTCCAGCTACAAAAAAGGCGCAGGAGATTGGATATACACTGCAGATACCTGCGTGCACGCCTTTTAGAAAGTAAAGAAAAATATAACTCCATCATTTGCAGCGTACTTCCTTAATAAATGAACAACACACGTATTACTTGCCTTCGAGAGCTAGTAAACAAAGCACTCTGTGGGACCTTCACGTCTAAAAGAATGGCATACAGCTCCTGGCTAATAAAAAATCGGCAGCGGCTGCGGCTTACGCACCCGGGATATTTTATTTACCAAGAGTTCATGCCTCAATGATTTTATTTTATTTATTTTATTTACAAAATACTGCGGACACTGAGTCCAAGCAGGGTGGGCGAACAAGTAAATCAAGAGACAAAAAAACGCAACATTTCAAAAAAGAACAACACAAAATAGAAAAAATTGGTTAAAACTCTTGGGATAATGGTTTAACTAGCTGATTCCAATCTTTTATTGTGCGTGGAAAAAACGAAAACTTGTAAGTGTAAGTGTAAGTGTAAGTGCAAGAAATGTAAATGCGCATTTTCCTCGAAAGAAGTCGTTAAAGTGGATACTTCAATAATACTATATGTCTGTAATAGAAGGCCAGGTCGTAAAGTATCCTCCATGGTTAATAAAAGGCGTAAAGGTCACTTTATTTTTTTTGTGAACTATCATGATTGCCAATATTTTTCAACTCTTTCGCTAAATTACCACACAATGTTTTGTTGGCCAAGACGCCAGCGAACCGAGATGGCAGAATTTTTGGTGGCACATTTTTGAAGATGTCACGTTTTAGGGATGTTACCTGAGCTCATACGCCATAACACGGAGAAATATCAATCAATCAATCAATCAATCAATCAATCAATCAATCAATCAATCAATCAATCAATAAATCAATCAATCAATCAATCAATCAACAATCAATAAACCAATCAATCGGCTTATTTTCAACATCATGGGTGTTGAAGGGCCGCAGACAAAAGCCTCAAGATGGGCTTGACGGGGTCCGCGGCTTTGTGTACATGGCAATACAAAGCAAGCACAGTTACTTGCATGATAGTTCATACACGTCATACATAAATTTAGAAATACATTTATATGTCGCTTCATACATATAGAAGCTTCAGACATACATATGTCTAAACTCTACAGGCACGATATCCAGGGGCACGCATTATGGCGGGCGTGTAGTGCCGCCCGACGCCCACGTCGTTGTTGTCCGTGGTTGGGGTTCCCCTTGTCGTAATGAACAATACTACCTACAATACCCCTGAGAAATGTGTGGCCGAAATGTTACCTGCTTCACCTTCACAATATGACGTTTTTTTTAACATTTAAAGCTAACCTAGGTGTGGTCTTGCACACCTATACAAAAAATATGGCACTGTAGCCAATTAGTTGCGATCGAGCTGATGGAAGCGAATCTGAAGAGCTTGAGAGTAATGTATTCTCAGTTCGGCACCCCAATAGAGGCAACAGTCCTGTAAAATTCCTAGCTAATCGGACACTTCCGTGCTCAAGGAAGCGTCCGCAGGGTAATCCAAATAGGGACCGACCCACTTAAGTCACACGAGTACGCGATCTCCCTAACATCCCACCTGTGACTCACAAGGCTGGTAACCGCTATTTAATAAAAAGAAAAGAGGCACGGTTTCTTTCTTCTTTTTGTTAAGACTTGCTCTGTCGTGCAAAACGCTGCTGCACATCTCTGCAGAGAACATCCCACATTCAGCTATAGTTTTGAAAGCACGTCTTCTTTAGGCCTTTGGTTCACAGGCGTGGCAGCTGGCCGAAATGGCGAGAATATAAATGAGGACAGCTGGATTAAAATCGAAAGGAAAAATGCGGGAGCTTCATGCCAAAAGCGATGAGTTTTGCATGAAGAGGTAAAGCCTACGTATGTTGCAAGAGCAATTTTAATATATTCAACTTTCGCACATGATGACCGTGAGTCAGCTAAAGCGATGGTGTTAATTAAAAGCCTTAAAAAAAATGCACTGGCTTAGCGCACTCACCGTGGGAGAATTCACCGTCTTCTTCTTCCCTAGTTCTCCTTGCTTCTCTTCGCCGTTTTCTTCTTCTTGCGTAATACTTCATAAGTTTTGTACACAAACCTTCTTTACTGCATGCCCGGTCGTTTTTCTACAAGCAGTTCGGTCGGATATAAACTTCAGCTCCCTATTCCCAATAGCGAAAGGCATAAGCATTTTTAGTTTTGATGTGGTCCTGGAAATCTAGGTACCAAAATATCAGAGGAGTATGTGCTAATTGTAAGCACGCATTAAGTGCTTTAAAAAATCCAGGAGAAAACAAAAACTACACGCTGGAAGCATAGTTTCAAAAGTAAGCATACCAGGTTGTTCTGGCGATCAGTTTCATAGGAAATATTTTTGTTCCGGGCTCTATACTAGAGAACTGAGCTCGTATTGTGTAACGATTAATTTCATTTTGAATTTCATTAGACTGTGACGACACTCGGCGCGAAACCAGCAGCAAGTAGGAACGCAAACATGCAATCCCAGACAGCGCGGCGCCCCTCGGCACCGCATCCAGTCCAGCTGAATCCCACAGTTCATGCTGCTTCAAACTGGGGCACAACTCACGTCTGGTTTCTCAGCCTAGACACGGTTAGCGCTGATGAAGCTCAAAAGGCCTGGCAAACGCGCCGTTGGCACCGGCGCCGGCCACCATTGCGGGGCAGACGAGGACGGCTTCATGAGCGTAAGTGGTATCATGCGCGTGCTTCTCACTCCGAGCAAGATGTTTTTTTTTTTTTTTCAAGGGATTATGCCAGCGGGAGGAGCGACTATTGTCGCACTCTGATTTTTTGTCCATTCGGGAGTCGCGATGACCGTTCCTCAAGATACATACGGAGAGAAGAAAGACATCATTTCTGGACCCTGCTCCCTTGCTCTGCTCAGCTGTTAGTCACTTTTGGAGAAAAATTGGTAGGCGCAATGTGAAGAAACTAACCGGTTCTATTTACGAAATATAATTGGAAAGCCCTTCGGGGAAGACTACACCTGTCAGTTCGACTTGTGTCGCAGTTATTTAGAACATCAGATACCGGGTATGAAAGGCTTTTTTCCCGTATTTCAAGCGCGTGCGTGGAAGCGGCCATGCGTCGGCTGATCTGGTTAATACAAGCATTTCTCATGGCTTTAGTGTGACAAGGTACAGAAAAAACTCAGACACTGCAGATGGAGAAAACTGAATGTAGTCTAGTAAACGATACTCAAAGAACACATTGGCACGGATAAGACTGTACTGTGCAAAAATATTTACTGAGTGAGCAGTAATACTGACTCCGGAAATAAGTCTGACCGCTTTGTTTTCCGGCATTAAAAGTCTGTTGAGATTTGTTTTTGATATAATGCCACACCAAGTGACAAAGACAAAGAAGGAAACAAAAATAAGCCCCTTCCTGCACACCAAGTGACAACAGGAACTATGAGACTGAAATAATGAATGATAGATTATCAATTTTGAGGCGAAGTAAAATCGAACCCAGGACGAAAAAGGATGCCAATTGCTGGTTCTACATTTTCTGCAAGATAAGTTACATCATAATTCCACTTCATACGGTCATGAAAAACAACGCCAGGTTACCTGAACCTGTCCGCTATTCCCACCTCGTTGCTGTCAAGTAGGTGAAGTATGCTTACGGTGATTTTGAAGTTTACTGGTATTAAAAATACAGCTTCTGTCTTACTACTGTTGACGACTAAACCACTGCAGTGGCACCATGGGTGGAGCGCGTTTTGGACGGAGTTGCCTCTAACTACTCGGTCATAAAGAGACGAGACAGATAGAAAGAGGCTTGTGTCGACGGCGTATAAAATGCATTGTATCTCTCTGACTATGTTAATGGTATCATGAATATATGTATTAAAGATAAATGGACCCAAAAGGCGACCCTGGGGAATCCCGCAGCGTATCATCTTCTTTAGATTCGCTTACTTCTGGCTTCTTCGACATAAACTTTTTATCTGAAACTGCGTTGCAGGTAATGTATTTTTTACCTCTCTTCCTGTCTAATCCCATTCGCTTCCGCCTTGCTATGGTAGGCCTCAGCGCAGTCATCTCTCTTTCTGATGGTGTCATTTATTTATTGCGTGCTATTTCTCACCGATTCGCTTATCCGGATTATGAGAGGGAAATAACAGGAAGAATAAGAATGGCCGGTTCTCTAAGATGTCAGTTTGCCATTATCCCTCAAGAGAAAAGTATACAACAGCTGTATCTTACCGATACTCACCTATGGGGCAGAAACGTGGAGGCTAACAAAGAGGCTTCAGCTTACGTTAAGGACAACGCAGCAATATATGGAAAGTAAAATGTCACGTGTAACGTTAAGAGACCGGAAGCGGGCGGAGTGGGGGAGGGACTAAACGTGGGTTCATGACATCCTAGTCGAAATCAAGAGGGAAAAATCGGCTTCCAGGTCATGTAATGCGAAGGCAAGATAACCGCTGGTCCTTAAGGGTAACAGAGTCGGTTCGTTAGAGAAGACAAGCGCATCTGGGGACTGCAGAAAGGTGAGCGGATGAGATTAAGAAGTTTGAGGGGATACGGTGCCGCAGCTGGCGTAGGACCGGGTTAATCGACGAGAAATGGCAGAAGCCTTTGCTCTGCAGTGGGCACAGTCAGGCTGATGATGATGTTTCTTGGGGTGCTTTATTTCATGTGCTATGATGCACGGCTGAGTGTTGTGTTTGTGCGGCGATGCAACAGAACTCGTGCGTGACTCTGTTAGCCCTTTGAGCTCGTCTATCGTGGTGCGCCTATGCTCATGTTGACCAGCTCCCTGAGGGGCGCCCGTACATTTTAGGTACTCGATCTCTTGTTACACAGGATGACTGACTTCCATTGGAAATAGCGAAACTTGGTACACTAAATAATACTTGGCCTCTTGGGATGCTACTTGGTAGAGAAAAATGGGATTTGTAAATGACTAAGATTGCATGTGCCGAAGAAACGTGTTCGCAGTGCACCAGACAATGAATTGCAATTAGCTTGTAATTCTAATAAAACGCTAAAACATTTCAGGGCCTTCATACTGCGAATAAAATTGGCAGTTGCAATCTTGGGGCAAAACTGCTTTAACACACATCTATCACCTCTCAACGCAAGGCTGGAAATGGAAAAAACGTCTCGCGCAAAACTTAAAAAAAGGGAAAAACATCGTGCAAAATACATATGCTTTCAAAGCTTGCAGGCGAAACAAGCTCTCCAGTACACTAACTCGTCCAAATAGCCTAAATTTGCTGGGCCACAACGTCCGGGATAATCGTGTGTTTGAAATTTAAAAACTGATATCAATATATTAGGGCGTTTGGCTACTCAGCTGGATTACCCGGATTCCAATCCCAACACCGCGGCCGCGTTTCAATAGAGCCGAAACGAAAAAGGCGCCATGTGCTGTGTGATGCGACTGGACATTAAAGGTCCCCAGGTGGTTAGAATCATTCCCGAGACCTTCACTACGGCATCTCTTCCTTTCTTCTTTCACACCCTCCCTTCCCTTACGGCGCGTTTCGGGCACCCATCTAGATTTGTGAGACTGCTACTGCGTCATTTCCTTTCCTCAACAAATCAATTTTCAATTTTTTTAAATCCTTACGCCTCTCAATAATTAGGGCCCCTAACAGAAATAATCAAAAAGTAAACTATTCAATTTTAGTTAACCAGCCAGAGAGTCAGCATGTCTTAGCTGTATTCTGATGTACTGCATTGGTGGCAATGCTTTGCCGAAAAGGGAGTTCTGGCAGCTCGTAAAGCCTGTTTTTTTTTAATTGTATGAAGACTCAGGTAAAACACTGTATTTACCCATATCAGATGCCCTGCGTGTGTCCATGAAAGCATTAGTGCGCTTTACTGGCATGCCAGTTAACACCAGAAAAGGAAATGTTGACATATGCTAATTTAATACAAGATTTTGTTTTACTATTGTTAAGTAGCTGTTCGTAGTATTATTATATATTATTGTATTGTAATGAGACGACTCGCACAATTAGTGTGAACGGCCGGTCTTTGTTCAAGCGGTGCTGTTCAGCAGGCCAGCGTTCGCAAGCGCGCTCCCGAGCTTCGTCAGCTTCGTCTTCTATCTTCTTCGTCTCCTTCGTCGGCGCTAGCCGCTGGGGCAGCAAACCCCAACTCTCTTTATTACAATACCCCCGGGGTGAAAAGGCGCCATCCTGGCTGCCTAAGGGCTCGAGACGATGGCTGGGTCGTAGTAGGGCTTCAGGCGGTCTTGGTGCACAATTTCACGGCCGCGGCGGCGATTGTCAGACGAAGGCGTGAGGGGCTCGATCAGGTAGTTAACTGGGGATGTCTGCTGAACAACGCGATAGGGGCCTTGGTATTTGCTCAGCAGTTTTGTAGACTGCCCCGAGCTGGAGGAGGGCACCCAAAGCCAAACCAAGGATTGAGGAGCATAAGACGGCGGCAGACCGGGGGAAGCGGCGCGGTCGCTTTTCTGACGGTGCTGGTCGTGAGAAGTAAAGGAACGGGCCAGTTGACGGCATTCTTCGGCGTACGCAGCGGCTTGAGAGACGGTGGTCAATTCGGACGAATCGGGGCAGTAAGGGAGTATGGTGTCCATGATGGAGGAAGGCTCGCGACCATAGAGAAGAAAATACGGGGGAAAACCAGTAGTTGCTTGCGTTGCAGAATTGTAAGCGTAGGTAACGAAAGGGAGAACTCGGTCCCAGTCTGAGTGATCGGCAGAAATGTACTTGGCCATCATACCGCCGATGGTCCGGTTAAAGCGCTCGGTCATGCCGTTGGTCTGCGGATGGTACGAAGACGTCGTCCGGTGAACGATATGACATTCCCGAAGGAGGGCTTCCACGACGCCGGACAAGAAGACGCGACCCCGATCGCTGAGCAATTCCTTAGGCGCACCGTGACGAAGAATGATGTTCTGAAGTATGAAACCGGCTACCTCAGAGGCGGTCGCAGCTGGTAACGATGCAGTTTCCGCATAGCGCGTGAGATGATCAATGGCGACGATGATCCAGCGGTGGCCGGCGGCAGTGAAGGGAAGAGGGTCATAAAGGTCAATTCCAACACGGTCAAATGGCCGGGCGGGACACAGTAAAGGTTGCAGAGGAGCAGGTGAGTGCGATGGTGGGTTCTTGCGACGCTGACATTCCAGGCAAGAGCGTATGTACTGGCGGACAAAACGGTACATGCCCCGCCAATAATACCGAAGGCGTAGGCGGGTAAAAGTTTTTAGCAGACCGGCATGACCGCATTGCGGGTCATCATGATAACTGGCACAAATGGCGGAGCGGAGATGCCTAGGAATCACGAGCAGCCATTTGCGACCATCGGGGAGGTAGTTCCGACGGTACAGCAGCTGGTCACGCACGACAAAGTGATGGGCTTGACGACGGAGCGCTCGCGAAGGGAGGTGCGCTGAGCGGTTGGCTAGGAAATCCAGAAGAGAAGTAATCCAAGGATCCTTGCGCTGCTCAGAAGCCATATCAATAGAGTCAAGAGAAGGTGTGAGGCCGGAAATACATGGTGGGTCAGGCTCAGAGGTCACAGGGGAGCGCGAGAGAGCGTCGGCGTCGGAGTGTTTTCGGCCGGAACGATAAATGACCCGAATGTCGTAATCTTGTAAACGCAGAGCCCAACGAGCGAGGCGGCCAGATGGATCTTTGAGTGACGACAGCCAACAAAGGGCATGGTGATCGGTAATGACATCGAACGGGCGCCCATATAAGTAAGGACGAAATTTTGTGATCGCCCAAATAATCGCCAAACATTCTTTTTCTGTGACGGAATAATTAGTCTCCGCTTTTGTGAGCGCACGGCTGGCGTAAGCAACAACGTACTCATTGAAACCGGGTTTCCGCTGAGCTAGAACGGCACCGAGACCAATGCCGCTGGCGTCTGTGTGCAGTTCTGTAGGCGCGGAAGGGTCGAAATGGCGCAAGATCGGAGGAGAGGTGAGGAGCTGGCGCAGCGTTGCAAAAGCTTCGTCGCATGCAGGGGACCAAGCCGACAAGTCGTTGCTACCAGCGAGAAGATGCGTCAGCGGGGCGATAACGGCAGCAAAATTCTTGATGAACCGGCGAAAGTAGGAGCAAAGGCCAAGAAAGTTTCTGAGTTCTTTCAGGGATGTGGGCTTCGGGAAAGCAGCAACTGCGCGGAGCTTGGCAGGGTCCGGGAGTACACCATCCTTGGACACGACGTGGCCTAGGATAGTCAGCTGTCGGGCGCCGAAGCGACACTTTTTCAAGTTTAGCTGCAGTCCAGCGTCACTGAGGCAGCGAAGAACACTCTCGAGGCGAAGAAGATGGGAAGGAAAATTCTGGGAGAAGATGACAACATCGTCCAAGTAGCAGAGGCAGGTCTGCCATTTAAGCCCACGGAGGATGTTGTCCATCATACGCTCAAATGTGGCAGGCGCGTTGCAGAGACCGAAGGGCATCACATTAAATTCATACAGCCCATCAGGTGTGATGAAAGCTGTTTTCGGGCGATCGACTTCGGCCATCGGCACCTGCCAGTACCCAGAGCGCAGATCCAACGAAGAAAAGTACTCTGCTCCCTGCAGGCAATCCAGCGCGTCATCTATACGAGGCAGGGGGTAGACGTCCTTCCGAGTAATTTTGTTTAGCTGGCGGTAGTCTACGCAGAATCTAATGGAGCCGTCCTTTTTCTTCACGAGCACGACCGGAGAAGCCCACGGGCTGTGAGAGGGCTGGATCACGCCGCGGTGTAGCATGTCGTTCACCTGTTCATCAATGATGCGGCGCTCGGCGGAGGAGACGTGGTAGGGGCGTTGGCGCAAGGGTCCATGGGTGCCAGTGTCGATATGGTGGCGAACCGCTGCTGCACGACCCAACGGTGCTTGAGGGGAGTCGAAGGATGCGCGGAAGCGCTGCAGCAAAGCGATGAGCTGGGCGCGGTGGTGAGGTGGTAAAGCGGC
This sequence comes from Amblyomma mixtum, assembly GCF_055824585.1. NCBI lineage: Eukaryota > Metazoa > Arthropoda > Arachnida > Ixodida > Ixodidae > Amblyomma > Amblyomma mixtum. The sequence continues at coordinate 34,379,511 of NC_143015.1, forward strand.
ATCGACAGAATGGGAAAACATATCCGAGGAGGACGGGTCGGCGATGTCAGCGGGAGGAGTGAGGGCGTTGATGTCATGGGCGGCAGGCTCATCAAGGACAGGAGAAGCGTCGTCGAGATCGATGACATCAACTGTGCCAAGCGATTCTCCCCGAAGTAAAGTGGTGGGGAAAGGCAACGGGTTCGCGACGTACAGGGCACCACAACCACCAGAAAGTGTGAGCACGGCATGAGGGAGCATGACAGATTTTCGGTGCGCACAAAGAGGAGAGGGTGAATAAAGGACAGTAGCGTCAGAGAGGGCAGCACAAGTCAGCGGCACGAGAACAGATGAGAAAGCTGGCACGTCGACGTCGTCAGCGGCGAGAATAGGCGCGGCGGTAACAGGGGAGGCGTCCAGAAGAGCATCACACAGCGGCGACAAATTAATTTCAGCACGTGCACAGTCAATGATGGCGTGATGAGCGGACAGAAAGTCCCACCCGAGGATGATGTCATGAGAGGAGCGGGTGAGAACGAAGAACTCAATGGTGTAGGAGAGGCCATGGATGACGAGGCGGGCAGTGCACGCTGCCAGAGGGCGAATGGGGTCAGCGCTGGCGGTGCGAAGCGAAAGGTCCGAAAGCGGCGTCATCACTTTTTTTAGTCTGCGGCACAAGTTGCGACTAATGATGGACACGGCAGCACCAGTGTCAATGAGCGCGTCAACAGTAACACCTTCAACGATCACTTCAATAACATTCGTAGGAGCGGTGATAGGGCTTGAGACGGTCGTCGACGGCGCAGTTCTTGCCTCCGGAACTGCGGCGCCTAGTTTTCCGCTTGGAGGGGTGGTGACCGGCGGCGCATAGGAGAGAGCGAACGGCGTCGAGGAGACGGCGACCGATGGCTGCGGTTGTAGGAGTCGGAGATGGACGGGGAGGGATTCTGAGGAGGCAGAGCAGAAGAGACAGGTACGGAAGGCAACGGAACGTCGTACGTCGGCGGGCGCCCGTAGTCGTGAGAACCGGATCCGCGTGTGTGGCACCAGCGGGCCACGTGACCAGCGAGACCGCAAGCATAGCATATCGGGCGGTTATCTTGGGTACGCCACGGATTCATAGGGCGGAGACCGGTTCGAGGCAGAGGATGGTGAGTGAGTGGCAGTGCAGGGGCGAGCTGCCGCTGAGGGTACACGGTGACAGGTGGCGAATAAGCAGGCACAACTGGCTGAGGTCGTGGCCGGGCGAGTGCTTCTGCATAGGTCAGCGGTGCAGTGACCAGAGGGGGTGGGTTAGTGGGCGGCAGGACCTCAGCTACCTGCTCCTGGATGACACGCTGAATAGATGGCGACAGCGATGGCGTTGGGGTGGATTGGCAGGTAACGAGCGATAACTGACGAGTGACTTCCTCCCGCACAAACTGCTTGATGTGCTGAAGAAATGCCGGCTGATCGTGGGCAGGACTGCCTGCTGCCAAGCTCGGAATGGTGTCGTCCGAGCAATTGGTACGGCGGGTGACATGTCGCTGTTTGCGAAGCTCGTCGTAACTCTGACACAAAGACACCACGTCGGAAACGGTTTGGGGATCTTTGGACAACAACATTTGAAACGCATCGTCCTCAATCCCTTTCAGAATGTGTCGGATTTTGTCTGCTTCGCTCATAGATGGATTGAGCCGCTTACACAAATCAACGACGTCCTCGATATAGCTCGTGAAGTTCTCGCCGTTCTGCTGGGCACGACTGCGCAACCGTTGTTCAGCACGAAGTTTTCGGACAGCGGGGCGGCCGAAGACGTCAGTCAGGCTGGTTTTTAGAGCCGCCCAGGTAGTAAAATCCGCTTCGTGGTTGCGGAACCACAAATTGGCGACATCGGTCAAGTAGAAGATGACATTCGTGAGCTTTACGACGTCATCCCACTTGTTGTAAGCACTCACGCGTTCGTAGGAGGCCAGCCAATTTTCTACATCGGTGTCGTCAGTGCCGCTGAAAATCGCAGGGTCGCGCTGACGGACGGCACCGGAACAGATGACAGCGGTGGGGACAGGTTGGGCCGAAGTTTCGGTTGTCGTGGTAGAGCCTGGTAGCCTGGGCATCGTGGCGTAGCTCCAGGAGAAGAGCAAGCAGCACCTCCACCAAGTGTAATGAGACGACTCGCACAATTAGTGTGAACGGCCGGTCTTTGTTCAAGCGGTGCTGTTCAGCAGGCCAGCGTTCGCAAGCGCGCTCCCGAGCTTCGTCAGCTTCGTCTTCTATCTTCTTCGTCTCCTTCGTTGGCGCTAGCCGCTGGGGCAGCAAACCCCAACTCTCTTTATTACAGTATTATTAAGTGTTATCGTAATAACAGTATTTTATGCAGTATTCTTAAGCAGCTGTTCGTGCTTAATGTTTCTTAATACACTTCCATGGCATAATCCTTTTCCTCCCTTGTCCGTGTGATTCATACCTTCGTTCTCTCTACCTCATAGGGGCTTACAAGCAGATTACCACTGCAAATCTAATACCACTCACTGACTGAAAGTGTGTGCAGGAAAATGCATGCGTAAAATATGTAGGTCGTTTGTGGAGAGCAGCTGAGGAGGAAAGAAACGGGCAATAAAAACCAGTCTGCACCAGGTTTTATTTTCTATTTTATTGTATCTATTTTCACCCTCATTATTACATTACAGAGCGGAGTGGGTTTCATAAAAAAAACATAAAAAGGCAGATCAAGCACACAAACATGCAAGTAACATGTAAGCAACAGGTGAGGCCTGCATTATACTAAGCAATACTTATTACAGTGTATGAATGAATTCATGTAACAAAATATCATCATACAATATGCAGGCGCTAAATTTGCGGTAAACTTTCGGAATACAGTGTGATGAAATGAAATATCTAAAGAGCGAGACAATTTTATACAATGTTGGAAAATATTGGCGCGCTGTATGTTGGATACAGCAGAACGAATTAATAAAGACTTATTGTTTCAATAGGAGAGGGGACGAGATTGAAGTCTCTCAATTTCTCTGCAATGAATGAATCCAAAAAAGTTTGTTTTGCAGAGAATGATGCCAACTTTTTGAATGCGGTGTATGCGTGATGATACATATGAATAGTGATTAGTCATTTCTTCGCGTAAATCAACATGGCAAAAGATCTTATGAATGAGGCGTGACCGTGGGAGCTTCCGACTTGATAAGAGAGGTAATTGGTTGAGGTTAACTGTCATTGTAGAAGCACGGGCAGTGCGATGATAACTGGGGAGGACAAAACGAGCAGCGTCGTTTTGAGTCATTTCTAGCTGATTAGTTAACTCAATAGTGTATGTGTCCCAAAGTGAATTAGCGTAGTGAAGTTGCGAACTATTCTTGTCTATAAGAGAAGTTTGGTAATAACAGGGGCAGAGTGGCAGTTTGGTTTTATGTACTCTAGCATGCGGCTAGCTTTGTTCACGACAATTTTGATATGAGTTTTCCGGGTAAAATTAGGAGTGATATTCACGCCTAGGTAATTGAAAGACGCAACATATTAGAGAGTGATGTTAAGGTGATATTGTTACGCGGCGGCCAGCCGAAGAATGAGACGTGGTGAACGATGGCTATGAGATGATTTAATGGCCGCTGGCCTAGCGCGGCGCTCCGTCCCGCGCCACTGCCAGCTTCGTCTTCGTCACACTACCCGGGGCCTCCGAGCGATCGTCCCGATCGGTGACGAACAGACGGCGAAATGGCGATGGTCTTGAGTGAAGGATCAAACAATATGTAGAAGATGGTGCAGTGCTGGCCGCCACGATGAGAAAGATGAGAGAATGAATCCCGGTCCACGAAGCATCCGGGCCGGAGGGTGCCAGGAGCTCACGGCCGAGGTCCTTGGACGCACCGGACGGCAGGGGCAGGGGGGCGGTGTCTTCACGTGTGGGTCTTCGGTCTTGGGTCGGTGGGGTCTCGGGTCGGTCGGGTCTTGGGTCGTCGTGTCTTGTGGGCCGGGCGGGGGACGGGGCTGGGGTGAGCGGCGAGGTCGGTTCAGGTCGGACGGGCTGGGGCATGGCCGGGCGGCGCGGACCAGGTACTCACGGCCGACGTCCACGGCAGCCCAGGACGCCGAAGCTCCGTGACCAGGATGGCGATGAAGGGACCCCAGCACCTCACACCAAATGTTACGCGGCGTCCAGCCGAAGAATGAGACGTGGTGAACGATGGCTATGAGATGATTTAATGGCCGCTGGCCTAGCGCGGGCGCTCCGTCCCGCGCCACTGCCAGCTTCGTCTTCGTCACAATATATAGGTAAGTTGGGAGAACATCTCGATGCCCACATGAATTTACACTTATTAATGCGAATCATTAGATGGCTAAGTTCACGCCGGAAGTGCCCGCAAAATGTGTAGCCGCAAGTTGATGCCGTGCGACGTCCTAGGTATGTGACGTCATGAGAGATTAATGCCGTCAAGAGACCACTTCAATGAGATAGCAATATCATGAAGAACAAAGCATAACCGCGATAAAAACGTAAACAAACGATGAACAGTGCAAAACAAAGGTCACAGTGCCAGCTGAACTCATTCGCTTTTGGCCTAATTACGCAAATCGACCGCCATTTTCACCCGCCGCGGTGGCTCAGTGGCTAAGGAGCTCGTCTACCAAGCCGTAGTGCCCGGGTTCGAACCGGACCGCGGCGGCCGCGTTTGGATGGAGGCGAAACGCCCGTGTGCTGTGCGATGTTAGTGCACGTTAAAGATCCCCACGTGGTCGAAATTACTCCGGATACCTCCACTACAGCGCCTCTTTCTCTCTTTCACTCCCACCTTCCTCCCTTCCCTTACGGCGCGGTTCAGGTGTCCACGGAGATATTGCGAGACAGATACTGCGCCATTTCCTTTCTTCAAAAACCTATTTACCGCCGTTTTACACACGTCGTTCTCCTCGTAAATACAGAGGCGGCCTTATGCAAGGATGTCTTAATAGAGAAACTACGAAAGGCTTTGTAGTTCGCTAGCACATACAGTGGTCATTCCCGGCATTTAGCCGTTGTGTGTCGGTTAGTCTGAAGAGGGTTTTACGGCTGGGTGCTCACCTGGCCGCCATGTGGCAGCCAACCTGCCCCCGTGTGTCGAAATATAAGTCAACCCTGTCAGGCGGCCGCTGATTTAGTCATGAGAGGCTGCTCGGGAAGACCAAGATAGATCGCAACCCAACCCAAGCAACCCAAGTCCAACAGATGGTAGCGCCTGCCATAGATGTGCAGTAGCGCACCGCTTAACCGCTGGATCACTGAGCCAGGAGTGGCATGAGCACTCCCAGGGACCTGTGAATGTAAAGGAGAGACCGACCAAAGCGAATATATACTTATTATCACTATCCGAACAACTTCCATCCTTGAACATTGGGTCTGAGCACGAAACCAAAGTGAAAACCGAATTGCTAGCGCACCTAATTCGCAATCGGCATAATGACTCAGTGATTACGGGCAAAAATTGCTTCTTTTCATGTTTTCTTGACAGCGTCTTAACAAGGCTAAATAACTAGAATGTGGTCACAATCCAGTTCTCAAATGAATTGCTCTTGTACCGAACCGAAGAGACAGCGCATCTGGGCTGTTGCTGTAACGTACGGAACATTCTTGCGTTTTTTTACTGAGAATACAGAAAGACCACCCAAAACACTCTGGCATCCACTACCCAGCCTTGCGTGCCGGTTTTATGGGGAAGTAAAGTGATTTTGGAACCGAACGCTTTCTTACGGGACCTCGTGCTTCGATCACCGAGTGCCTAGTTTGATCTTCAGCTAAGTGAGAGGTCAAACCACGAAAAAGAGAGAAAGGAAATGAATCATTACCCATGACTGGGAGTCGAACCCGCGGCTGCGCAAGCAGATCTCCTTTAAGTGCCGCTCAGCGAGACCGCTAGGCTATCCCCGCTTTCTTTTTCTTTATTGCATGGAAATAGTGCCTAAAAGAAAAATCTAAGTATAATTACGCCACAAAACACCAGGACACCATATCGCTGCATTACCCCACCTTAAAAAGGATCAAAAGTCTGGGAGGCACTCACATGCATCGAGATAGAGATAGAGGAGCCAGCTAGGCGGCTCTTGCAGAGCAACATATACTCCCCGCAGTAATGCGCATTATTAACGAAACAAAGATTTCGATGACCGCGGTGATTCTGCGTGGCGGTCCATCAAGCGGCTATTCCAGAGATTAAATGATCCCAGCCACATAAATAGATCATATGGCAGAACAGTTTTTGTCCGCAGGCAAAAAACGGATAATGTAGGGTGTGATGTTAATTCCCTTAATTGTTCCTTGTAATATGTCCGAGAAGAACACAGCATCAATGCACGAAATAAAACAATGGTCAATTGTCTCTGGTGCACTGCAAAGGCGGCAATTCACCATCCATGGCGCAAGCATCTCCTTATCATGAAGCCATGTCTTCACAGGCCGCGTAGGGGTGCGCAGTTTAAAGAAGAATGTTTTTGCAGCAGAAGCCATGCACATTCGCCCAACACGTTTTAAAACACTGGTATTAAGGAACTCCAGAAGAGGTTGTCGACACAAAGGTGAAGAGAACAAATACTCTGTAGTGCCCGAGTCCTCTTCCTTCTGGATAGGCTATTAGATAGTCTAAAGAAAAGCGCACAATGAGGAAATGGAAAGCGTCAGCAATTTCCTTAAGGAATCCCCTAAAGACCCCTCATGACTGTGCCCAGTCGGTGCTAACTGGAAAGAAAATGAGGTCTGAGAAGCTTACTAAGCACAGGTACTAAAAAGGGGTGCTTAGCCGGTTTGAAAAAGAAAAAAACGCGAAACTAACTGCTGCACGGATACGTGAACAAGGCCTATTGCACCAGACTCTAGAGGAAGAAATAGGTCATCACGATGCATGGGTTCCCCTTGGGAACGCCATACGAAGGTAGCAACTATTCTGTGCATCACCTGCACTTTCTTCCTCGCACAGTAGAGAACCTGCAGCACAGAGGCAAGTTTTGCACATAAAAAATGTTGCAGATTTGAGCACGAGCAAACACTGACAGTTCCCCACCCAAACAAGGCTGGGTTTGTCGCCTAATAGAGATTATCTCAGAATCCTAGTAGGTTCCACTGTTGCGAATTTGGTCAACAGGAACCCCTTGGTTGCGATGGGTCCCGCAGCCCCACCTTATGTCGCTATAATGACTTGGCGTTCTCCCCCAATGGCCCAACGAAAACCCCTTCTAAATTAAGAGCCGCACCTGATACCCCACAAAACTGTTCACTCAAATGTAATGTCTCACGCACGCTCGTTTCGTCAGAACAAAACAGGGCGACATCATCTGCATAGGCTATAATCTTAATTTGACATTGCGCCAGGGAGAAACCAGGTATAACTGAGCTGTTAACAATACTGAGTCAAAGGGGTTCAAGATATAGGGCAAACAACAAAGGTGATAATGGACAGCATTGGCGAAGAGAGAATTTCAATGTAATAGGTTTGGTTAGCTCGTGGTTAACAATTAGCCTTGTATTGGCCTGCTTATAGCACAGTCTACTGCTCCTAAGCAAAACATCTCCAATATTTGCACGCTCTAAGACCGCAAACAAGAAATTGTGAAGAGCTTTATCAAAGGTCTACGCAACGTCAATCTGAATTAGAGCTACTTGTCCGGTCGCATCTGATATTGTCTCCAATACTGAACGCGCAATATGAATATGAGTTTGTATGCTGCGGCCTCTGATACCGCATACCTGATCCGTGCCAATTAAGTGAGTGACAACTACCTGCAGACGATTGCAAAGAACCTTTACAAAACGTTTGTAAGCTACGTTACAGAGGGAAACTGAACAATAAGCATCAACTGTTTTCAACCGATTCGAATCTGTGCTTTTTAAAATTAATATAGGATTCTCAGAATAGAAAGTGGGTGGCAAAAAACTAACATCGTAAGAAGCCTGGAAAACCTTTATCAAGAAAGGCGCCAGTCATGTGGAAAATGTTTTATAGAACTTTTTAGTAATGCCATCTGGCCCAGGAAACTTCTGAGCCGTCAGGTCAGAAATAACAGACTAAATTTTGTCCAAAGTGATAGGCCCCTGCACTACAGCACGCTGCTCATCGTCAGGTTTGGGAAAGGCTTCGAATAAGCGACAGTAATCTGATCTCAAATTTAAACCCGCACAACCCACAAACAGCTTCAGATAATAGCCAAAGAAAGCATCAATAATACCATGGCCATCAATGTATGTGTGACCACCATACTAAATTTCCTATATTTCTCTAGCAAGAGCAGTCCGCCTTTCATAACTCAGGGCCGGTCGAGATTGTTGCTCATCAAGAAACATACGGGTCCGAGACGTTATCAAGGCCCTTTTGTATCTTTCGGCTTCGAACGGCTGAAGCTCTGATTTTAGGGCAGTGATATTTTCTACGAAGGCACTTTGGCTACTCCCCTCTACCTCATGTAGCTCAACCCAATTACGGCCGAGCTCTCGAAGGGGATCTCTCTTCAAAAACGCTATTTTTGCTGAGGCTCGAATAGCAATGTTTTTGTACCTTCTTCCTACGTTTTCAAAACTGAGAGATCACCGCGTGACCATGTGTCCTTCAAGCAAGTAGATACAGCACGTTTGGAGATTTCTTCTGAGAGCAGACAGCTGTTCATCTTCCACAGCTCCCATCGAGGATGGAGTATGCGCCGGCTGTACCTCCCTATCTGAAGAGACACCATGCAGTTATCACTGAAGAATATAGGCCGCACCCAGTAATAAAAAAACGCTGGCTGACATGTCTGCTGAAACGAAAATCCTGTCAAGCAGAGCACTAGAGGAGCACTTGAAATGAGTGAAATGAATGTTATGTCCCTTTTCATGCCAAACATCCAGCAGGTTGTATTCGCATGCAAATTCAGTAAGTAAAGCAACACTAGGATCATAACGCTCACTTACCACTGCTAGGTCTTCATCTCCACAAACACTATTGAAATCACCTAACAGCATAATTTTACGAACTGTGCACAGATGGTCGACTTGAGACAGGAAAAATAGCCTTCTATCAGGCTGCTTAACAGGGGCATCAACACAAATATTTCGCCACTGGACACCGGAAATTGCGAGGTCACAGCAGATAAGTCGCCCGTTATTATGTGTGCGACACGACACGGCAGTAATCCCCATTGTGTTGGCCACGAATAGCATGCACTCTCCTGATAAGCCTCTCGAGTGAATAACGATGACATTAAATTATGACAAAAAAGGAGCGAGAACAGCTTCAATCTCCTCAACTGCAGAGGACAGCTTGGTTTCCTGGATGGCTACTAGACTCCCACCCCATTTATGTAAAAGACGCCGTAATTCATGCTGCCTTCGACGGTTACACAAACCCCTAATGTTCAGGGCAGCGACTTGAAATGCTGCGACGCCCGCCATTCCTGGTGCTTGTCTTATTGAACGCCATCCCCTCTACTGGGGTGGCCGGCCTGCAAATCAGCGGCCTGTAGGGGAGACATCGCCCTTCGTTTTGAGGTTACCCTTTCCAGTGCCACCACACCAGGTGTCTTCTGCTCATAGCCATAGACACACACCTCATCATCTGCTGGACGCTTCAAAGGTGCGCAGTTGTCCATCGCCGCTTCTGAGACCGCCAAGGCTTCGGCCCATGAAGCCGAGTGGACCAGGTCGCTCGCATTCACGCTGACAGCCGACGGGGCACCGAACACACTAGAGGCAGACACTTCAGGCGACACACTGCTGCATTCTGGCGACGGTGGGGAATCGCCGCCGCAGAAGGTATGTCGCACATTCAGTGGCTGTAGCACCTCCACGGACTCCACACAAAGGGGTGTTCTCTCGTGATCGCTGGGTGACCGATGGCTCCTGAGCAGCAAGCACAGGACTCAAAGTAGCAGGCCCAGGCAGACCTGGGTCCAGTGGCTTTGGGTCTGGAGACGGGGATTCCTGTTTGTCCGTACATGGAGGGGGTCCCTTGCCGTTATTAGGTGCAGAAGTCTATGCTCCATCTTCTGTTGGGAGCTCATGACTCAGTTCAACCGACGCTTCCACAACATCCGACGCATACATAATGTGTTCTGACACCACCTTATCCTCATGTGTCCGATTTCCCTGGCGTAACCTGTCAGCATAACTCATAACACAGTTGTCTACTGTGTGCCAAAAGCGTCGGCACCTGGTGTATTGAGGCGTACGACACTGACGCCGTACATGGCCCACACGGTTATAAAAAAGACACAGCGTAGGTCTGCCTGGGATCAAAATTAAAGCTTGTACCGAAAACGTTCAGCATGGGAGGAATTGTACTTGCTGACCCTCCGCCCTTAAGCGTGAGCGAGATTTCACTGTTGGCTGTTTCCATGTGCAACATTTCGGGGCACCTCCACTTCTCACGCTCGATAGTTTGTACAATTCCAAAAGCCTCCAAAGCTTCCATAGTCTGCCGTTGGTCCATATAGCGCGGGAGCCCGATAAGATTATGCTTCATGTGTTTGGTTTTCCCGATAAAATACAGTGCATTTTAGATCTTTGACGTCGAACTCTGCTTTGTCAATAAGCTTTTGTTTTGAGCAACTGCTATCGTAGGTACATTTCAGTTGTTTGGCGTGGAACTGTGCTTGGTCAATAAGCTTTTGTTTTGAGGAACTGCTATCGCAGGTAACCATCCAAACGTGGCTCATTTGGTACTGAACAATACACAGAATCTCACGGAGGTCCAGAATCGGCGCGAGCGCATCTCGCAGGTCAGGACCATGGTATGGGCGACCCTTGAGGTCAGCATGCAGTAATATGGTGATGAGGACAACATTACCGGTAGGTAGTCGAGGGAGGAAAACATTATACGAGCCCGTGGCAACTCCAGGTGTCAGGAGACCCGGCCTGTTTCCACCTAGAAGCGTTTGTTGTTGTTGTTGTTGTTGTTGTTGTCCCCTAGATAATGGCGCGTACCCACTGCGGGGGATTGGCCAAGACACAGGCGGCAACTGATAGGTGCACCAAATGTTAAACAAGAAAATAATGATGGGCAAAAATCAAGACAGAGCAGTTCAGAACGGCTTCATCTTCATCCCCACTAGGCTATCACAGTAGCAGGCCCAGCCTATCGCCACAGCCAACACGCCTCCTGTTGTTGTCGTCTTCATCAACTTGCATCTGCTGCGTCCCGCGGCGACTAATATTTCGAAATTAGGGACGAACCTAGTTTGCATGAGATGCGAGTTCGAGTTCAAGCCATGAAAAAGAGAAAAAAAAAATCAATTTTTATGACTGGGAGTCGACCCCACGGCTCCGTGAACAGATCTCCTTTAAGGGCCGCTCAGCGAGACCACTAAGCAACCAACACGCCTCGTGTTAAACTGCACCACTCCCTAGTAATCCTCACAGACACCAAAGAGGCCTGCCGGAACTATATGAACGGAAGAATCAGTCGGAAAGCACTTCGAATTCTCCTTCGCGCAGACTTTCGCAAATAACCAGTCAGACGCACTATTTTCTGGATACCGGGACACACTGGAATCGACGGCTATCAGAGGGCTGACGAAGTAGCTCAGGAGCACACGAACCGAGCGCTTCAACACGCGGCCCCCGAGGAGTTCTCGCGGGTAGTCCTGGAGTATTCTGATATATTGAATTGTTACAGAGGAATGAGGGCAAAGTATCCCCCCCCCCAAAAAAAAACACAACATTTAAATCAACAAGAAGCAGTATACTGGCGGAAACTGCAAACGGGAACCTTTCCGAGCACACATATACTGAGCGAAATGTTCCCGTGTCAATACAGGGACATATGGCCATGACGTGAGGCCAAACCTGTATCATATTGCGTGGGAATGCAAAAAAAAAACGAGGCTTTCCATAGAATACAAAGTCCGAGTGCGGTACAGTGGGAGAGTTTGCTCTGCAGCGGCAACCCGGTTCTCCAGAGAGAACTGGTCATCCATGCTCCGCGAGCAGCCAAACTCAGCGATGCCTTGGAATAGGGGCGCCAACCCTCCAAGACAGAGGCCGCAAGCCATCAAGAAGATGGAAGACCTCTGACAGTAATAACTTGTAAAATAGAGCAGATAAAGTTTATCCTATCCTATCCTATCTCGTGTTTTGCATTGGAGAGCGTCACCTCCATCAACTTCCATCTGCTCCGTCCTGCGGCGCTGCCTGCTGAATGTGGTCTTCTACGCAGCACAAATCACATTCAAGAGTGTAGTACTAAATTGTCCTCTGTGCGTCACAGGCTAATAGTGGTTATGTGGCATGTCCGCAGTCTGCTTATCTCTTTGGCACTTTACCCAGATGAGCATATATCATGGCCATTAAAGTTCACACTTCTATTCAGGTCCTCCCTGAAACCTTGTTGTAGCTGCCTTCTGAACCGTATCATTTTGCAGTCGCAGTGTATGGGCATGTTGAAAAACAACGAACTAATGAGCACTGATTTTATGGCACACTTACATTTCTGCAGATCTATCGCATTCAGGCTTCTGCACAAATTGCGGCTGGTGGCGCTTAGTGCACGCATATATGCAGCCCTCCACGCAGTATATTTTCCTCGATGATTCCGCATCGAAGCCGTCTGAATACTGAAACTCTGTAATGAAATAAAGTGACCGCCTCTGTTCATAGAGATGTGAAAAGAAATTTCTCGCAATGCGACAAATCTTTCGCGGGTTGCTTCGTGCACGTGGGACGTGATTGAACGTGGTGGGCGGAAGCTGTGCGTGAACCCTATTACGCTACCTACTTCATCAAGACAAGGGGTAATACAGGACCTGAAGCACAGCTGACAAATAGACACCACACAGGAAGAAAGGACGTACAGTGCATTGTACCCCAGACATGTGCCGGCAGTTGAGCGTTTTTAACTTTTTTACGTTGTCCTCTGGTTTTATTTCGCGCCCTTTTATGCTCGTTTTTAGCTCGTATCTTTTCAAGGAGCGGCCCTTTACATCGCTGATTTTTAGTTGTTTTTTTTTTCATTGGTTTATATCTTTTGGAATTTCCACGTGACTTGGCTACTGTTGCATCACTGTTACGCAGGATACCTTTTCCTCTGTTTTCTTCCTCCCCCTCATCGAGCTGTATATGCACCCGTTTAGCATTAATAGGAGTTGTTAGTCAGCCTCGTGTACGTCCTTTTTTTCCTGTGTGGTGTTTATTTGTCGGCTGTGTTTCTGGTCATGTTCCACCAAATAGCCGAGAAACGAATTCTTATAATACAGGACGTACTTTGTCCGCCGCTAGGGACGATGGCGGCGCTGTTAACACTCTTAAGGTTAGATTACACACAACCAAAAACCTCCGAAAATGTAAGATTGGACAGCCACTGGCCTAGCTCAGATGGTAGCGCACCGAACGTGAAATTCGGAGGCCACGTGTTCGGATTCCACCGGTAACATGTGTTTTTTTTTCTGTTTTGTAATGAATAATCGTCCAGAGATAAAATAAGTACGGTACTAAATTCACAGTTGTGAGCAGCAGAAACTTAAAATATATAGAACAATCTATAAACACTCCTCTATTATTTCCTTGGTTTTGGTGAGCGTTCGCTTTCTTCATGGGTGTACCATAACGAGTACCTTAGCCTTTGCAGCAAGACAAGCAATAATTCCGCCAGGTGCAACTAATACTCGGGTATTATCTGACGCTTTAAATGACAGCGCACGTTTTGTTTATTGTGTCAGCAGTCTAAAAAAGTTTTTAAGCAGTCAAGTCTTAGACCTTTTTTGACGACGAAGCATTCGATTGGGACGTCGTTCTGGACCCGCTTATAAACGACTTGGTTCTACTGTTCCGTCCGCGCCCACAAAAATTCCGGTAGTCTCTGAAAGCAAAGAAAAGGTAGGCCCCTTCTAATCCAACAAGAGCGTCGATGAGTAAATCTACCACCGCGTTGGAGAAGAATATCCCCACAAAGGCTAAGATCCACACAGTTCCCATAATGGCGGAGAGGCGAGAGAATAGAGTCAGATTGTTGCTTTGCTCCGTGGCCCTGTTGTCTTCACTGTTGCAAGACCGCACAGCCGACGAGGTCTGGCGTATGTAACACACCGTCTTGATGTACAGGACGACGCAGGTGATCAGGAGCACACCGAATGGAACCAAGAAGTAGGCGATGAGGCCCCCAGACGTCCCCAGCCAGCAAGCTATAGCGCCGTAGCCGGGAGCAAACGCAGATTTAGGAGCAGCCTGATCTACGACAACTGCAGAGGCGACTACAGCCAAAGGAAAGCCCCAAGAGAAAGCTCCGTACACGAGTAGGGTTCTTTCGTGACCCGAACAATGCTTTAATGCGGTCATGTTCTTCCAGATATCGTACGGAAGCGCTGTCGTCCACGAAATTGTAGAAAGGAATCCATAATGCGCGATCACTGCGCTGACCACACATAAGAGGGGTGCGAGACTGAAACAACTGCTCATCAGAAACATCAGCTGACTAAGCATCAGCGTCACCGAGAGGCACACTGTGCATTTGGACGAGAAGCTTCGCGCTTCCTTGCATGAGCAGAAGAATACAATTTTGAGGAAGAGGCAGCATACGGACAGTGACATGCTCACTACCGTCACGTACCTGTGCAGGTCGTAACCACCGGAATGTACCTTTTTAGGCGCTGTCGGTGTGAATGGCGACAGCGTGGTCTCGTTGCTAGTACCCCCGTCGTCAGGTGTTGGAATCGGGTGGTAGAGGTTAGGAGGGTATTTGATATAGCAGAGCCCATCATGTTCGACGTAACACGTTGGAGTGGTCTGTACAGGTCTGAAGAGAGCAGCCAGATGAGACGTGATACCTGGGGGAGAGGCCCATCCTGAGGTTTTTTTACGAAATGTCAACACCAACTTCGAGTGGAACGCCGGGCTGCAGGACAAGCTAGACAAGTTGGCGCCATTGCAAATGGCACAATACACGTTCCGGTAAATTTCGCTCTTCAGGTCGGTTTCCACAGGGGCGTAATAGGTCTGGCATTTGCGTTGTACACTTTCCGGGACGCCCTCCGGACATGTGTCGTTGAGCACGCTCCTTAGGCATGGCCTTAGGTGCAGTGCAGTCTTATTCATTACTATATAGGGCATGGCCAGAAAAACACTCTGGTTTGTTCCGTACGTTATGGCGTTCCAAAAAGTGGCATTGAAGAGGTCGTCGTTGCACAGCGCGCAGAAGCCATTTCTGTAATGAGCGGAAAGAGAACGAACACACTGTTTAAGCACGGTGGCATTAAGACTGGCCTCGAACACAGTTCAACTTTGTTTTGCGTAATTTTAATGCTGCTTACATTGGCCAAGCATTCGCGTAGCCTTAGAAAGATTCACCAAAAACGGTTTGAAACTGCTTACTGAAGGCTTTAAAAAGTAATGAATTCGGCCATCATAGGCAAGACCGAACTGCCAAATACTTACTACGATAGTTCATAGGGTTGTTAGAAATGCACTCTGAATTGGTACCAAGTCACGTTCGTGTTTACGGCGGCATACTGCTCATTTTCTTTGTCTTGGAAACTCATTCGCATTACCATATTTGCATGACTCCGCGTAAATACTTTGTTGCTCTTCATCCGAACACTTCTCGGCTACGGCATCGATCCCTCGCAACATTAATGCCTGGCACTAAGTGCGCATCCTGGCTTTCGGATCCTGTAGCCCTATTAAAGGGTATAGCACCGCTACTGCCGCCGAGTGCGTGCTTGCGCTGAACTAATGTGCAAGGAAAATAAAAGCGATTGATGAAGATCACAGTCATTTACGGTTTCCCACTTTCTTAAGTCTGATAGGCATCGCGACTTGTCCTTTCGCGGAGTGACGACTACTAGCTTCTGCAAATTCCTGTTATCTGTTATAAGTCCGCCTATGGCCAGTGGAGTGACCTAAGATACAAGATGCAGTTCTGAATGAAGGCGCATCAATGAGGAATTTTCCCAGTTGGGCAATAACAGAATGTAAGGCTGGTGAAGTTGGTGTGATGAACCATCCAGAGGAATAGTCACGCATGATTTAGGAGTCCTGCAATATGTCCAAAGAAACGAACCAACGTGCGAGACAGCCGTACGTGGGAGTGACTAGCTAAGAAATTCACTTCTGTGGCATGCTTTCGTTTTTTAGCAGGTTTCAGTTTGCTGCTATCGTATCTCTTCTGCAATTCTGCAGCGTGTTTTTTGTTATCCGTGTTATTTTTTTCACCTTTTAATAAAGCCTATTGCTCGGTTCCTAACGGCTAAACTAGCCTGCGCCTTACAGATGGCGTCAATTCGAGTGCGCTGGTGACACTCTGTAAAACCCGGTGTGGCTGAAAGGTCCCTCGAACGGTCTACACCGAGGATCAGAAAAGATGAAGTCTGATATATATTAAATTGCCCATCGCTTGGTGCTGAAATGTTCGACCTAGCTCATGCAGCATTACAGGTATCGGCGATTGCACACAGGCCAGCATCGCGCCCTGCTTAATAATACATCACCTGACTAACTTATTAAATTTCTTCTAACTGCTACTCTCTACCACTTGTACTCGCGTCCCCTAACAGACTCCAAGGTTCTGGGCCCTTGGACACAACCTTCCACACAAAGGAAAGTGGTGAAAGCACTCCTAAGATTCTTAAAGGACTCGGGTTTGTATTCCCGCCTATAAACTAAGTTTTAGTGCGTGCCCTCTGTCCCTTTGACGATGGTTGATGGACACTTCAAAAACTCATTTCTTTGCCGCTCTTTTTCCTTTTTTCCCCTTTGTTCCCCTCCCCAAGTGTAGGGTAGCCAACTGGGCATCGCCTGGTTAATCTCCCTGCCTTTCCGTCTATTTCTCTCGCTCTCTGTCTCTCTTCTGTGGGTCTCCTGCCATCTCGCCACGGCACAATGCTGCGCCGTCTCCAGCCGCCCGTGCCCTCCGCCTACATCTCCCGCTTCGTCTACGAACGTCGTTGAGGTCTTGCTTCGTTTGTGGGCTTTAATGTCCCAAAGCAACTCGGGCTAAGAGCGACGCCGTACTGAAGGGCACCGGATAATTCGACCATATGAGGTTCTGTACTGTGCACTAAAATTGCACAGCAGATGGGAATATATATAGTATTGCGCCTCCGTCGAAATGAGACCACCACGGCCGGGATCTAGCCCACATCTTTCGGGTCTGCAGCTGAGCGCCATAAGATCATAACCAATTAACAACCACGGTGGCTCAGTGAGGCAACGCCTAATTTGACGTTGACATGACACAGTCTAAACTGGCGTCATGCGGTTCGCAGAACGTCTCATGGGAAGATTCCCGAGACGACCGGCCTCCGACCGTCACCGCGAGGAGCAGGAATAATATTTCTTAATTCGCAAATCAATTTAACGGCTACATTTCAACGCTTTCCGCAAAATATGTCCGGTTTCCGGCCGTCTACCCATCCACACCCGTATTTCGTGCTCTAGGATCTCATTTCTCAATTTCTGTTTCTTGTGGGTGCTAACACCAGCGTCAGTTTGAACTTGAAATCAAAGGTGTTATGGCGGATATGCCCGGCATCACAAAGGGGTTTGTTGTACTGAAAAGTAAGTCAAGTTGGAATTGGGCCTAATTGGTTCATATTTAAGTTCATCAGGGCGCTACTCATGGGAACGAACGATACTCGACGCAAAAACCACAGAGAGAGAGAGAGAGACCGGATCGAGCGGGTCCAGCACTGGCTTCAAAGTCCGTCCTGAGAACGCCAAATGGCGCCGCATGCCCGCGATCGTTAGAGTTACAATACCGGTTGTTTCAGCGACCACTTTCAAAATATTTCAAAAATAGGTTTTTTGGGTGAAACTATTAATTTTGCGGAATATTATTACCAGGGATGGTGGACACCGGAGAGCCAGTGAAACGTCTTAAAAATAAGGTGGCTAACAAATATTAATAATTAACTTTTCACCTGATACAGTTTGGCGCCTAGTTGCAATCATTGATATGTAGCCTGTCGCTAGTAATAGCCATATCGTTTGCAGAATTTCGAAAACGTGATTAGTCTTGGCAGTGTGGCTCGAAAAAATTTGGGTGGTCGTTTCGTTTTTGAGGAAACGAAAAGGCGCAGTATCTATCTCACATCTCGGTGGACACTTGAACTGCGCCGGGAGGGAAGGGATAAAGGAAGGAGTGAAAGAAGAAAGGAAAAAAGAGGTGGCTTTTTAGAACCAGTTACGTGCACTGGAGGGGTTGCTTTGCCAGTGTGCTTTCGAAAGCGCATGTATCGTCCGTATTGCATGTATTGCACCCACATTTTGCCGAGCCACAGCGGTGAGGGTATTCGCGTTTACGAAAATAAAAAAACTGTTATGGCTGCCACTAAGGACGGGCTACAACTCTCTGACTGCCACTAGGCGCTAACTCGATGAGTTAAAAAGGTAATTAATAAAAATTTCTTAGCTAGCTTACTACTTAAGACTATTGACTGGTTTTCTGATGTCCGCCAACAATGACAATACTACGCCGCAAAACCGGCATCTATACCTTTAAAACGCTATTTTTGAAAATTTTTCAAGGTGTTCGCTGAAACACCCAGTATAGTACAAGAGTTGCGCGTTTGTGCACCCTATTGCTGCCCTAAGCATTCATATTATAAAAGAAAGCCGCAACTTTTGCTTACAGGAGGCGGACTTGGTGCAGTGGTTAGAGCAAGCACAGGCTGAATTGGCTTGATTCCGGCTGCGAACTTGCTTTATTCTAGACACATAACTGTTGCATTGAAGACACAGCTTGCTAATAAAGCATTGGCTACACAAAGGCCCATCTCATTGTGTTACGAAAACACTGGCCATTCCGTGGATAGGTGGCGCCATCTGTTGTAAATGCCACAAAACATAAACATTTCCTTTTTAACTATGAGCAAAGAATTGTGATTAAATTGCGCGTTCTCAGTGTTTTCAAAATGAGTGCAATGCCGTTTTCCGTGAACATGTGCACTCCAGAGAGAAAAAAAATGCCGCAAAGCACGAGAACAGTAGGCGTACGAATCGACTGCCAGCAACGGTCTAATAATAAACAATGCAGATAAGTTGGCTTCTCCGCAATACATGGATGCTTTTCAACCATAAGATCACGTTTAGCCAACAGAGGCGCGAGCGGCGCAGTGAAAACAAACGCGCAACTCAAAGTACTTATACAAGTAACTTTTGCGAGTTTGGCCAGCCACCACCTGCCCCGTCGAGACCAATCAAAATCGTCGTGAGGGCGCCAGGTGGCACCACGTGCCGGTGAGGTGGGTGCAGCACACTGTGCAGCACGCCCGACGCAAAGCCACCTAGACTACTCAAGGCCCCTCCGCTTGCTCCGTGACGTCACGCTAGTTGCCCGTCCTCCGCTCGCGGCTGCGGGGTTTCGCCGGCAGTTTTCAGCGCATTATTTTACTATCCGAGGTCCAATGGCTGTAATAATGAGCCGATAAACATGAGTTAGTGACTAAAGAACAGCTTTTTAACCGCGTGCTTAATTTCGCTCTATATCTTCAGTGTTAATTTATTATAATTCGTGCTTTCTTTCGTGACCCTCGCGGCACGTACGCTTCGTGCTGCAGATCAGTGATTCGTTTTTATAGTTTCATGATAATACTTGTGATAAAGCATTGCATTGCTACAGTTCATGCTCTTCAGTTCATCGCAAGTAGTTCATATTAAGACCAATATATTATTTCCTAGACAGCATAGCAGTAAAATGCAGCAGAATGCATGAAATGCAGTATCTAGCCGCATCTCATGTAATGTACTGCTTTTTAAAAAAAAACGTATGTTTTTTTGCCAATTTCGAAAGCGGATGGTGGGCTGAACACTGGCATAAACAAAAAGAATGAAGTCATGGAAAACCGTAACATGTGAACATTTTATTGCTCTCAGTGCTTTGCATTAAAATATCTCAATTCTTCAATTTTTTTAGCTTCCTGGCAGCTACCTTCCGACTGCTGGCCTAAATGGCGTCATTTTTCAGTTTAATGATCGTGCAGCCTCACCATGCCTATAGTCAGATATTGCCAGATCCGGAAGGACTGTGACAGCACGTTTCACATATGGAGACGGCTCAGTTTCTAAACTAAGAAACATGATGGACTTTCCTTCGCAGTGACTGTCCGAAACTTCGTGTCGCGAATGTTGACTAGCTTGATTTGCAATACTGCAATGAAGACACTAAATTTACGGGTTTTTCTTCCTCGCTTGCCTTGATAGAATTGTTGATGGCTTCCTGGAATGTTTTTGTTTAGTGTTGGGTTTTATAGAACATAAGATAAGCAATCAAAAGCGGTCAAATTCCAGTTACTTACATTGGAACGCATGGTTGGCGTAAAATCCTTGCGAGGAACTACTATCATCAAAGTTTTCTGCGAGCTTCATCCTTGGGAAAACCAAACACCCTAACTTTTTGACCACCGTCGCAATTTCCGTGGTGCCCATGCACGCAGCACCGGCCTATGTTGTTGCGGTTACAAAATGACAGTGTTTTTCTTCAGCACCACATCATGGTTTCAACGCGCACAAGTAAAAAGAAAACAGTTTGACGATCTGCAGCTCGAAAACAGAGAAGCCGGAAACGAGAAATGTCAGTACGTTCGCTGCCTAACCTAACGAAAGTGGCACGATCCACCCGCGTCGCCTCCCAGGTGCCATGCTCCTTTGTTGCATCCGCCTGCGTTTCACAGAAGGCTCACCATCGTTCGCGGCAAAGCCTTTCGCGGTCGGGCAACTAGTGTGACGTAGCCCCTGTGGAGAGGAGGAGTGAACAGGCCTTGTCTAGTCTAGGTGGCTTTGCCCGACGTAGCATGACCAACCTGCGTGTGGGCAATTGCGGCGCCCGATAAGTAGCGGAACTCGCTTAGCTAAAGGTCTCTATTAAGGCGGAAGCCTTTAATGCCTCATAGTTGTAAGCAGTTGTTGTCGACAGAAATGTCACGCTTTTCAATTGGTCGAAATGGTCGTGACGTCACAGTGCGCGAATTTCAAACGGGGCCAATTGTAATTTGGCTAGTAACCATGCAACCAATTAAAGGGATGGTATAGTGATGCTCCAAGTAAGTGGGACTGAGGTTAGTTAAGTGCTTAATTGACCAAGTAGCCTAATTAACCTTTCTAGTCAGACCAGATAAATAAATAAAACCGAGTAGGAAATTGGTCGAGTTCGGGAATCGAACCAGGGCCGGTGCGAGACGAGCACGCACCACTCCACCATGCCAGCTATGATAGTTTGGAATGAACAAAGGCGCGTCTAGTAAATACGGTGTCTTCGTTCACTCCCATCTTCCTCCCTTCCCGTTACGGCGAGGTTCAGGTGTCTACCGAGATATGCGAGACAGATACATTTCCTTTCCTCAAAAACGAATCTACGGCCAAGCAAGGCGTAGAGCTGAACGGGCGATGGCGTTCTGTGGACTCCCTGGCAGCGTTGCAAGACGCTGTCGCGTTCCACTCTTACAGGCGAAGCTTATCATCGTAACCACACATCAGTGACACAAGCAGCACCACCGCGCTTAAGGCTTTCGCCTCACCGAATTTTAGGTCAACAAAGCGCCCCCCTGAATTTTTTGTTCTGCCTAATCTAGTGTCCTCGTTTCTTTCACTGCCTACTTCATCCCTTGCCTCAAGGCACCAACTCTCCCCCCCCCCGCCCCCCCCCACAACCAACTTGTTCGCTTACGCTCTTGCTAACATGTGCTCGTAGCCCACACTCACGCTAGTCGCAATTCGCCTTTTTCACAAGATGTGGCACCCTCTCTGGAGTGGCGAGAATTCGCCTGCTACTAACTGAAAACAAACGCAGGGGGGAGACACCGGCGCGACCTGGTTAAGCCAGCTCTGGAGGAGAGCAAGCACGCATGCACAGTGCAACCTTGTGAAAAAGGCCGATTGCCATGTAGTTCACCAAGCCCTCGATATGGACCACTGACTCGGCTCTGACATTCTCACGTGCAAACCATGATGCTGGGACCTAAGAACACGGCTAAGCACGCAAACACTCCTGCAGCGTGGCAGTCTATGAGCAGCGCAGCTACATTTTAAAATTATTTCTAACTTCATCATCATCATCATCATCAGCCTGACTACACCCACTGCAGGGCAAAGGCCTCTCCCATGTCTCTCCAATTAACCCTGTCCTTTGCTAGTTGCCGCCACTGTATCCCCGCAAACTTCTTAATCTCATCCACCCACCTAACTTTCTGCCGTCCCCTGCTACGTTTGCTTTCTCTTGGAATCTACTCCGTTACCGTTAAGGACCAGCGGTTATCTTGCCTTCGCATTACATGTACTGCCCAAGCCCACTTGTTCCTCTTGATTCCAACTAGGATGTCATTAACCCGCGTTTGTTCCCTCACCCACTCCGCCCTCTTCCGATCTCTTAACCTTACACCTATCATTTTCCTTTCCATAGCTCGCTGCGTTGTTCTTAACTTAAGATGAACCCTCTTTGTTAGTCTCCACGTTTCTGCCCCATAGGTGAGTACCGGTAGGATACAGCTGTTATATACTTTTCTCTTCAGGGATATTGGTAAGCTACCATTCCTGACCTGACAGAACCTGCTATGCGCGCTCCGCCCCATTCTTATTCTTCTAGTTATTTCCCTCTCATGATCCGGATCTGCGGTCACTACCTGCCCTAAGTAGACATATTCTCTTACTACTTCCAGCACCTCGCTACCAATTGCGAGCTGCTGTTCCCTTGCAAGCCTTTTGAACATCACTTTGGTTTTCTGCATGTTAATTCTTAGCCCCACCGTTCTACTCTGCCTGTCTAGCTGAGTGATCATGCTTTGCAGTTCTTGTCCTGAGTGGCTTAGCAAGTGGCAAGTGGCAAGTGGCTTCTTGGCCTGAGTGGCTTTCTAACTTACCGAATCGCATTTATGGATGCTTGCGACTTGAACGTTCATTGACCTTTCCGCTACATATTGCCCGCGTTTTAGAGCCGCAGTCGAAGACATCTCGTCGATCATTCAGCTTCAGTGCACTGGCGCAGAGCTGAAGGGCATGGACGATGATAATTTTTGTCGTCGTCATCTTCCATTTCCTCGGTCTTTGTTTCAAAACACTCGGCCAAAGTAGTGCCGCAGCGTGGTCTTTGCAGTGGAGCGGGATTAGTCAGGAAGTAGCAAAGTTTGCCTCCGATACCATACGCCGCTTTAAGCATGCGTACATGATTGTACGAAAGCGGCACGGAGGGTCCCTAATGCCAGATAGCCTGCGAGCTTCACAGGACGTCAAGTAGCGAGGGACGCTGACCGCGGTGTCCCACACGGAAAAAGAACTGGCTGAGCGTGGCCGCATGTAAATCAAAAACATTGGCAAGAGCCACCGAGCCCACTGTGTACCAGGAAGAAGATAATCGGCTCATTAGGGAGGATTCCAGCCGCAAAAGAGCTCGAGTTTCCAAGCTCACTGTCGAGCGGCGGTATGTCCACCCCTTCGAAACTGTACGGCTGCCAGTAACTGTGACTGATCTTAAAATGTGCGACAGTTTTCCTTAGAATGATTATAATGCATACACCAACTCGCGATTGTGAGATAGGCATGTTTCCTTCCTAGATGGTGGATTTGGGGCGAAAATTTTGACGCCAGATCAGCAGCAACCGTGGGCCAGTTTTGAGGTTATAATGTTGAGAATGAACGCTAAAACCGATTCATCCATCAATACCAGCAACATGCTTCACAGATATGTGCTGACAGTCAGCACCTGCTAATCCCTCTTGCCATCAAATCTTGCGCCTCCCCCCTATCAGTGTTTCCGACCACTTGGCTATAACTAACTCCTTCTAGTGAGCCAAAATCCAAACGCAAAATCCAAAGCAAGAAATCATTAGATTTCTTTCGGAGACCCTGTAAAATTAATGCTTTAACCTTCATAGCCGACTTGAGCCTTACCTGTACGTGATGTGATTAACGCTCGTCGCCGGGATGCGGTAGAAGGTGCCGTTTAAAGAATCCGACTGTTCGCACGCCAACCTGACGTCATCCTGAGTCCACCTAAGTGGGCAGCCGACAACCATGTAGATGAACCTCGGCTGCCCGTAGTCAAATTCTATCTCGACGCAAGCGGATATTCCCATCTCAGACTTAGAGGTACCCTCGGCGCTCTCGGCATTCCAACAGCAGTCACCGTATGCGTTGCAGTTGGGCGCGCACGAAGAAGTAATTATGTAGGTCCCGGATTCGCAGCTTACGAGGCGTTCTGAACAGCCGTGCAACGCGGCGGGGCACTGCATCAGTGTAGTAAAGACGGAGTCCGGAAGATCGTCGTAGGCCTTCCTTGGCACGTTCCAGGGCAAAGTTACGTTGCAGGTGTTGACGTTGTTTCGCTTTCCCCTCTGGTTCAGGAATTCAGCCATGCAAGCCGGCACTAGATACACAATGAGCAATCTTTTCATTTTTGTGGTGCAGATCCGCTTCATTGTTGGCCGTGTTCCTAGGAGAGGAAACAAAGTGAAGACAAAAAATTGGGCTTTAGAGCAAAACCGAGCTAACCTGCTCAAGCAGTTAAGGAGAAAAAAAATTCTTCGTATTTTTTATTGTTTTGAAAAATCATCTACGATCCCGGTACCAAATAACCCCTCGCCCTTTCCCGAGACGGTCTCCTTTTTGAATTCCCGCTCATGAGGGCTGAAATAAACTGGGGCAGTTTTGACACTAAAGCTTTCGCGTTCCATGCCTAACGAAAATTCGGCCCACATGGAAGCAGGCACTAAGGGGAACGAAATGCACTCAAACAGCACGTTTCAGGCGGTACGAATTGAACCCAATGGACCGGCGCCCTTTTTTGGAAGGTTCAAACTGGCAGGTTCTCAATGCGGTGTGTGAGGGGCTATAAAACGTTATCTAATGCGTTGTGCAGATCAGAACGCGGAGAGGCGTGTCCTGCTCTCCTCTCTCAAGAAGGCAGGAGCGACAGTTCCCTTCAAGACATTGTTTGGCAGTGCGGAAACCAGTCAATAAGGAATGAATCTTCGGCCTTCTAAAATTATTTCAGGACTCTGGGCAGGACTCCACTTGGAGACAGCAGAAGTTGATGACAGGTGTGGGTCATTATGTGTCTGGCTTCGCAGATCTGCCAGGCAAAAAGTGTGTGCCTCAAATTCTCGAGCTTAATAAGCATAAGTACCGCTATGGTGGACCAATAGCGGCAGAATAATCTAAACGCTAATCACACAAATAGTTTATCTAACCTCATTCCGTCGCAACATATTGCATGCTTCGAGCATTGGCAGCCTTTGCGTTAAAATTCCCCTTGTGGTCGTACATAAAAACGGTGCTCTTTCGTCGATCCGAGGATATTTGCATTAACTAACGCTGTTCTGCTATGTCGCGTGTGCGTGGCAACAAGCACTCTGCGAACACTTCAATGGGGTTTTACTTCTGTATGCGCATGCAATAAGTTCACGAACAGTCACCTTGGCCTGGTACCTGGACGTCGAATTCCTACTTTGCCTACTCTAACAGCCCTGTAGCGTCGACAGTGATTTTTCAGGGGCATTCATATTTTGTGCGAATGTGCGCTTATCTCGTTCTTATGAGAGCTGGAAAGGCTTAATTTTTTTTTCAGCTCCTGGCAAAGTCCTGTCATTCCGGTGCCCTCGTAATAGAGTAATGTGAATACTCAATAATTTCATGGTTAAGACAAAGCCAATCTAATGTTTTTTGTTACCCCGTAACAACTTGCTCACCAGGAAAGATCGATGTTTAGCGCGATCACAGGAAGCCATTTAGGTTGAAGTATTGGGAAATAAAACAAAGCGTATATTGCTCGCTCAACAAAGCGCTGCAATGATTAGCCCTTTCTATCTAGCAAAAATTTCATAACTAGAAAGCAGTGTTGTAGGCGTTACCGAAAAAAAGCAACTAATTATGATACTGGTTACACGAAAAGAAAAAGAACGCGTTACCGCCCTACGTTACCTACAAAAAAGGTAACGCGTTATCGTTACCGCTACCGAAAAAAAGTATCGCACGTTACTTTGCCGTTACTCCATGGCCATAAATTTTAACCAGTGCGTCTTCGCTGTAAGAACTCAAGATAACAATTTTATAAAGCACATATTTCATATAATTCCAACTTCACAAAGAAAACATAGCTGAACTCAACAAATATACAGTAATTCTGGTGTGCTTCTGCTTACGAAATTACGCGGAAATAGTGTAGCAATAAACAAATGCTTAATGTCATAGTTCCGGAAAAAATATATTAGCGCACATCACCAATTTTTTTTTACTTGAACCTGCATAATTATAGCAAAAATGCGAGTGTTTGCGGCAAGGTGTTCAAGGTCAGCTTCGCTCGCTTAGGAACTCAATAAACAGAAACGTAGCCGCAGTTGTAGATAGAAACAGCCGGTTGACTGCAGTTCCCTTTTCTGTGCAGTACCGTTGCACTCTTTCGACGGCTCTCTTGGGGCCATCTTGAAGTAAACTGGCGACATTCCCGAGTTTGCTCAGAAGAGGGAACTGCTTCCACCAAGAATGCGAGAGTGTCGCCTGGGAACGACACCTTCTGGTTGGAAAACAAGCTTACGGAGAGACTGACTTAACAGATTTCTGCGAATGGTCCATTGGTGGCTCGGCATGCGTCCACTCAAGTGTGTGACTGCGTGTTCGTGCTTTTTTTTAGTTGAGGGCATCGTCGAGGGCGGGCGTTTTTTGGCATGCATGCGAGCCGCAACAAGGGTCCTCTAGAACACCGGTAGAGTTTGTTTATTTGCAACATCATTTTCGGCGTTTTTCTTTTTTGAAAAAGAGGCGGAGAGGGGCAATTGAAATAACAAGTAACCAGTAACGTGACACCTTACGTTACCGAAAAATGTTACCGTAAGTACGTTACCCGTTACAGTTCCAAAAGTTAACAAGTACCTTACTAAGTTACCGAAAAAAGTAATGCGTTACCGGTAACCCCGTTACTTGTAACCCGTTACCGGCAACACTCCTACAAAGTGAAAGTGAAACGTTGCCTCAAGAATTACCTTCTTTGTATTCTCAGTGTCACGGAAGCATTAACCGATCCAGGAAAGCAATCCCTGTACTCTAACTACAACGTTTTTGAGACGGCCCGGCTGTAAAAGGTTGCTTAGAAGAACTTCTTGTTGGGCAAGTTGGTGCATTGCTTGAAGGAACCTAGTTGCGCTATAAAAAAGACAAACACAGGAAAAAGCCAAGAGACAGACAGAGCGCAAACTATCAACTGAGTTTATTTGTGTGAAAGTGCCTTATATAGTCAGAATCACAGCAAAAGAACAAGGGGAATGAGAGAGGGGTACAGCCAATCAACTCCTGGTCAACAACAGGTGCGCAGAAAATGGTTTTCCTTATTTACAGTTTTACAGAAGTGTCGCTTACACATTTATCACCGTTTTCTTTAATGTGATAGGCCTCCAAAATCTCCCGCGCTGTTTTGTTTTTACTTCTTCCTAGTATTTTTGTCTGCTTAAGCAGAGGCTCGCATCCACCGCAAGCAAGGCAATGAGCAGGCAAGTTTGCTCCTTCTTTATTCCGAATGGATCGGGCATGTTCCCCTGCGCGTTCATTCGCGCATCGGCCTGTTTGGCCCACGTAGGCGCCTCCACACTTCAGTGGGATTTCATACACCACTCCAGTGGCACATTTCACATACTTTTCGGCATGTTTTATGTCGCATCCACTGCCTCTAGCTCCTTGGTTCCCGGTTCTCGGGCACAAGGCTGCGAGTTTCCGTGGGGCAGAAAAAACAACAGGGACGCCATGCCTCTTGGCCACTTTTTTTTACGTTGTGCGCCACTTTGTGTAAATAAGGTTGCTGCTGGCGTTCGTGGCATATTCATAAGGTTCAACATTCTACCCTCGTGGTGAAATTCATCTGTGGCAGACTGGCATAAGAACTGGGATAAGAAGGGATAATTGTGCCCCACGACAGCGAGCAACATTTCGTTAGTTTCGGGCGTCTGTAGAGCAGCGTTTTTTGTTGCGAACGCAGCATTTCTCTAGAAATCCTGAAAAAGGTGATACGTGCAGAAATAAAGTAAATACTGGCGCGACTGGGCTTCAAATCCCCGGGGACGCGAACATATTAGTTTCGCTGGCCAGTGCTCGAGAACAATATACTCTCGCCGCAGGTTTTTCTTTCTTGGATGGAAATCAAACCCGCTGAGCAACCACTTTACGTACATACACACACTCTTCCTCGACGCAGAGACATACTATCATGTCTTCTTAAACCCACTTCACGTACACATCAAAATTGCGGAAGTCATACACATGCGTCAAGAACCGGCAAACATTCAGGCGGCCGGACCTGCGCAGCATAAACCCTCCGCTCCAAGGCGCACTGTTCAATGAATAAAGCCTTAGATGAACGAGGTGGCTCGGCGTGTCGATCCTTCATGCCGTTCTTGGCTAAAAAAGCTAAAAAGTCCAGTTACCATTAACAGATTGGGCTGAGCATCTAGTCTTTCAGAAAAGCCAAGAGCCGTACACTGTAAGGCAAGATCTCAATGTCCTTTCTGATTCTCCACTGTTTGTCTCAGAAAAACACTGCATCAGGGCACCCCACACACCAATGTTCGATCATCTCTTGTTGGTCGCACAGGCGACAGTTCACGGACCATTGCACACAAGTACTCTTGGCGTGAAGTGTTGGGTTTAAAAAAGGAAGGATTTTGCAGCTGGTTGAATATACATTTTCTGAACTCGCTTCAGTACACTACATTCCATAAAACCAAGGTAAGGCTACACGTGCACAGGGAACAGAGATTCTATTAGCGAGTTTGTCATCTGCCACCTTCACAGCTCGAATAAATATTGCAATGAGAAGTAAACAGTCAGGAAATCAAAGGAATCGGGGACCTCCTTCGGGAAACCCCATAAATCTCCCTCTCGGCCATGACCAGTCGAAGCAAACAGATAAGTCGCCTTATAAGCACCGCTATTAGAAATGTGTGGCTCCCAGCTTTCAAGAAGAAAAACCTTGAAACAAACTGGTGAACAAAGAAGTGAACAAGGCTAGAGATGTAAAATTTCAAGAAATTTTGAATGGCACGAAAAAAACCGTTTCTTTCAGGGTTTTTTTCATGAAAAATGGGAAATTTTGCGAAACGTGACAAAAACAGATTTATTTGCAGAAGCACAACGATCGACAATAATGCTCCGAAGTTCAGTCGAATATGCAGTTATAGATGACATATTGTGAAACGAACTTGTTGTTGCAAAATGGTGGTTTGAGCTAGTTGGTATATCTTTAGAATTTCACCAGCGCTGCGACTAGGAACAAGAAACAGAGAAGGAAGACAAGGACAAGCTAGAACTTGTTGTTCTAATGCACCGAGAAGATAAATAATGATTCCACTTCAGGCGAATATGGAGATATATCATATTTGTGGAACGAACTTCTTGTTCTATTGCACCGAGAAAGGGAACATGAAAACTGATCTACAAGTCACTCCATATCGGACTCAGAGTCAGCGTCACTGGATGCGGCACTACGCGCAGGAGCATGGATTGAAGCTTTGTATACAGCTACGTTCGACTGCACATACACAAGCTTTCGAATCCGTTCCCCTGAAAGCCTGTTGCGAATCTTTGTATAAACGTGTCCGAAACGTGACCAGTTTCGTTCGCAGCTGGCGGATGATGGTGGTATCTGCAGCAGTCGGCAAGCCAGACGAGTTAGCGGCTGGTTGGTGCAAAGGCCTTGCCACCAGGTAGATGGGGCCACGTGCTTCACTGAAGACCCCTGTCCTGGACCAAATTCCTGCGGATGTCCTGTACTCTGCTACGTTGGAAATCAAGAAGGTAGGCTTGTATTTGGCTAAAACCGCTTACATGCACAGCAGCCTATGTTATTTATGCCATGTGCGTAGCGCTGCAGAACTTGCAGCCATTTTGTTCTACTTCAGCCGTGAATTCAAGTATTAGTGTGTTTTTAAGTCAAGCCTGGTTCTTATATTTGACCTGGCCTTCAACCCACGAACGTTTTAAAAGCACTACCTGGCACCGGCAATGACGACTGCTCTCCAATTGCTCAACGATACATGCTATAATGGTTTTCAAAGCAAAAACAAAAATTTAAACTAAATCAAGCTGTCATAAAACCATGAAATTGCATTGTGAAATTTTCGATGTTTCTTTCCATTTTTCCTCGTGTGAAAAAAACGAAAAAAACCGGTTTTTTTCCAAAATTGCAGTGTTTTTTTCAGGCCTTCACATCTCTAAACAAGGCCAACCCCTCCACGCTCGAGACAATTTCTCGCATAGGCTCCCATTGTGACCGCCAAGCAAAGGGCGCGATAGTCTGTGCAGCGCTTGTACCTTCTTCCTCTCGCAATTCATCATTTGCAAACAATAAACAAGCTTTGCAATTAGGATGTTGCACACTTGTGCCCGAGCAAAACTCTACAGCTCCCGACCCATCCACGCCTGCTTTCGGCGCCTTAAAGAGAGAATTTGTGACCCCCAATAATGCCCATTATTCCGGATCCGATGAAGGGGAACCCCAAGAGACTGCACTTAATCGGAGTCTCAGCTAATGCTACAAAAACGATAAGGTTTCGTACCCCAGTAGCCAAACCAGATCTAGATCTAGAGCGTACTTTAGATCTAGAGCGTACTGTGCTGGCGTCGACGCAGGCAACAGGGGAACCGCGCAGAGAGGACGTCGATTCAGTGCTGCGCTCCTACATGGCGCTGGATATAGTGGAAGAGGAATATTCTAATAAGTTCACGGACGGGGCAAAAGTAGCTTGAACCGGCAACCGAGTCCACTATCCCTGCTTCGATCCTATGATAAGGACAGTGCCGAAGGTGGAAACTGCCTCGCTGTCTGGCAGACTTGCGGATCCAACCAGCACTCGGTAACCGTCGGCTTGGCGCCTCTACCTGAGGCCGAGACATCGGTTTCTGCAGCGCTAATAGCCGCGCTACGTCCCTACCTCAGATAGCCAACCCCGCACCTGTGAAAAGATAAAATGGGAGCCTTCCCAGTCACGGACATGCTGCCCGGCCGTTGGCGT
The DNA here is from genome assembly GCF_055824585.1 of Amblyomma mixtum. NCBI lineage: Eukaryota > Metazoa > Arthropoda > Arachnida > Ixodida > Ixodidae > Amblyomma > Amblyomma mixtum. Next base: position 34,410,390 of record NC_143015.1, read on the forward strand.
ACCCCGCGTAAAATGTTGGAGGCGGCCCTGGATGTAAAGCCGGCGTCGAACAGTCTTCCAATTGCATGAGACTGCCCCATTCGTCTCCCACTTGTCACGCCACCAACCAACCTGTGCCGTGGTCACCGGTAGACCTGATTATAGCGGAAAACTATTTGAGGGAGGCGACGGACTGCCGTTCACATCGTGTTCGCACCATCCTTATATATTTGTAAGGTACAGATTTTGAACAGTAAAGCGCTTTGTTTTTACATTGGTGCTCCCCTGTGCCTGTGTGCTATTGGGTAGAGGAATAACCTAACCCGCATTTTATGTTCTGTATTAGAGTAAGGTGTCGTTCCTGAACGAACATTAGTCGGGGTTCGAGCAGCAGAAGTTCACAGAAGTGATCCCTATTTGGAGTCAGCGTTCCGCAGACGCCTAGCTACAAAATTTGGATAAGGATATGAGTCTAATGAAGCAACAGTAGCTTAGAAAAAAATTTTGATGATTAATGTGTTTGATGCGCACGAGGCTAAGTCGCAGACCCACTTTTTTCAAGCTTTTCACTCCACAAAGGCCCAGCATCGGTCCAGGCAAAATTTTGTACCTATGGGAAACCGCTGTGTACATACCATAGTGAGAATGAGGACCCAGTACTTGTGACATTCGTGATGGAGGCTGAAACCACTGAGACACAGCTGTGGTCACGTTAGGAATGCCAACAGGAAGGATCCCTCGATAGGGACTAAGTAAGATTTGTGATGAGCATAGGTCTTCTTAACTTGAGGTCGATTTCTGGTTAAGCCTCTAGTCCGCATTGCAATTGAAGTGGTGTTACAGCTAAATCCACTGCATGATCAGAATTTTGCCTTTGCTGCATAAACAGGTGCAAAGGTTGCACCTCACGATGAACGTTGAGCACGGTTTTTTAACTGCTCTGAATAACTGGGAAATAAGCCTGCCCGCCAATGACAAGTTAGTAACAAAGGCGGATAGTAAGGGCGGAGTATGAGCCTAGCAGTACGCAGAACGAAGTCTTGCCCTGAGGTACACTTTTTCTAATGCAAGTTCTGCCCATGTGCCTATTGCGTGTTGCCAGTACTATTATGACCCGATTTATTTAGCATTTACTGACATGCGTTCATGAAAGGACCATCGTGGTGAAACCGTCATTTTTCTCCTTTCTGCAGTCTGCAGTTTTTCTGCGGTCCGTGGCCCAGTATGAAGCGCCGAAGACTGGTGCGGTCAGATCTCAACTGCTTTTTCTTTTACTGGCGAGAGCCAGGTGCTCAGACTCAGGAAAGCGCAACCCGCTATGGAAAGAAAAATGACAGAGGTAACGTAAAGGCGATTCAGTGCACTGAACAAGCATGGAGATGGTCCTTGGCCAGTGCAGTAAGGTTCAGCACTGCGTGCCCCTTGACGACTTACCTGCCTGCTTTCTTTGAGGGCATCCTGTAGCCAACACCGCGCCTCCTGTTCCAAATGCTGTGAAATTTTCAGCTTTCAAAAGGCGCCATTTTAAGCTAAGAACTTAGTGTTTGAAAAACCACGGAAAGAAGCAGGATACCATTGTCCTACTTTTCGGCTAGTAAAGTGTGACCCCGCATAAGTTACTTTAGCGCGCGAATAATAATGCCGCTACACTGAAGACCATGTTTCAACTAAGATGTTCAATAAGTTTTAAATTAGGCTTCTTGGGTTAGAAGATCACTTTTTTGGCAGTGGAGTATCTGAACAGAAAACAGCCAAGACGTGCTAACTAGTAGGACAGTTAACTTACACTTCTTCCAAACGTACACCCCTAAAGGAAGCCGAGCGCCAGGCCGGGGGACGCTTGTACCCTTTTGTACCGGTGGGTGCCCGGCGGTGGGTTTCGAACCACCCACCTCCCGCAGCCGAGACGGGCGCTCAAACCACTGGGACACGAATAGCCAACTTTTTAAATATTAATCTTAGCCTCCCTATTTATTGGGAGGTGCGTAGCCTACCCTACTCAAAAACCTCATCACTTTTTAAATTTCGATGACGAAGCTATCCTCGGCGCCGTAGCACAACATAGTTTGCTTACATAGCGCCAAAATGCATGCGCTTTTGAAAAGCTCGCAGGCTAAGCCACCTCTCTAGTGCACGCAACTCGTCGAAACAGCCAAAAGTTTCTGGGCCATACTGCCGCGAATCTTTGAAGTGTTTGTATGTTCATTCTTCAAAGCTGCCGACATGCCACTTTATCCCTTTGTTTGTGTTGCCTAGATTTATCTCGATTGATCGCATCCAGGCGGAGCCGATTCTACGTTGTTCCAGAATGTTCTAGTAACTTTCCAAGCTTTATCACGAAAGTTCATTACCAGCTTTAAAAAGAGCACGGCCGAAAGCGGCGGGCATTCTGTTCGACTACCGCCGAGGTCGCCTTGTGCTATGCTGCCACCGAGTCAATGAGTTCCTTGAGGGCGGAAGCCAGCCAAAAGAAATTGTTTTGTTCCGAACCAATTCTCGCTGTTTTCCTGTTCGCCGGACTGCAGTGACCACTACGTAACATCTGGTGGAGGTGCAAACGAATGTGCCAGTCGCCCTCACCCCATGGCAGCCGTTAAAGCCGCCCGAGTCGCCTCGAAGAAGATCACAAGAAAGCCGCAGAAGCCGTCACAACCGAAACGAAATGCCAAGCAACCGTCGTCGCCAGAGGCGCTCACCTAAACATGGACGACTACCGGACCGCACGCGAGCAAAGGAGGACTCTTAAATGGTGACGTCAGTCATGGCTATGACAACAGCCCCCATTATTTTGCACCAACTCCGAGTGCTGCCTATGTTCAACGGTTCTCCGGGCGAGGACCCTGAAGAATGGCTGGAACAGTTTTAGCGTGTCGCCATGTTCAACAGTTGCGGCAAGCAAACTAAAGTGAGCCATGTTTTCTTCGCCTTGGGGGGACCAGCCAGAATTTGCTTCAAAAACCACGAAGCTCCTATAGCGAAGTGGGAATCATTCAAGCGGGAGTTCTTGAAGGCATTCACGAGCATCAACAGAAAAGAACGAGCTCAGCTGCTTCTTCAGTCATGCATCCAGCACCCGAACGAGACAGTGACAGCATACGTAGACGACATGAAGCGCCTTTTTCGACATGTCTGACATGACGGAAGATGAGAAGGTATGGTTTGGTTTGGTTTATGGGGTATAACGTCCCAAAGCGACGAAGATGAGAAGGTGGAGCTTTTGATGAGTGTTGCTAAGGCGGTACTTTTCGTATGCCTGACCCGCAATCCACCCCAGACCATCGCGGAATTCACCAGCGAAGCAGCCCCCATTGAGAAAACTTTGGAAGCACGATCCCACCATTTCTTTCCACAAGTCCACGTGACCTCAACAACCTTTTCGGCTGGCGCAGCATTCGGAGGCAACCTGCGGGATGTCATCCGCGAAATTGTACGGGAAGAGTTGCGTGGCTTATTGCCATCTTCTAACCAGCCTCAAGTTGCGACCCTTGAGGAAATCGTGCCCGAAGAAGTGCAACATGCGCTTGGCACCTAGTCTTCTTTGCCTCCAGCTGAAGCTCCAACCTTAACCTACGCCGCTGCAGTACGCAGACCTCAGCCCTAACAAGAGAGCCGAAGTCCGCGTCTTGGACGTGAACCAGCTGTTTCCGAACGCCGCCTCCCGGCCCCCGTCCGCCCATCCTACGAACGACGCCAATTTCTCATCGATGGACCTCAAGAGCGGCTACTGGCAAGTTGAGGTGGATGAAAGAGATCACGAGAAGACTGATTCATCACTCGAGATGGGCTCTTCGAGTTCAAGGTGATCGCGTTTGGTCTCTGTTTCGCACCAGCGACATTTCAGCAAGTAATGGATACACTGCTGGCAGGCCTGAAGTGGCAAATTATTCTGGCATATTTAGAAGGCGTCATTGTCTTCGCCTCCAACTTTGAAGAGCACCTAAAAAGGCTTCGAAAAGTACTAGACGCAATGAGATCACCCAGCCTAACCTTGAAAGCAAAGAAGTGCCATTTTGCCTACGAAGAGCTACTGTTTTTACGCCGCATCATTAGCAAGCAGGGAGTACGCTCAGACCCGCAGAAAACAGCTTCTATCGCAATGTTTACAACGTCGGACGATAAGAATTACGTGCGCACATTCGTCGGACTGTTTGTGCACATTACCGACGATTTATCAAGAACTTTTGGCGCATCGCCGAGCCACTGACCCACCTAGCAAATGCAGCATTCATGGAGCTTCAGCGTCGTTTACAGTTCCCTCCGACAAGTATTACTGGTCCCGAATGTCTGCTGATGTCGCACGTTATGTGAAAACCTGCAGATATTGTCGGCGAGGAAAGACCCCTCCAACCCGACCAGCAGGATTTCTGAACCCCATTGGACCCCCCTCAAGGCGCTTCCAGCAGATCCGTATGGACTTTTTTGGCCCTTTCCCGAAGTCCACGCCTGAAAATAAGTGGATCATTATAACGACCGACTACCTGACACGCTACGTCGAGGCAGCAGCTCTACCTAACAAAACAACAGTAGAAGTCGCCAATTTTTTTCTGGAGTGCATTCTTCTGCGACACGGCGCCCTCCATGTGCTCATCATGGACAGGGAACAGCATCACGGCGGAACTGACGAAAGCCATCCAGCGTTAAAGCCCAACAAGCCACCGGAGGACAAGTGCATACCATCCGCAGACCGACGGACTGACCGAGCGCCTGAATAAAACCGTCGCCAATATGCTCGCCATGTATGTCGATGCAGAACACAAGACCTGGGATGTCATCCTGTCTTACACAGTCTTCGCCTACAACACCGCAGTGCAGGAGACTCCCCAGATGACGCCTTTTAGGCCCGTCCATGGTAGGTAGGCCATTATTACGCTATACGCCATTCTGCACAACATTACCGAAGAAGATAACGTAGATGTCGCTGCCTACCTTCAACGCGCAGAAGAAGCCCGAGACTTACCCGATTACGGATCAAATAATATCTGCAGCGGACCGACCGCAGACGCTGCAACCTACGAAGAAGCAATGCGGAATACAAGCCAGGACACAGCATCTGGGTTTGGACGCCCATTTACCGCCGCGGATTGAATGAAAAGCTTTTTCCGCCGCAATTTCATCCCGTACAAGGTTCTTCGTCGGCTAGGTGAACAGTACTATGGAGTCCTCCCTGACGAAATGACTGCATCCCAGCGACGCCGCATACGACCAGAAGTTGTCCATTTGATGCGTCTAAAGCAAAAGAACTGTGGAAATTTCTTAAAGTGAATGGCCGTGAATCAGTTGGTATTCCGGCACTGAATAACGGCGCTGAACCTGTAACTGATGATTTTGACAAGGCATGCTGTTTTAATGATTATTTTAAGTCCGTTTTCGCAGTGAATTCGCATCATGAAATCCCAGTCATGGGTGTCCATGGGCAAGGAACAATGCCTGACCTAACAATTACATACAACGGTGTGTTATACCTGATGAATAACACAAAGGTGTCTTCGGCAAGCGGGCCCGAAGATGTTCCCGGTCATGTCTTTAACGTCTGTGCTGAAATCACTTCTCATTACTTAGCTATTCTATACTCGACACCGTTAAAGACAGGAATAATACTCCAGCAATGGAAAAACGCTAATGTGGTGCCCATTCATACGGGTGGTCCTAAAAACAGTTACTAATTACAGGCCGATTTCGCTTGCAAGTATTAGCTGCAAAACGTTTGAGCACATAATATATAGCGCAATGATGAAGCATTTAAAAAAATCTTGGGGACGTTGTTAGCCACTATCTTCAAGAAGAAAATGGGATAGCATTAGATTTCTTACTATGGTGTCTGCAATCAGTGTGTAATGTTTCTATTGATATTTTTCAGCCGGAACAGTAGTTTGAATTGGTTCCATTGCTCTTCTAGAGTGTTCGTATACTTTCTATTACATTATTATTTGAGATTACACTAATCCGACCAACTAAAAGATCTAAATGCACCCTTGTGTGATTAAGATTGATCGCTTTGGCGTCCATTGGAATTTTTAGGGGTGAATTGAGTTCCACATTTTAGGGGTAGTCAGATTTTCAAATTTAGCGGTTGCCAATGACTGGTACACCATTGCATTATCATATAGGATTATACTAACCCGACCCACTTATCCACCATCATGCAGCCACTATAACTTCACTAACCCACTTAATTTATTTTCAGGGGTGGTCTTCTTATAAATGTTGGGGGTCCACTGGAATTTCGGGAGGTGCGCTAACTTTCAAAATATGTGGGTCCTCAGATTTTCAAATTTGTCGGTGCCAGGATTGGTCCACTCGTGGTCACAAGGTGTTTACGACGTCCAGACCCTCTTCACCAATCAAGCAACCTCATGACAGAGAACCCAAAAATTGTCCGTGAGACAACTTAAATGTTCTCGCATTAATGCTGAAAGCCGGGAGGAATGTCGTTTCCCCACGTACTCACGAACTACATATAAACGGTTCACATAATCTTTATTTCCACATTCGTGATATACCGCGCGGCTGCTTTTGCATTCACCACCAGTTGTCGGAATCTTTACTAACTGTTCAAGTTAGTAACAGATGCCGTAAAGGTTTAGATGCTCAGTAACGATACCTCCAGCTACAAAAAAGGCGCAGGAGATTGGATATACACTGCAGATACCTGCGTGCACGCCTTTTAGAAAGTAAAGAAAAATATAACTCCATCATTTGCAGCGTACTTCCTTAATAAATGAACAACACACGTATTACTTGCCTTCGAGAGCTAGTAAACAAAGCACTCTGTGGGACCTTCACGTCTAAAAGAATGGCATACAGCTCCTGGCTAATAAAAAATCGGCAGCGGCTGCGGCTTACGCACCCGGGATATTTTATTTACCAAGAGTTCATGCCTCAATGATTTTATTTTATTTATTTTATTTACAAAATACTGCGGACACTGAGTCCAAGCAGGGTGGGCGAACAAGTAAATCAAGAGACAAAAAAACGCAACATTTCAAAAAAGAACAACACAAAATAGAAAAAATTGGTTAAAACTCTTGGGATAATGGTTTAACTAGCTGATTCCAATCTTTTATTGTGCGTGGAAAAAACGAAAACTTGTAAGTGTAAGTGTAAGTGTAAGTGCAAGAAATGTAAATGCGCATTTTCCTCGAAAGAAGTCGTTAAAGTGGATACTTCAATAATACTATATGTCTGTAATAGAAGGCCAGGTCGTAAAGTATCCTCCATGGTTAATAAAAGGCGTAAAGGTCACTTTATTTTTTTTGTGAACTATCATGATTGCCAATATTTTTCAACTCTTTCGCTAAATTACCACACAATGTTTTGTTGGCCAAGACGCCAGCGAACCGAGATGGCAGAATTTTTGGTGGCACATTTTTGAAGATGTCACGTTTTAGGGATGTTACCTGAGCTCATACGCCATAACACGGAGAAATATCAATCAATCAATCAATCAATCAATCAATCAATCAATCAATCAATCAATCAATCAATCAATAAATCAATCAATCAATCAATCAATCAACAATCAATAAACCAATCAATCGGCTTATTTTCAACATCATGGGTGTTGAAGGGCCGCAGACAAAAGCCTCAAGATGGGCTTGACGGGGTCCGCGGCTTTGTGTACATGGCAATACAAAGCAAGCACAGTTACTTGCATGATAGTTCATACACGTCATACATAAATTTAGAAATACATTTATATGTCGCTTCATACATATAGAAGCTTCAGACATACATATGTCTAAACTCTACAGGCACGATATCCAGGGGCACGCATTATGGCGGGCGTGTAGTGCCGCCCGACGCCCACGTCGTTGTTGTCCGTGGTTGGGGTTCCCCTTGTCGTAATGAACAATACTACCTACAATACCCCTGAGAAATGTGTGGCCGAAATGTTACCTGCTTCACCTTCACAATATGACGTTTTTTTTAACATTTAAAGCTAACCTAGGTGTGGTCTTGCACACCTATACAAAAAATATGGCACTGTAGCCAATTAGTTGCGATCGAGCTGATGGAAGCGAATCTGAAGAGCTTGAGAGTAATGTATTCTCAGTTCGGCACCCCAATAGAGGCAACAGTCCTGTAAAATTCCTAGCTAATCGGACACTTCCGTGCTCAAGGAAGCGTCCGCAGGGTAATCCAAATAGGGACCGACCCACTGAAGTCACACGAGTACGCGATCTCCCTAACATCCCACCTGTGACTCACAAGGCTGGTAACCGCTATTTAATAAAAAGAAAAGAGGCACGGTTTCTTTCTTCTTTTTGTTAAGACTTGCTCTGTCGTGCAAAACGCTGCTGCACATCTCTGCAGAGAACATCCCACATTCAGCTATAGTTTTGAAAGCACGTCTTCTTTAGGCCTTTGGTTCACAGGCGTGGCAGCTGGCCGAAATGGCGAGAATATAAATGAGGACAGCTGGATTAAAATCGAAAGGAAAAATGCGGGAGCTTCATGCCAAAAGCGATGAGTTTTGCATGAAGAGGTAAAGCCTACGTATGTTGCAAGAGCAATTTTAATATATTCAACTTTCGCACATGATGACCGTGAGTCAGCTAAAGCGATGGTGTTAATTAAAAGCCTTAAAAAAAATGCACTGGCTTAGCGCACTCACCGTGGGAGAATTCACCGTCTTCTTCTTCCCTAGTTCTCCTTGCTTCTCTTCGCCGTTTTCTTCTTCTTGCGTAATACTTCATAAGTTTTGTACACAAACCTTCTTTACTGCATGCCCGGTCGTTTTTCTACAAGCAGTTCGGTCGGATATAAACTTCAGCTCCCTATTCCCAATAGCGAAAGGCATAAGCATTTTTAGTTTTGATGTGGTCCTGGAAATCTAGGTACCAAAATATCAGAGGAGTATGTGCTAATTGTAAGCACGCATTAAGTGCTTTAAAAAATCCAGGAGAAAACAAAAACTACACGCTGGAAGCATAGTTTCAAAAGTAAGCATACCAGGTTGTTCTGGCGATCAGTTTCATAGGAAATATTTTTGTTCCGGGCTCTATACTAGAGAACTGAGCTCGTATTGTGTAACGATTAATTTCATTTTGAATTTCATTAGACTGTGACGACACTCGGCGCGAAACCAGCAGCAAGTAGGAACGCAAACATGCAATCCCAGACAGCGCGGCGCCCCTCGGCACCGCATCCAGTCCAGCTGAATCCCACAGTTCATGCTGCTTCAAACTGGGGCACAACTCACGTCTGGTTTCTCAGCCTAGACACGGTTAGCGCTGATGAAGCTCAAAAGGCCTGGCAAACGCGCCGTTGGCACCGGCGCCGGCCACCATTGCGGGGCAGACGAGGACGGCTTCATGAGCGTAAGTGGTATCATGCGCGTGCTTCTCACTCCGAGCAAGATGTTTTTTTTTTTTTTTTCAAGGGATTATGCCAGCGGGAGGAGCGACTATTGTCGCACTCTGATTTTTTGTCCATTCGGGAGTCGCGATGACCGTTCCTCAAGATACATACGGAGAGAAGAAAGACATCATTTCTGGACCCTGCTCCCTTGCTCTGCTCAGCTGTTAGTCACTTTTGGAGAAAAATTGGTAGGCGCAATGTGAAGAAACTAACCGGTTCTATTTACGAAATATAATTGGAAAGCCCTTCGGGGAAGACTACACCTGTCAGTTCGACTTGTGTCGCAGTTATTTAGAACATCAGATACCGGGTATGAAAGGCTTTTTTCCCGTATTTCAAGCGCGTGCGTGGAAGCGGCCATGCGTCGGCTGATCTGGTTAATACAAGCATTTCTCATGGCTTTAGTGTGACAAGGTACAGAAAAAACTCAGACACTGCAGATGGAGAAAACTGAATGTAGTCTAGTAAACGATACTCAAAGAACACATTGGCACGGATAAGACTGTACTGTGCAAAAATATTTACTGAGTGAGCAGTAATACTGACTCCGGAAATAAGTCTGACCGCTTTGTTTTCCGGCATTAAAAGTCTGTTGAGATTTGTTTTTGATATAATGCCACACCAAGTGACAAAGACAAAGAAGGAAACAAAAATAAGCCCCTTCCTGCACACCAAGTGACAACAGGAACTATGAGACTGAAATAATGAATGATAGATTATCAATTTTGAGGCGAAGTAAAATCGAACCCAGGACGAAAAAGGATGCCAATTGCTGGTTCTACATTTTCTGCAAGATAAGTTACATCATAATTCCACTTCATACGGTCATGAAAAACAACGCCAGGTTACCTGAACCTGTCCGCTATTCCCACCTCGTTGCTGTCAAGTAGGTGAAGTATGCTTACGGTGATTTTGAAGTTTACTGGTATTAAAAATACAGCTTCTGTCTTACTACTGTTGACGACTAAACCACTGCAGTGGCACCATGGGTGGAGCGCGTTTTGGACGGAGTTGCCTCTAACTACTCGGTCATAAAGAGACGAGACAGATAGAAAGAGGCTTGTGTCGACGGCGTATAAAATGCATTGTATCTCTCTGACTATGTTAATGGTATCATGAATATATGTATTAAAGATAAATGGACCCAAAAGGCGACCCTGGGGAATCCCGCAGCGTATCATCTTCTTTAGATTCGCTTACTTCTGGCTTCTTCGACATAAACTTTTTATCTGAAACTGCGTTGCAGGTAATGTATTTTTTACCTCTCTTTCTGTCTAATCCCATTCGCTTCCGCCTTGCTATGGTAGGCCTCAGCGCAGTCATCTCTCTTTCTGATGGTGTCATTTATTTATTGCGTGCTATTTCTCACCGATTCGCTTATCCGGATTATGAGAGGGAAATAACAGGAAGAATAAGAATGGCCGGTTCTCTAAGATGTCAGTTTGCCATTATCCCTCAAGAGAAAAGTATACAACAGCTGTATCTTACCGATACTCACCTATGGGGCAGAAACGTGGAGGCTAACAAAGAGGCTTCAGCTTACGTTAAGGACAACGCAGCAATATATGGAAAGTAAAATGTCACGTGTAACGTTAAGAGACCGGAAGCGGGCGGAGTGGGGGAGGGACTAAACGTGGGTTCATGACATCCTAGTCGAAATCAAGAGGGAAAAATCGGCTTCCAGGTCATGTAATGCGAAGGCAAGATAACCGCTGGTCCTTAAGGGTAACAGAGTCGGTTCGTTAGAGAAGACAAGCGCATCTGGGGACTGCAGAAAGGTGAGCGGATGAGATTAAGAAGTTTGAGGGGATACGGTGCCGCAGCTGGCGTAGGACCGGGTTAATCGACGAGAAATGGCAGAAGCCTTTGCTCTGCAGTGGGCACAGTCAGGCTGATGATGATGTTTCTTGGGGTGCTTTATTTCATGTGCTATGATGCACGGCTGAGTGTTGTGTTTGTGCGGCGATGCAACAGAACTCGTGCGTGACTCTGTTAGCCCTTTGAGCTCGTCTATCGTGGTGCGCCTATGCTCATGTTGACCAGCTCCCTGAGGGGCGCCCGTACATTTTAGGTACTCGATCTCTTGTTACACAGGATGACTGACTTCCATTGGAAATAGCGAAACTTGGTACACTAAATAATACTTGGCCTCTTGGGATGCTACTTGGTAGAGAAAAATGGGATTTGTAAATGACTAAGATTGCATGTGCCGAAGAAACGTGTTCGCAGTGCACCAGACAATGAATTGCAATTAGCTTGTAATTCTAATAAAACGCTAAAACATTTCAGGGCCTTCATACTGCGAATAAAATTGGCAGTTGCAATCTTGGGGCAAAACTGCTTTAACACACATCTATCACCTCTCAACGCAAGGCTGGAAATGGAAAAAACGTCTCGCGCAAAACTTAAAAAAAGGGAAAAACATCGTGCAAAATACATATGCTTTCAAAGCTTGCAGGCGAAACAAGCTCTCCAGTACACTAACTCGTCCAAATAGCCTAAATTTGCTGGGCCACAACGTCCGGGATAATCGTGTGTTTGAAATTTAAAAACTGATATCAATATATTAGGGCGTTTGGCTACTCAGCTGGATTACCCGGATTCCAATCCCAACACCGCGGCCGCGTTTCAATAGAGCCGAAACGAAAAAGGCGCCATGTGCTGTGTGATGCGACTGGACATTAAAGGTCCCCAGGTGGTTAGAATCATTCCCGAGACCTTCACTACGGCATCTCTTCCTTTCTTCTTTCACACCCTCCCTTCCCTTACGGCGCGTTTCGGGCACCCATCTAGATTTGTGAGACTGCTACTGCGTCATTTCCTTTCCTCAACAAATCAATTTTCAATTTTTTTAAATCCTTACGCCTCTCAATAATTAGGGCCCCTAACAGAAATAATCAAAAAGTAAACTATTCAATTTTAGTTAACCAGCCAGAGAGTCAGCATGTCTTAGCTGTATTCTGATGTACTGCATTGGTGGCAATGCTTTGCCGAAAAGGGAGTTCTGGCAGCTCGTAAAGCCTGTTTTTTTTTAATTGTATGAAGACTCAGGTAAAACACTGTATTTACCCATATCAGATGCCCTGCGTGTGTCCATGAAAGCATTAGTGCGCTTTACTGGCATGCCAGTTAACACCAGAAAAGGAAATGTTGACATATGCTAATTTAATACAAGATTTTGTTTTACTATTGTTAAGTAGCTGTTCGTAGTATTATTATATATTATTGTATTGTAATGAGACGACTCGCACAATTAGTGTGAACGGCCGGTCTTTGTTCAAGCGGTGCTGTTCAGCAGGCCAGCGTTCGCAAGCGCGCTCCCGAGCTTCGTCAGCTTCGTCTTCTATCTTCTTCGTCTCCTTCGTCGGCGCTAGCCGCTGGGGCAGCAAACCCCAACTCTCTTTATTACAATACCCCCGGGGTGAAAAGGCGCCATCCTGGCTGCCTAAGGGCTCGAGACGATGGCTGGGTCGTAGTAGGGCTTCAGGCGGTCTTGGTGCACAATTTCACGGCCGCGGCGGCGATTGTCAGACGAAGGCGTGAGGGGCTCGATCAGGTAGTTAACTGGGGATGTCTGCTGAACAACGCGATAGGGGCCTTGGTATTTGCTCAGCAGTTTTGTAGACTGCCCCGAGCTGGAGGAGGGCACCCAAAGCCAAACCAAGGATTGAGGAGCATAAGACGGCGGCAGACCGGGGGAAGCGGCGCGGTCGCTTTTCTGACGGTGCTGGTCGTGAGAAGTAAAGGAACGGGCCAGTTGACGGCATTCTTCGGCGTACGCAGCGGCTTGAGAGACGGTGGTCAATTCGGACGAATCGGGGCAGTAAGGGAGTATGGTGTCCATGATGGAGGAAGGCTCGCGACCATAGAGAAGAAAATACGGGGGAAAACCAGTAGTTGCTTGCGTTGCAGAATTGTAAGCGTAGGTAACGAAAGGGAGAACTCGGTCCCAGTCTGAGTGATCGGCAGAAATGTACTTGGCCATCATACCGCCGATGGTCCGGTTAAAGCGCTCGGTCATGCCGTTGGTCTGCGGATGGTACGAAGACGTCGTCCGGTGAACGATATGACATTCCCGAAGGAGGGCTTCCACGACGCCGGACAAGAAGACGCGACCCCGATCGCTGAGCAATTCCTTAGGCGCACCGTGACGAAGAATGATGTTCTGAAGTATGAAACCGGCTACCTCAGAGGCGGTCGCAGCTGGTAACGATGCAGTTTCCGCATAGCGCGTGAGATGATCAATGGCGACGATGATCCAGCGGTGGCCGGCGGCAGTGAAGGGAAGAGGGTCATAAAGGTCAATTCCAACACGGTCAAATGGCCGGGCGGGACACAGTAAAGGTTGCAGAGGAGCAGGTGAGTGCGATGGTGGGTTCTTGCGACGCTGACATTCCAGGCAAGAGCGTATGTACTGGCGGACAAAACGGTACATGCCCCGCCAATAATACCGAAGGCGTAGGCGGGTAAAAGTTTTTAGCAGACCGGCATGACCGCATTGCGGGTCATCATGATAACTGGCACAAATGGCGGAGCGGAGATGCCTAGGAATCACGAGCAGCCATTTGCGACCATCGGGGAGGTAGTTCCGACGGTACAGCAGCTGGTCACGCACGACAAAGTGATGGGCTTGACGACGGAGCGCTCGCGAAGGGAGGTGCGCTGAGCGGTTGGCTAGGAAATCCAGAAGAGAAGTAATCCAAGGATCCTTGCGCTGCTCAGAAGCCATATCAATAGAGTCAAGAGAAGGTGTGAGGCCGGAAATACATGGTGGGTCAGGCTCAGAGGTCACAGGGGAGCGCGAGAGAGCGTCGGCGTCGGAGTGTTTTCGGCCGGAACGATAAATGACCCGAATGTCGTAATCTTGTAAACGCAGAGCCCAACGAGCGAGGCGGCCAGATGGATCTTTGAGTGACGACAGCCAACAAAGGGCATGGTGATCGGTAATGACATCGAACGGGCGCCCATATAAGTAAGGACGAAATTTTGTGATCGCCCAAATAATCGCCAAACATTCTTTTTCTGTGACGGAATAATTAGTCTCCGCTTTTGTGAGCGCACGGCTGGCGTAAGCAACAACGTACTCATTGAAACCGGGTTTCCGCTGAGCTAGAACGGCACCGAGACCAATGCCGCTGGCGTCTGTGTGCAGTTCTGTAGGCGCGGAAGGGTCGAAATGGCGCAAGATCGGAGGAGAGGTGAGGAGCTGGCGCAGCGTTGCAAAAGCTTCGTCGCATGCAGGGGACCAAGCCGACAAGTCGTTGCTACCAGCGAGAAGATGCGTCAGCGGGGCGATAACGGCAGCAAAATTCTTGATGAACCGGCGAAAGTAGGAGCAAAGGCCAAGAAAGTTTCTGAGTTCTTTCAGGGATGTGGGCTTCGGGAAAGCAGCAACTGCGCGGAGCTTGGCAGGGTCCGGGAGTACACCATCCTTGGACACGACGTGGCCTAGGATAGTCAGCTGTCGGGCGCCGAAGCGACACTTTTTCAAGTTTAGCTGCAGTCCAGCGTCACTGAGGCAGCGAAGAACACTCTCGAGGCGAAGAAGATGGGAAGGAAAATTCTGGGAGAAGATGACAACATCGTCCAAGTAGCAGAGGCAGGTCTGCCATTTAAGCCCACGGAGGATGTTGTCCATCATACGCTCAAATGTGGCAGGCGCGTTGCAGAGACCGAAGGGCATCACATTAAATTCATACAGCCCATCAGGTGTGATGAAAGCTGTTTTCGGGCGATCGACTTCGGCCATCGGCACCTGCCAGTACCCAGAGCGCAGATCCAACGAAGAAAAGTACTCTGCTCCCTGCAGGCAATCCAGCGCGTCATCTATACGAGGCAGGGGGTAGACGTCCTTCCGAGTAATTTTGTTTAGCTGGCGGTAGTCTACGCAGAATCTAATGGAGCCGTCCTTTTTCTTCACGAGCACGACCGGAGAAGCCCACGGGCTGTGAGAGGGCTGGATCACGCCGCGGTGTAGCATGTCGTTCACCTGTTCATCAATGATGCGGCGCTCGGCGGAGGAGACGTGGTAGGGGCGTTGGCGCAAGGGTCCATGGGTGCCAGTGTCGATATGGTGGCGAACCGCTGCTGCACGACCCAACGGTGCTTGAGGGGAGTCGAAGGATGCGCGGAAGCGCTGCAGCAAAGCGATGAGCTGGGCGCGGTGGTGAGGTGGTAAAGCGGCATCGACAGAATGGGAAAACATATCCGAGGAGGACGGGTCGGCGATGTCAGCGGGAGGAGTGAGGGCGTTGATGTCATGGGCGGCAGGCTCATCAAGGACAGGAGAAGCGTCGTCGAGATCGATGACATCAACTGTGCCAAGCGATTCTCCCCGAAGTAAAGTGGTGGGGAAAGGCAACGGGTTCGCGACGTACAGGGCACCACAACCACCAGAAAGTGTGAGCACGGCATGAGGGAGCATGACAGATTTTCGGTGCGCACAAAGAGGAGAGGGTGAATAAAGGACAGTAGCGTCAGAGAGGGCAGCACAAGTCAGCGGCACGAGAACAGATGAGAAAGCTGGCACGTCGACGTCGTCAGCGGCGAGAATAGGCGCGGCGGTAACAGGGGAGGCGTCCAGAAGAGCATCACACAGCGGCGACAAATTAATTTCAGCACGTGCACAGTCAATGATGGCGTGATGAGCGGACAGAAAGTCCCACCCGAGGATGATGTCATGAGAGGAGCGGGTGAGAACGAAGAACTCAATGGTGTAGGAGAGGCCATGGATGACGAGGCGGGCAGTGCACGCTGCCAGAGGGCGAATGGGGTCAGCGCTGGCGGTGCGAAGCGAAAGGTCCGAAAGCGGCGTCATCACTTTTTTTAGTCTGCGGCACAAGTTGCGACTAATGATGGACACGGCAGCACCAGTGTCAATGAGCGCGTCAACAGTAACACCTTCAACGATCACTTCAATAACATTCGTAGGAGCGGTGATAGGGCTTGAGACGGTCGTCGACGGCGCAGTTCTTGCCTCCGGAACTGCGGCGCCTAGTTTTCCGCTTGGAGGGGTGGTGACCGGCGGCGCATAGGAGAGAGCGAACGGCGTCGAGGAGACGGCGACCGATGGCTGCGGTTGTAGGAGTCGGAGATGGACGGGGAGGGATTCTGAGGAGGCAGAGCAGAAGAGACAGGTACGGAAGGCAACGGAACGTCGTACGTCGGCGGGCGCCCGTAGTCGTGAGAACCGGATCCGCGTGTGTGGCACCAGCGGGCCACGTGACCAGCGAGACCGCAAGCATAGCATATCGGGCGGTTATCTTGGGTACGCCACGGATTCATAGGGCGGAGACCGGTTCGAGGCAGAGGATGGTGAGTGAGTGGCAGTGCAGGGGCGAGCTGCCGCTGAGGGTACACGGTGACAGGTGGCGAATAAGCAGGCACAACTGGCTGAGGTCGTGGCCGGGCGAGTGCTTCTGCATAGGTCAGCGGTGCAGTGACCAGAGGGGGTGGGTTAGTGGGCGGCAGGACCTCAGCTACCTGCTCCTGGATGACACGCTGAATAGATGGCGACAGCGATGGCGTTGGGGTGGATTGGCAGGTAACGAGCGATAACTGACGAGTGACTTCCTCCCGCACAAACTGCTTGATGTGCTGAAGAAATGCCGGCTGATCGTGGGCAGGACTGCCTGCTGCCAAGCTCGGAATGGTGTCGTCCGAGCAATTGGTACGGCGGGTGACATGTCGCTGTTTGCGAAGCTCGTCGTAACTCTGACACAAAGACACCACGTCGGAAACGGTTTGGGGATCTTTGGACAACAACATTTGAAACGCATCGTCCTCAATCCCTTTCAGAATGTGTCGGATTTTGTCTGCTTCGCTCATAGATGGATTGAGCCGCTTACACAAATCAACGACGTCCTCGATATAGCTCGTGAAGTTCTCGCCGTTCTGCTGGGCACGACTGCGCAACCGTTGTTCAGCACGAAGTTTTCGGACAGCGGGGCGGCCGAAGACGTCAGTCAGGCTGGTTTTTAGAGCCGCCCAGGTAGTAAAATCCGCTTCGTGGTTGCGGAACCACAAATTGGCGACATCGGTCAAGTAGAAGATGACATTCGTGAGCTTTACGACGTCATCCCACTTGTTGTAAGCACTCACGCGTTCGTAGGAGGCCAGCCAATTTTCTACATCGGTGTCGTCAGTGCCGCTGAAAATCGCAGGGTCGCGCTGACGGACGGCACCGGAACAGATGACAGCGGTGGGGACAGGTTGGGCCGAAGTTTCGGTTGTCGTGGTAGAGCCTGGTAGCCTGGGCATCGTGGCGTAGCTCCAGGAGAAGAGCAAGCAGCACCTCCACCAAGTGTAATGAGACGACTCGCACAATTAGTGTGAACGGCCGGTCTTTGTTCAAGCGGTGCTGTTCAGCAGGCCAGCGTTCGCAAGCGCGCTCCCGAGCTTCGTCAGCTTCGTCTTCTATCTTCTTCGTCTCCTTCGTTGGCGCTAGCCGCTGGGGCAGCAAACCCCAACTCTCTTTATTACAGTATTATTAAGTGTTATCGTAATAACAGTATTTTATGCAGTATTCTTAAGCAGCTGTTCGTGCTTAATGTTTCTTAATACACTTCCATGGCATAATCCTTTTCCTCCCTTGTCCGTGTGATTCATACCTTCGTTCTCTCTACCTCATAGGGGCTTACAAGCAGATTACCACTGCAAATCTAATACCACTCACTGACTGAAAGTGTGTGCAGGAAAATGCATGCGTAAAATATGTAGGTCGTTTGTGGAGAGCAGCTGAGGAGGAAAGAAACGGGCAATAAAAACCAGTCTGCACCAGGTTTTATTTTCTATTTTATTGTATCTATTTTCACCCTCATTATTACATTACAGAGCGGAGTGGGTTTCATAAAAAAAACATAAAAAGGCAGATCAAGCACACAAACATGCAAGTAACATGTAAGCAACAGGTGAGGCCTGCATTATACTAAGCAATACTTATTACAGTGTATGAATGAATTCATGTAACAAAATATCATCATACAATATGCAGGCGCTAAATTTGCGGTAAACTTTCGGAATACAGTGTGATGAAATGAAATATCTAAAGAGCGAGACAATTTTATACAATGTTGGAAAATATTGGCGCGCTGTATGTTGGATACAGCAGAACGAATTAATAAAGACTTATTGTTTCAATAGGAGAGGGGACGAGATTGAAGTCTCTCAATTTCTCTGCAATGAATGAATCCAAAAAAGTTTGTTTTGCAGAGAATGATGCCAACTTTTTGAATGCGGTGTATGCGTGATGATACATATGAATAGTGATTAGTCATTTCTTCGCGTAAATCAACATGGCAAAAGATCTTATGAATGAGGCGTGACCGTGGGAGCTTCCGACTTGATAAGAGAGGTAATTGGTTGAGGTTAACTGTCATTGTAGAAGCACGGGCAGTGCGATGATAACTGGGGAGGACAAAACGAGCAGCGTCGTTTTGAGTCATTTCTAGCTGATTAGTTAACTCAATAGTGTATGTGTCCCAAAGTGAATTAGCGTAGTGAAGTTGCGAACTATTCTTGTCTATAAGAGAAGTTTGGTAATAACAGGGGCAGAGTGGCAGTTTGGTTTTATGTACTCTAGCATGCGGCTAGCTTTGTTCACGACAATTTTGATATGAGTTTTCCGGGTAAAATTAGGAGTGATATTCACGCCTAGGTAATTGAAAGACGCAACATATTAGAGAGTGATGTTAAGGTGATATTGTTACGCGGCGGCCAGCCGAAGAATGAGACGTGGTGAACGATGGCTATGCCAGCCGAAGAATGAGACGTGGTGAACGATGGCTATGAGATGATTTAATGGCCGCTGGCCTAGCGCGGCGCTCCGTCCCGCGCCACTGCCAGCTTCGTCTTCGTCACACTACCCGGGGCCTCCGAGCGATCGTCCCGATCGGTGACGAACAGACGGCGAAATGGCGATGGTCTTGAGTGAAGGATCAAACAATATGTAGAAGATGGTGCAGTGCTGGCCGCCACGATGAGAAAGATGAGAGAATGAATCCCGGTCCACGAAGCATCCGGGCCGGAGGGTGCCAGGAGCTCACGGCCGAGGTCCTTGGACGCACCGGACGGCAGGGGCAGGGGGGCGGTGTCTTCACGTGTGGGTCTTCGGTCTTGGGTCGGTGGGGTCTCGGGTCGGTCGGGTCTTGGGTCGTCGTGTCTTGTGGGCCGGGCGGGGGACGGGGCTGGGGTGAGCGGCGAGGTCGGTTCAGGTCGGACGGGCTGGGGCATGGCCGGGCGGCGCGGACCAGGTACTCACGGCCGACGTCCACGGCAGCCCAGGACGCCGAAGCTCCGTGACCAGGATGGCGATGAAGGGACCCCAGCACCTCACACCAAATGTTACGCGGCGTCCAGCCGAAGAATGAGACGTGGTGAACGATGGCTATGAGATGATTTAATGGCCGCTGGCCTAGCGCGGGCGCTCCGTCCCGCGCCACTGCCAGCTTCGTCTTCGTCACAATATATAGGTAAGTTGGGAGAACATCTCGATGCCCACATGAATTTACACTTATTAATGCGAATCATTAGATGGCTAAGTTCACGCCGGAAGTGCCCGCAAAATGTGTAGCCGCAAGTTGATGCCGTGCGACGTCCTAGGTATGTGACGTCATGAGAGATTAATGCCGTCAAGAGACCACTTCAATGAGATAGCAATATCATGAAGAACAAAGCATAACCGCGATAAAAACGTAAACAAACGATGAACAGTGCAAAACAAAGGTCACAGTGCCAGCTGAACTCATTCGCTTTTGGCCTAATTACGCAAATCGACCGCCATTTTCACCCGCCGCGGTGGCTCAGTGGCTAAGGAGCTCGTCTACCAAGCCGTAGTGCCCGGGTTCGAACCGGACCGCGGCGGCCGCGTTTGGATGGAGGCGAAACGCCCGTGTGCTGTGCGATGTTAGTGCACGTTAAAGATCCCCACGTGGTCGAAATTACTCCGGATACCTCCACTACAGCGCCTCTTTCTCTCTTTCACTCCCACCTTCCTCCCTTCCCTTACGGCGCGGTTCAGGTGTCCACGGAGATATTGCGAGACAGATACTGCGCCATTTCCTTTCTTCAAAAACCTATTTACCGCCGTTTTACACACGTCGTTCTCCTCGTAAATACAGAGGCGGCCTTATGCAAGGATGTCTTAATAGAGAAACTACGAAAGGCTTTGTAGTTCGCTAGCACATACAGTGGTCATTCCCGGCATTTAGCCGTTGTGTGTCGGTTAGTCTGAAGAGGGTTTTACGGCTGGGTGCTCACCTGGCCGCCATGTGGCAGCCAACCTGCCCCCGTGTGTCGAAATATAAGTCAACCCTGTCAGGCGGCCGCTGATTTAGTCATGAGAGGCTGCTCGGGAAGACCAAGATAGATCGCAACCCAACCCAAGCAACCCAAGTCCAACAGATGGTAGCGCCTGCCATAGATGTGCAGTAGCGCACCGCTTAACCGCTGGATCACTGAGCCAGGAGTGGCATGAGCACTCCCAGGGACCTGTGAATGTAAAGGAGAGACCGACCAAAGCGAATATATACTTATTATCACTATCCGAACAACTTCCATCCTTGAACATTGGGTCTGAGCACGAAACCAAAGTGAAAACCGAATTGCTAGCGCACCTAATTCGCAATCGGCATAATGACTCAGTGATTACGGGCAAAAATTGCTTCTTTTCATGTTTTCTTGACAGCGTCTTAACAAGGCTAAATAACTAGAATGTGGTCACAATCCAGTTCTCAAATGAATTGCTCTTGTACCGAACCGAAGAGACAGCGCATCTGGGCTGTTGCTGTAACGTACGGAACATTCTTGCGTTTTTTTACTGAGAATACAGAAAGACCACCCAAAACACTCTGGCATCCACTACCCAGCCTTGCGTGCCGGTTTTATGGGGAAGTAAAGTGATTTTGGAACCGAACGCTTTCTTACGGGACCTCGTGCTTCGATCACCGAGTGCCTAGTTTGATCTTCAGCTAAGTGAGAGGTCAAACCACGAAAAAGAGAGAAAGGAAATGAATCATTACCCATGACTGGGAGTCGAACCCGCGGCTGCGCAAGCAGATCTCCTTTAAGTGCCGCTCAGCGAGACCGCTAGGCTATCCCCGCTTTCTTTTTCTTTATTGCATGGAAATAGTGCCTAAAAGAAAAATCTAAGTATAATTACGCCACAAAACACCAGGACACCATATCGCTGCATTACCCCACCTTAAAAAGGATCAAAAGTCTGGGAGGCACTCACATGCATCGAGATAGAGATAGAGGAGCCAGCTAGGCGGCTCTTGCAGAGCAACATATACTCCCCGCAGTAATGCGCATTATTAACGAAACAAAGATTTCGATGACCGCGGTGATTCTGCGTGGCGGTCCATCAAGCGGCTATTCCAGAGATTAAATGATCCCAGCCACATAAATAGATCATATGGCAGAACAGTTTTTGTCCGCAGGCAAAAAACGGATAATGTAGGGTGTGATGTTAATTCCCTTAATTGTTCCTTGTAATATGTCCGAGAAGAACACAGCATCAATGCACGAAATAAAACAATGGTCAATTGTCTCTGGTGCACTGCAAAGGCGGCAATTCACCATCCATGGCGCAAGCATCTCCTTATCATGAAGCCATGTCTTCACAGGCCGCGTAGGGGTGCGCAGTTTAAAGAAGAATGTTTTTGCAGCAGAAGCCATGCACATTCGCCCAACACGTTTTAAAACACTGGTATTAAGGAACTCCAGAAGAGGTTGTCGACACAAAGGTGAAGAGAACAAATACTCTGTAGTGCCCGAGTCCTCTTCCTTCTGGATAGGCTATTAGATAGTCTAAAGAAAAGCGCACAATGAGGAAATGGAAAGCGTCAGCAATTTCCTTAAGGAATCCCCTAAAGACCCCTCATGACTGTGCCCAGTCGGTGCTAACTGGAAAGAAAATGAGGTCTGAGAAGCTTACTAAGCACAGGTACTAAAAAGGGGTGCTTAGCCGGTTTGAAAAAGAAAAAAACGCGAAACTAACTGCTGCACGGATACGTGAACAAGGCCTATTGCACCAGACTCTAGAGGAAGAAATAGGTCATCACGATGCATGGGTTCCCCTTGGGAACGCCATACGAAGGTAGCAACTATTCTGTGCATCACCTGCACTTTCTTCCTCGCACAGTAGAGAACCTGCAGCACAGAGGCAAGTTTTGCACATAAAAAATGTTGCAGATTTGAGCACGAGCAAACACTGACAGTTCCCCACCCAAACAAGGCTGGGTTTGTCGCCTAATAGAGATTATCTCAGAATCCTAGTAGGTTCCACTGTTGCGAATTTGGTCAACAGGAACCCCTTGGTTGCGATGGGTCCCGCAGCCCCACCTTATGTCGCTATAATGACTTGGCGTTCTCCCCCAATGGCCCAACGAAAACCCCTTCTAAATTAAGAGCCGCACCTGATACCCCACAAAACTGTTCACTCAAATGTAATGTCTCACGCACGCTCGTTTCGTCAGAACAAAACAGGGCGACATCATCTGCATAGGCTATAATCTTAATTTGACATTGCGCCAGGGAGAAACCAGGTATAACTGAGCTGTTAACAATACTGAGTCAAAGGGGTTCAAGATATAGGGCAAACAACAAAGGTGATAATGGACAGCATTGGCGAAGAGAGAATTTCAATGTAATAGGTTTGGTTAGCTCGTGGTTAACAATTAGCCTTGTATTGGCCTGCTTATAGCACAGTCTTCTGCTCCTAAGCAAAACATCTCCAATATTTGCACGCTCTAAGACCGCAAACAAGAAATTGTGAAGAGCTTTATCAAAGGTCTACGCAACGTCAATCTGAATTAGAGCTACTTGTCCGGTCGCATCTGATATTGTCTCCAATACTGAACGCGCAATATGAATATGAGTTTGTATGCTGCGGCCTCTGATACCGCATACCTGATCCGTGCCAATTAAGTGAGTGACAACTACCTGCAGACGATTGCAAAGAACCTTTACAAAACGTTTGTAAGCTACGTTACAGAGGGAAACTGAACAATAAGCATCAACTGTTTTCAACCGATTCGAATCTGTGCTTTTTAAAATTAATATAGGATTCTCAGAATAGAAAGTGGGTGGCAAAAAACTAACATCGTAAGAAGCCTGGAAAACCTTTATCAAGAAAGGCGCCAGTCATGTGGAAAATGTTTTATAGAACTTTTTAGTAATGCCATCTGGCCCAGGAAACTTCTGAGCCGTCAGGTCAGAAATAACAGACTAAATTTTGTCCAAAGTGATAGGCCCCTGCACTACAGCACGCTGCTCATCGTCAGGTTTGGGAAAGGCTTCGAATAAGCGACAGTAATCTGATCTCAAATTTAAACCCGCACAACCCACAAACAGCTTCAGATAATAGCCAAAGAAAGCATCAATAATACCATGGCCATCAATGTATGTGTGACCACCATACTAAATTTCCTATATTTCTCTAGCAAGAGCAGTCCGCCTTTCATAACTCAGGGCCGGTCGAGATTGTTGCTCATCAAGAAACATACGGGTCCGAGACGTTATCAAGGCCCTTTTGTATCTTTCGGCTTCGAACGGCTGAAGCTCTGATTTTAGGGCAGTGATATTTTCTACGAAGGCACTTTGGCTACTCCCCTCTACCTCATGTAGCTCAACCCAATTACGGCCGAGCTCTCGAAGGGGATCTCTCTTCAAAAACGCTATTTTTGCTGAGGCTCGAATAGCAATGTTTTTGTACCTTCTTCCTACGTTTTCAAAACTGAGAGATCACCGCGTGACCATGTGTCCTTCAAGCAAGTAGATACAGCACGTTTGGAGATTTCTTCTGAGAGCAGACAGCTGTTCATCTTCCACAGCTCCCATCGAGGATGGAGTATGCGCCGGCTGTACCTCCCTATCTGAAGAGACACCATGCAGTTATCACTGAAGAATATAGGCCGCACCCAGTAATAAAAAAACGCTGGCTGACATGTCTGCTGAAACGAAAATCCTGTCAAGCAGAGCACTAGAGGAGCACTTGAAATGAGTGAAATGAATGTTATGTCCCTTTTCATGCCAAACATCCAGCAGGTTGTATTCGCATGCAAATTCAGTAAGTAAAGCAACACTAGGATCATAACGCTCACTTACCACTGCTAGGTCTTCATCTCCACAAACACTATTGAAATCACCTAACAGCATAATTTTACGAACTGTGCACAGATGGTCGACTTGAGACAGGAAAAATAGCCTTCTATCAGGCTGCTTAACAGGGGCATCAACACAAATATTTCGCCACTGGACACCGGAAATTGCGAGGTCACAGCAGATAAGTCGCCCGTTATTATGTGTGCGACACGACACGGCAGTAATCCCCATTGTGTTGGCCACGAATAGCATGCACTCTCCTGATAAGCCTCTCGAGTGAATAACGATGACATTAAATTATGACAAAAAAGGAGCGAGAACAGCTTCAATCTCCTCAACTGCAGAGGACAGCTTGGTTTCCTGGATGGCTACTAGACTCCCACCCCATTTATGTAAAAGACGCCGTAATTCATGCTGCCTTCGACGGTTACACAAACCCCTAATGTTCAGGGCAGCGACTTGAAATGCTGCGACGCCCGCCATTCCTGGTGCTTGTCTTATTGAACGCCATCCCCTCTACTGGGGTGGCCGGCCTGCAAATCAGCGGCCTGTAGGGGAGACATCGCCCTTCGTTTTGAGGTTACCCTTTCCAGTGCCACCACACCAGGTGTCTTCTGCTCATAGCCATAGACACACACCTCATCATCTGCTGGACGCTTCAAAGGTGCGCAGTTGTCCATCGCCGCTTCTGAGACCGCCAAGGCTTCGGCCCATGAAGCCGAGTGGACCAGGTCGCTCGCATTCACGCTGACAGCCGACGGGGCACCGAACACACTAGAGGCAGACACTTCAGGCGACACACTGCTGCATTCTGGCGACGGTGGGGAATCGCCGCCGCAGAAGGTATGTCGCACATTCAGTGGCTGTAGCACCTCCACGGACTCCACACAAAGGGGTGTTCTCTCGTGATCGCTGGGTGACCGATGGCTCCTGAGCAGCAAGCACAGGACTCAAAGTAGCA
The DNA here is from genome assembly GCF_055824585.1 of Amblyomma mixtum. Classification (NCBI taxonomy): domain Eukaryota; kingdom Metazoa; phylum Arthropoda; class Arachnida; order Ixodida; family Ixodidae; genus Amblyomma; species Amblyomma mixtum. The sequence goes on from NC_143015.1 coordinate 34,435,792, forward strand.
GGCCCAGGCAGACCTGGGTCCAGTGGCTTTGGGTCTGGAGACGGGGATTCCTGTTTGTCCGTACATGGAGGGGGTCCCTTGCCGTTATTAGGTGCAGAAGTCTATGCTCCATCTTCTGTTGGGAGCTCATGACTCAGTTCAACCGACGCTTCCACAACATCCGACGCATACATAATGTGTTCTGACACCACCTTATCCTCATGTGTCCGATTTCCCTGGCGTAACCTGTCAGCATAACTCATAACACAGTTGTCTACTGTGTGCCAAAAGCGTCGGCACCTGGTGTATTGAGGCGTACGACACTGACGCCGTACATGGCCCACACGGTTATAAAAAAGACACAGCGTAGGTCTGCCTGGGATCAAAATTAAAGCTTGTACCGAAAACGTTCAGCATGGGAGGAATTGTACTTGCTGACCCTCCGCCCTTAAGCGTGAGCGAGATTTCACTGTTGGCTGTTTCCATGTGCAACATTTCGGGGCACCTCCACTTCTCACGCTCGATAGTTTGTACAATTCCAAAAGCCTCCAAAGCTTCCATAGTCTGCCGTTGGTCCATATAGCGCGGGAGCCCGATAAGATTATGCTTCATGTGTTTGGTTTTCCCGATAAAATACAGTGCATTTTAGATCTTTGACGTCGAACTCTGCTTTGTCAATAAGCTTTTGTTTTGAGCAACTGCTATCGTAGGTACATTTCAGTTGTTTGGCGTGGAACTGTGCTTGGTCAATAAGCTTTTGTTTTGAGGAACTGCTATCGCAGGTAACCATCCAAACGTGGCTCATTTGGTACTGAACAATACACAGAATCTCACGGAGGTCCAGAATCGGCGCGAGCGCATCTCGCAGGTCAGGACCATGGTATGGGCGACCCTTGAGGTCAGCATGCAGTAATATGGTGATGAGGACAACATTACCGGTAGGTAGTCGAGGGAGGAAAACATTATACGAGCCCGTGGCAACTCCAGGTGTCAGGAGACCCGGCCTGTTTCCACCTAGAAGCGTTTGTTGTTGTTGTTGTTGTTGTTGTTGTCCCCTAGATAATGGCGCGTACCCACTGCGGGGGATTGGCCAAGACACAGGCGGCAACTGATAGGTGCACCAAATGTTAAACAAGAAAATAATGATGGGCAAAAATCAAGACAGAGCAGTTCAGAACGGCTTCATCTTCATCCCCACTAGGCTATCACAGTAGCAGGCCCAGCCTATCGCCACAGCCAACACGCCTCCTGTTGTTGTCGTCTTCATCAACTTGCATCTGCTGCGTCCCGCGGCGACTAATATTTCGAAATTAGGGACGAACCTAGTTTGCATGAGATGCGAGTTCGAGTTCAAGCCATGAAAAAGAGAAAAAAAAAATCAATTTTTATGACTGGGAGTCGACCCCACGGCTCCGTGAACAGATCTCCTTTAAGGGCCGCTCAGCGAGACCACTAAGCAACCAACACGCCTCGTGTTAAACTGCACCACTCCCTAGTAATCCTCACAGACACCAAAGAGGCCTGCCGGAACTATATGAACGGAAGAATCAGTCGGAAAGCACTTCGAATTCTCCTTCGCGCAGACTTTCGCAAATAACCAGTCAGACGCACTATTTTCTGGATACCGGGACACACTGGAATCGACGGCTATCAGAGGGCTGACGAAGTAGCTCAGGAGCACACGAACCGAGCGCTTCAACACGCGGCCCCCGAGGAGTTCTCGCGGGTAGTCCTGGAGTATTCTGATATATTGAATTGTTACAGAGGAATGAGGGCAAAGTATCCCCCCCCCCCAAAAAAAACACAACATTTAAATCAACAAGAAGCAGTATACTGGCGGAAACTGCAAACGGGAACCTTTCCGAGCACACATATACTGAGCGAAATGTTCCCGTGTCAATACAGGGACATATGGCCATGACGTGAGGCCAAACCTGTATCATATTGCGTGGGAATGCAAAAAAAAAACGAGGCTTTCCATAGAATACAAAGTCCGAGTGCGGTACAGTGGGAGAGTTTGCTCTGCAGCGGCAACCCGGTTCTCCAGAGAGAACTGGTCATCCATGCTCCGCGAGCAGCCAAACTCAGCGATGCCTTGGAATAGGGGCGCCAACCCTCCAAGACAGAGGCCGCAAGCCATCAAGAAGATGGAAGACCTCTGACAGTAATAACTTGTAAAATAGAGCAGATAAAGTTTATCCTATCCTATCCTATCTCGTGTTTTGCATTGGAGAGCGTCACCTCCATCAACTTCCATCTGCTCCGTCCTGCGGCGCTGCCTGCTGAATGTGGTCTTCTACGCAGCACAAATCACATTCAAGAGTGTAGTACTAAATTGTCCTCTGTGCGTCACAGGCTAATAGTGGTTATGTGGCATGTCCGCAGTCTGCTTATCTCTTTGGCACTTTACCCAGATGAGCATATATCATGGCCATTAAAGTTCACACTTCTATTCAGGTCCTCCCTGAAACCTTGTTGTAGCTGCCTTCTGAACCGTATCATTTTGCAGTCGCAGTGTATGGGCATGTTGAAAAACAACGAACTAATGAGCACTGATTTTATGGCACACTTACATTTCTGCAGATCTATCGCATTCAGGCTTCTGCACAAATTGCGGCTGGTGGCGCTTAGTGCACGCATATATGCAGCCCTCCACGCAGTATATTTTCCTCGATGATTCCGCATCGAAGCCGTCTGAATACTGAAACTCTGTAATGAAATAAAGTGACCGCCTCTGTTCATAGAGATGTGAAAAGAAATTTCTCGCAATGCGACAAATCTTTCGCGGGTTGCTTCGTGCACGTGGGACGTGATTGAACGTGGTGGGCGGAAGCTGTGCGTGAACCCTATTACGCTACCTACTTCATCAAGACAAGGGGTAATACAGGACCTGAAGCACAGCTGACAAATAGACACCACACAGGAAGAAAGGACGTACAGTGCATTGTACCCCAGACATGTGCCGGCAGTTGAGCGTTTTTAACTTTTTTACGTTGTCCTCTGGTTTTATTTCGCGCCCTTTTATGCTCGTTTTTAGCTCGTATCTTTTCAAGGAGCGGCCCTTTACATCGCTGATTTTTAGTTGTTTTTTTTTTCATTGGTTTATATCTTTTGGAATTTCCACGTGACTTGGCTACTGTTGCATCACTGTTACGCAGGATACCTTTTCCTCTGTTTTCTTCCTCCCCCTCATCGAGCTGTATATGCACCCGTTTAGCATTAATAGGAGTTGTTAGTCAGCCTCGTGTACGTCCTTTTTTTCCTGTGTGGTGTTTATTTGTCGGCTGTGTTTCTGGTCATGTTCCACCAAATAGCCGAGAAACGAATTCTTATAATACAGGACGTACTTTGTCCGCCGCTAGGGACGATGGCGGCGCTGTTAACACTCTTAAGGTTAGATTACACACAACCAAAAACCTCCGAAAATGTAAGATTGGACAGCCACTGGCCTAGCTCAGATGGTAGCGCACCGAACGTGAAATTCGGAGGCCACGTGTTCGGATTCCACCGGTAACATGTGTTTTTTTTTCTGTTTTGTAATGAATAATCGTCCAGAGATAAAATAAGTACGGTACTAAATTCACAGTTGTGAGCAGCAGAAACTTAAAATATATAGAACAATCTATAAACACTCCTCTATTATTTCCTTGGTTTTGGTGAGCGTTCGCTTTCTTCATGGGTGTACCATAACGAGTACCTTAGCCTTTGCAGCAAGACAAGCAATAATTCCGCCAGGTGCAACTAATACTCGGGTATTATCTGACGCTTTAAATGACAGCGCACGTTTTGTTTATTGTGTCAGCAGTCTAAAAAAGTTTTTAAGCAGTCAAGTCTTAGACCTTTTTTGACGACGAAGCATTCGATTGGGACGTCGTTCTGGACCCGCTTATAAACGACTTGGTTCTACTGTTCCGTCCGCGCCCACAAAAATTCCGGTAGTCTCTGAAAGCAAAGAAAAGGTAGGCCCCTTCTAATCCAACAAGAGCGTCGATGAGTAAATCTACCACCGCGTTGGAGAAGAATATCCCCACAAAGGCTAAGATCCACACAGTTCCCATAATGGCGGAGAGGCGAGAGAATAGAGTCAGATTGTTGCTTTGCTCCGTGGCCCTGTTGTCTTCACTGTTGCAAGACCGCACAGCCGACGAGGTCTGGCGTATGTAACACACCGTCTTGATGTACAGGACGACGCAGGTGATCAGGAGCACACCGAATGGAACCAAGAAGTAGGCGATGAGGCCCCCAGACGTCCCCAGCCAGCAAGCTATAGCGCCGTAGCCGGGAGCAAACGCAGATTTAGGAGCAGCCTGATCTACGACAACTGCAGAGGCGACTACAGCCAAAGGAAAGCCCCAAGAGAAAGCTCCGTACACGAGTAGGGTTCTTTCGTGACCCGAACAATGCTTTAATGCGGTCATGTTCTTCCAGATATCGTACGGAAGCGCTGTCGTCCACGAAATTGTAGAAAGGAATCCATAATGCGCGATCACTGCGCTGACCACACATAAGAGGGGTGCGAGACTGAAACAACTGCTCATCAGAAACATCAGCTGACTAAGCATCAGCGTCACCGAGAGGCACACTGTGCATTTGGACGAGAAGCTTCGCGCTTCCTTGCATGAGCAGAAGAATACAATTTTGAGGAAGAGGCAGCATACGGACAGTGACATGCTCACTACCGTCACGTACCTGTGCAGGTCGTAACCACCGGAATGTACCTTTTTAGGCGCTGTCGGTGTGAATGGCGACAGCGTGGTCTCGTTGCTAGTACCCCCGTCGTCAGGTGTTGGAATCGGGTGGTAGAGGTTAGGAGGGTATTTGATATAGCAGAGCCCATCATGTTCGACGTAACACGTTGGAGTGGTCTGTACAGGTCTGAAGAGAGCAGCCAGATGAGACGTGATACCTGGGGGAGAGGCCCATCCTGAGGTTTTTTTACGAAATGTCAACACCAACTTCGAGTGGAACGCCGGGCTGCAGGACAAGCTAGACAAGTTGGCGCCATTGCAAATGGCACAATACACGTTCCGGTAAATTTCGCTCTTCAGGTCGGTTTCCACAGGGGCGTAATAGGTCTGGCATTTGCGTTGTACACTTTCCGGGACGCCCTCCGGACATGTGTCGTTGAGCACGCTCCTTAGGCATGGCCTTAGGTGCAGTGCAGTCTTATTCATTACTATATAGGGCATGGCCAGAAAAACACTCTGGTTTGTTCCGTACGTTATGGCGTTCCAAAAAGTGGCATTGAAGAGGTCGTCGTTGCACAGCGCGCAGAAGCCATTTCTGTAATGAGCGGAAAGAGAACGAACACACTGTTTAAGCACGGTGGCATTAAGACTGGCCTCGAACACAGTTCAACTTTGTTTTGCGTAATTTTAATGCTGCTTACATTGGCCAAGCATTCGCGTAGCCTTAGAAAGATTCACCAAAAACGGTTTGAAACTGCTTACTGAAGGCTTTAAAAAGTAATGAATTCGGCCATCATAGGCAAGACCGAACTGCCAAATACTTACTACGATAGTTCATAGGGTTGTTAGAAATGCACTCTGAATTGGTACCAAGTCACGTTCGTGTTTACGGCGGCATACTGCTCATTTTCTTTGTCTTGGAAACTCATTCGCATTACCATATTTGCATGACTCCGCGTAAATACTTTGTTGCTCTTCATCCGAACACTTCTCGGCTACGGCATCGATCCCTCGCAACATTAATGCCTGGCACTAAGTGCGCATCCTGGCTTTCGGATCCTGTAGCCCTATTAAAGGGTATAGCACCGCTACTGCCGCCGAGTGCGTGCTTGCGCTGAACTAATGTGCAAGGAAAATAAAAGCGATTGATGAAGATCACAGTCATTTACGGTTTCCCACTTTCTTAAGTCTGATAGGCATCGCGACTTGTCCTTTCGCGGAGTGACGACTACTAGCTTCTGCAAATTCCTGTTATCTGTTATAAGTCCGCCTATGGCCAGTGGAGTGACCTAAGATACAAGATGCAGTTCTGAATGAAGGCGCATCAATGAGGAATTTTCCCAGTTGGGCAATAACAGAATGTAAGGCTGGTGAAGTTGGTGTGATGAACCATCCAGAGGAATAGTCACGCATGATTTAGGAGTCCTGCAATATGTCCAAAGAAACGAACCAACGTGCGAGACAGCCGTACGTGGGAGTGACTAGCTAAGAAATTCACTTCTGTGGCATGCTTTCGTTTTTTAGCAGGTTTCAGTTTGCTGCTATCGTATCTCTTCTGCAATTCTGCAGCGTGTTTTTTGTTATCCGTGTTATTTTTTTCACCTTTTAATAAAGCCTATTGCTCGGTTCCTAACGGCTAAACTAGCCTGCGCCTTACAGATGGCGTCAATTCGAGTGCGCTGGTGACACTCTGTAAAACCCGGTGTGGCTGAAAGGTCCCTCGAACGGTCTACACCGAGGATCAGAAAAGATGAAGTCTGATATATATTAAATTGCCCATCGCTTGGTGCTGAAATGTTCGACCTAGCTCATGCAGCATTACAGGTATCGGCGATTGCACACAGGCCAGCATCGCGCCCTGCTTAATAATACATCACCTGACTAACTTATTAAATTTCTTCTAACTGCTACTCTCTACCACTTGTACTCGCGTCCCCTAACAGACTCCAAGGTTCTGGGCCCTTGGACACAACCTTCCACACAAAGGAAAGTGGTGAAAGCACTCCTAAGATTCTTAAAGGACTCGGGTTTGTATTCCCGCCTATAAACTAAGTTTTAGTGCGTGCCCTCTGTCCCTTTGACGATGGTTGATGGACACTTCAAAAACTCATTTCTTTGCCGCTCTTTTTCCTTTTTTCCCCTTTGTTCCCCTCCCCAAGTGTAGGGTAGCCAACTGGGCATCGCCTGGTTAATCTCCCTGCCTTTCCGTCTATTTCTCTCGCTCTCTGTCTCTCTTCTGTGGGTCTCCTGCCATCTCGCCACGGCACAATGCTGCGCCGTCTCCAGCCGCCCGTGCCCTCCGCCTACATCTCCCGCTTCGTCTACGAACGTCGTTGAGGTCTTGCTTCGTTTGTGGGCTTTAATGTCCCAAAGCAACTCGGGCTAAGAGCGACGCCGTACTGAAGGGCACCGGATAATTCGACCATATGAGGTTCTGTACTGTGCACTAAAATTGCACAGCAGATGGGAATATATATAGTATTGCGCCTCCGTCGAAATGAGACCACCACGGCCGGGATCTAGCCCACATCTTTCGGGTCTGCAGCTGAGCGCCATAAGATCATAACCAATTAACAACCACGGTGGCTCAGTGAGGCAACGCCTAATTTGACGTTGACATGACACAGTCTAAACTGGCGTCATGCGGTTCGCAGAACGTCTCATGGGAAGATTCCCGAGACGACCGGCCTCCGACCGTCACCGCGAGGAGCAGGAATAATATTTCTTAATTCGCAAATCAATTTAACGGCTACATTTCAACGCTTTCCGCAAAATATGTCCGGTTTCCGGCCGTCTACCCATCCACACCCGTATTTCGTGCTCTAGGATCTCATTTCTCAATTTCTGTTTCTTGTGGGTGCTAACACCAGCGTCAGTTTGAACTTGAAATCAAAGGTGTTATGGCGGATATGCCCGGCATCACAAAGGGGTTTGTTGTACTGAAAAGTAAGTCAAGTTGGAATTGGGCCTAATTGGTTCATATTTAAGTTCATCAGGGCGCTACTCATGGGAACGAACGATACTCGACGCAAAAACCACAGAGAGAGAGAGAGAGACCGGATCGAGCGGGTCCAGCACTGGCTTCAAAGTCCGTCCTGAGAACGCCAAATGGCGCCGCATGCCCGCGATCGTTAGAGTTACAATACCGGTTGTTTCAGCGACCACTTTCAAAATATTTCAAAAATAGGTTTTTTGGGTGAAACTATTAATTTTGCGGAATATTATTACCAGGGATGGTGGACACCGGAGAGCCAGTGAAACGTCTTAAAAATAAGGTGGCTAACAAATATTAATAATTAACTTTTCACCTGATACAGTTTGGCGCCTAGTTGCAATCATTGATATGTAGCCTGTCGCTAGTAATAGCCATATCGTTTGCAGAATTTCGAAAACGTGATTAGTCTTGGCAGTGTGGCTCGAAAAAATTTGGGTGGTCGTTTCGTTTTTGAGGAAACGAAAAGGCGCAGTATCTATCTCACATCTCGGTGGACACTTGAACTGCGCCGGGAGGGAAGGGATAAAGGAAGGAGTGAAAGAAGAAAGGAAAAAAGAGGTGGCTTTTTAGAACCAGTTACGTGCACTGGAGGGGTTGCTTTGCCAGTGTGCTTTCGAAAGCGCATGTATCGTCCGTATTGCATGTATTGCACCCACATTTTGCCGAGCCACAGCGGTGAGGGTATTCGCGTTTACGAAAATAAAAAAACTGTTATGGCTGCCACTAAGGACGGGCTACAACTCTCTGACTGCCACTAGGCGCTAACTCGATGAGTTAAAAAGGTAATTAATAAAAATTTCTTAGCTAGCTTACTACTTAAGACTATTGACTGGTTTTCTGATGTCCGCCAACAATGACAATACTACGCCGCAAAACCGGCATCTATACCTTTAAAACGCTATTTTTGAAAATTTTTCAAGGTGTTCGCTGAAACACCCAGTATAGTACAAGAGTTGCGCGTTTGTGCACCCTATTGCTGCCCTAAGCATTCATATTATAAAAGAAAGCCGCAACTTTTGCTTACAGGAGGCGGACTTGGTGCAGTGGTTAGAGCAAGCACAGGCTGAATTGGCTTGATTCCGGCTGCGAACTTGCTTTATTCTAGACACATAACTGTTGCATTGAAGACACAGCTTGCTAATAAAGCATTGGCTACACAAAGGCCCATCTCATTGTGTTACGAAAACACTGGCCATTCCGTGGATAGGTGGCGCCATCTGTTGTAAATGCCACAAAACATAAACATTTCCTTTTTAACTATGAGCAAAGAATTGTGATTAAATTGCGCGTTCTCAGTGTTTTCAAAATGAGTGCAATGCCGTTTTCCGTGAACATGTGCACTCCAGAGAGAAAAAAAATGCCGCAAAGCACGAGAACAGTAGGCGTACGAATCGACTGCCAGCAACGGTCTAATAATAAACAATGCAGATAAGTTGGCTTCTCCGCAATACATGGATGCTTTTCAACCATAAGATCACGTTTAGCCAACAGAGGCGCGAGCGGCGCAGTGAAAACAAACGCGCAACTCAAAGTACTTATACAAGTAACTTTTGCGAGTTTGGCCAGCCACCACCTGCCCCGTCGAGACCAATCAAAATCGTCGTGAGGGCGCCAGGTGGCACCACGTGCCGGTGAGGTGGGTGCAGCACACTGTGCAGCACGCCCGACGCAAAGCCACCTAGACTACTCAAGGCCCCTCCGCTTGCTCCGTGACGTCACGCTAGTTGCCCGTCCTCCGCTCGCGGCTGCGGGGTTTCGCCGGCAGTTTTCAGCGCATTATTTTACTATCCGAGGTCCAATGGCTGTAATAATGAGCCGATAAACATGAGTTAGTGACTAAAGAACAGCTTTTTAACCGCGTGCTTAATTTCGCTCTATATCTTCAGTGTTAATTTATTATAATTCGTGCTTTCTTTCGTGACCCTCGCGGCACGTACGCTTCGTGCTGCAGATCAGTGATTCGTTTTTATAGTTTCATGATAATACTTGTGATAAAGCATTGCATTGCTACAGTTCATGCTCTTCAGTTCATCGCAAGTAGTTCATATTAAGACCAATATATTATTTCCTAGACAGCATAGCAGTAAAATGCAGCAGAATGCATGAAATGCAGTATCTAGCCGCATCTCATGTAATGTACTGCTTTTTAAAAAAAAACGTATGTTTTTTTGCCAATTTCGAAAGCGGATGGTGGGCTGAACACTGGCATAAACAAAAAGAATGAAGTCATGGAAAACCGTAACATGTGAACATTTTATTGCTCTCAGTGCTTTGCATTAAAATATCTCAATTCTTCAATTTTTTTAGCTTCCTGGCAGCTACCTTCCGACTGCTGGCCTAAATGGCGTCATTTTTCAGTTTAATGATCGTGCAGCCTCACCATGCCTATAGTCAGATATTGCCAGATCCGGAAGGACTGTGACAGCACGTTTCACATATGGAGACGGCTCAGTTTCTAAACTAAGAAACATGATGGACTTTCCTTCGCAGTGACTGTCCGAAACTTCGTGTCGCGAATGTTGACTAGCTTGATTTGCAATACTGCAATGAAGACACTAAATTTACGGGTTTTTCTTCCTCGCTTGCCTTGATAGAATTGTTGATGGCTTCCTGGAATGTTTTTGTTTAGTGTTGGGTTTTATAGAACATAAGATAAGCAATCAAAAGCGGTCAAATTCCAGTTACTTACATTGGAACGCATGGTTGGCGTAAAATCCTTGCGAGGAACTACTATCATCAAAGTTTTCTGCGAGCTTCATCCTTGGGAAAACCAAACACCCTAACTTTTTGACCACCGTCGCAATTTCCGTGGTGCCCATGCACGCAGCACCGGCCTATGTTGTTGCGGTTACAAAATGACAGTGTTTTTCTTCAGCACCACATCATGGTTTCAACGCGCACAAGTAAAAAGAAAACAGTTTGACGATCTGCAGCTCGAAAACAGAGAAGCCGGAAACGAGAAATGTCAGTACGTTCGCTGCCTAACCTAACGAAAGTGGCACGATCCACCCGCGTCGCCTCCCAGGTGCCATGCTCCTTTGTTGCATCCGCCTGCGTTTCACAGAAGGCTCACCATCGTTCGCGGCAAAGCCTTTCGCGGTCGGGCAACTAGTGTGACGTAGCCCCTGTGGAGAGGAGGAGTGAACAGGCCTTGTCTAGTCTAGGTGGCTTTGCCCGACGTAGCATGACCAACCTGCGTGTGGGCAATTGCGGCGCCCGATAAGTAGCGGAACTCGCTTAGCTAAAGGTCTCTATTAAGGCGGAAGCCTTTAATGCCTCATAGTTGTAAGCAGTTGTTGTCGACAGAAATGTCACGCTTTTCAATTGGTCGAAATGGTCGTGACGTCACAGTGCGCGAATTTCAAACGGGGCCAATTGTAATTTGGCTAGTAACCATGCAACCAATTAAAGGGATGGTATAGTGATGCTCCAAGTAAGTGGGACTGAGGTTAGTTAAGTGCTTAATTGACCAAGTAGCCTAATTAACCTTTCTAGTCAGACCAGATAAATAAATAAAACCGAGTAGGAAATTGGTCGAGTTCGGGAATCGAACCAGGGCCGGTGCGAGACGAGCACGCACCACTCCACCATGCCAGCTATGATAGTTTGGAATGAACAAAGGCGCGTCTAGTAAATACGGTGTCTTCGTTCACTCCCATCTTCCTCCCTTCCCGTTACGGCGAGGTTCAGGTGTCTACCGAGATATGCGAGACAGATACATTTCCTTTCCTCAAAAACGAATCTACGGCCAAGCAAGGCGTAGAGCTGAACGGGCGATGGCGTTCTGTGGACTCCCTGGCAGCGTTGCAAGACGCTGTCGCGTTCCACTCTTACAGGCGAAGCTTATCATCGTAACCACACATCAGTGACACAAGCAGCACCACCGCGCTTAAGGCTTTCGCCTCACCGAATTTTAGGTCAACAAAGCGCCCCCCTGAATTTTTTGTTCTGCCTAATCTAGTGTCCTCGTTTCTTTCACTGCCTACTTCATCCCTTGCCTCAAGGCACCAACTCTCCCCCCCCCCGCCCCCCCCCGCCCCCCCCACAACCAACTTGTTCGCTTACGCTCTTGCTAACATGTGCTCGTAGCCCACACTCACGCTAGTCGCAATTCGCCTTTTTCACAAGATGTGGCACCCTCTCTGGAGTGGCGAGAATTCGCCTGCTACTAACTGAAAACAAACGCAGGGGGGAGACACCGGCGCGACCTGGTTAAGCCAGCTCTGGAGGAGAGCAAGCACGCATGCACAGTGCAACCTTGTGAAAAAGGCCGATTGCCATGTAGTTCACCAAGCCCTCGATATGGACCACTGACTCGGCTCTGACATTCTCACGTGCAAACCATGATGCTGGGACCTAAGAACACGGCTAAGCACGCAAACACTCCTGCAGCGTGGCAGTCTATGAGCAGCGCAGCTACATTTTAAAATTATTTCTAACTTCATCATCATCATCATCATCAGCCTGACTACACCCACTGCAGGGCAAAGGCCTCTCCCATGTCTCTCCAATTAACCCTGTCCTTTGCTAGTTGCCGCCACTGTATCCCCGCAAACTTCTTAATCTCATCCACCCACCTAACTTTCTGCCGTCCCCTGCTACGTTTGCTTTCTCTTGGAATCTACTCCGTTACCGTTAAGGACCAGCGGTTATCTTGCCTTCGCATTACATGTACTGCCCAAGCCCACTTGTTCCTCTTGATTCCAACTAGGATGTCATTAACCCGCGTTTGTTCCCTCACCCACTCCGCCCTCTTCCGATCTCTTAACCTTACACCTATCATTTTCCTTTCCATAGCTCGCTGCGTTGTTCTTAACTTAAGATGAACCCTCTTTGTTAGTCTCCACGTTTCTGCCCCATAGGTGAGTACCGGTAGGATACAGCTGTTATATACTTTTCTCTTCAGGGATATTGGTAAGCTACCATTCCTGACCTGACAGAACCTGCTATGCGCGCTCCGCCCCATTCTTATTCTTCTAGTTATTTCCCTCTCATGATCCGGATCTGCGGTCACTACCTGCCCTAAGTAGACATATTCTCTTACTACTTCCAGCACCTCGCTACCAATTGCGAGCTGCTGTTCCCTTGCAAGCCTTTTGAACATCACTTTGGTTTTCTGCATGTTAATTCTTAGCCCCACCGTTCTACTCTGCCTGTCTAGCTGAGTGATCATGCTTTGCAGTTCTTGTCCTGAGTGGCTTAGCAAGTGGCAAGTGGCAAGTGGCTTCTTGGCCTGAGTGGCTTTCTAACTTACCGAATCGCATTTATGGATGCTTGCGACTTGAACGTTCATTGACCTTTCCGCTACATATTGCCCGCGTTTTAGAGCCGCAGTCGAAGACATCTCGTCGATCATTCAGCTTCAGTGCACTGGCGCAGAGCTGAAGGGCATGGACGATGATAATTTTTGTCGTCGTCATCTTCCATTTCCTCGGTCTTTGTTTCAAAACACTCGGCCAAAGTAGTGCCGCAGCGTGGTCTTTGCAGTGGAGCGGGATTAGTCAGGAAGTAGCAAAGTTTGCCTCCGATACCATACGCCGCTTTAAGCATGCGTACATGATTGTACGAAAGCGGCACGGAGGGTCCCTAATGCCAGATAGCCTGCGAGCTTCACAGGACGTCAAGTAGCGAGGGACGCTGACCGCGGTGTCCCACACGGAAAAAGAACTGGCTGAGCGTGGCCGCATGTAAATCAAAAACATTGGCAAGAGCCACCGAGCCCACTGTGTACCAGGAAGAAGATAATCGGCTCATTAGGGAGGATTCCAGCCGCAAAAGAGCTCGAGTTTCCAAGCTCACTGTCGAGCGGCGGTATGTCCACCCCTTCGAAACTGTACGGCTGCCAGTAACTGTGACTGATCTTAAAATGTGCGACAGTTTTCCTTAGAATGATTATAATGCATACACCAACTCGCGATTGTGAGATAGGCATGTTTCCTTCCTAGATGGTGGATTTGGGGCGAAAATTTTGACGCCAGATCAGCAGCAACCGTGGGCCAGTTTTGAGGTTATAATGTTGAGAATGAACGCTAAAACCGATTCATCCATCAATACCAGCAACATGCTTCACAGATATGTGCTGACAGTCAGCACCTGCTAATCCCTCTTGCCATCAAATCTTGCGCCTCCCCCCTATCAGTGTTTCCGACCACTTGGCTATAACTAACTCCTTCTAGTGAGCCAAAATCCAAACGCAAAATCCAAAGCAAGAAATCATTAGATTTCTTTCGGAGACCCTGTAAAATTAATGCTTTAACCTTCATAGCCGACTTGAGCCTTACCTGTACGTGATGTGATTAACGCTCGTCGCCGGGATGCGGTAGAAGGTGCCGTTTAAAGAATCCGACTGTTCGCACGCCAACCTGACGTCATCCTGAGTCCACCTAAGTGGGCAGCCGACAACCATGTAGATGAACCTCGGCTGCCCGTAGTCAAATTCTATCTCGACGCAAGCGGATATTCCCATCTCAGACTTAGAGGTACCCTCGGCGCTCTCGGCATTCCAACAGCAGTCACCGTATGCGTTGCAGTTGGGCGCGCACGAAGAAGTAATTATGTAGGTCCCGGATTCGCAGCTTACGAGGCGTTCTGAACAGCCGTGCAACGCGGCGGGGCACTGCATCAGTGTAGTAAAGACGGAGTCCGGAAGATCGTCGTAGGCCTTCCTTGGCACGTTCCAGGGCAAAGTTACGTTGCAGGTGTTGACGTTGTTTCGCTTTCCCCTCTGGTTCAGGAATTCAGCCATGCAAGCCGGCACTAGATACACAATGAGCAATCTTTTCATTTTTGTGGTGCAGATCCGCTTCATTGTTGGCCGTGTTCCTAGGAGAGGAAACAAAGTGAAGACAAAAAATTGGGCTTTAGAGCAAAACCGAGCTAACCTGCTCAAGCAGTTAAGGAGAAAAAAAATTCTTCGTATTTTTTATTGTTTTGAAAAATCATCTACGATCCCGGTACCAAATAACCCCTCGCCCTTTCCCGAGACGGTCTCCTTTTTGAATTCCCGCTCATGAGGGCTGAAATAAACTGGGGCAGTTTTGACACTAAAGCTTTCGCGTTCCATGCCTAACGAAAATTCGGCCCACATGGAAGCAGGCACTAAGGGGAACGAAATGCACTCAAACAGCACGTTTCAGGCGGTACGAATTGAACCCAATGGACCGGCGCCCTTTTTTGGAAGGTTCAAACTGGCAGGTTCTCAATGCGGTGTGTGAGGGGCTATAAAACGTTATCTAATGCGTTGTGCAGATCAGAACGCGGAGAGGCGTGTCCTGCTCTCCTCTCTCAAGAAGGCAGGAGCGACAGTTCCCTTCAAGACATTGTTTGGCAGTGCGGAAACCAGTCAATAAGGAATGAATCTTCGGCCTTCTAAAATTATTTCAGGACTCTGGGCAGGACTCCACTTGGAGACAGCAGAAGTTGATGACAGGTGTGGGTCATTATGTGTCTGGCTTCGCAGATCTGCCAGGCAAAAAGTGTGTGCCTCAAATTCTCGAGCTTAATAAGCATAAGTACCGCTATGGTGGACCAATAGCGGCAGAATAATCTAAACGCTAATCACACAAATAGTTTATCTAACCTCATTCCGTCGCAACATATTGCATGCTTCGAGCATTGGCAGCCTTTGCGTTAAAATTCCCCTTGTGGTCGTACATAAAAACGGTGCTCTTTCGTCGATCCGAGGATATTTGCATTAACTAACGCTGTTCTGCTATGTCGCGTGTGCGTGGCAACAAGCACTCTGCGAACACTTCAATGGGGTTTTACTTCTGTATGCGCATGCAATAAGTTCACGAACAGTCACCTTGGCCTGGTACCTGGACGTCGAATTCCTACTTTGCCTACTCTAACAGCCCTGTAGCGTCGACAGTGATTTTTCAGGGGCATTCATATTTTGTGCGAATGTGCGCTTATCTCGTTCTTATGAGAGCTGGAAAGGCTTAATTTTTTTTTCAGCTCCTGGCAAAGTCCTGTCATTCCGGTGCCCTCGTAATAGAGTAATGTGAATACTCAATAATTTCATGGTTAAGACAAAGCCAATCTAATGTTTTTTGTTACCCCGTAACAACTTGCTCACCAGGAAAGATCGATGTTTAGCGCGATCACAGGAAGCCATTTAGGTTGAAGTATTGGGAAATAAAACAAAGCGTATATTGCTCGCTCAACAAAGCGCTGCAATGATTAGCCCTTTCTATCTAGCAAAAATTTCATAACTAGAAAGCAGTGTTGTAGGCGTTACCGAAAAAAAGCAACTAATTATGATACTGGTTACACGAAAAGAAAAAGAACGCGTTACCGCCCTACGTTACCTACAAAAAAGGTAACGCGTTATCGTTACCGCTACCGAAAAAAAGTATCGCACGTTACTTTGCCGTTACTCCATGGCCATAAATTTTAACCAGTGCGTCTTCGCTGTAAGAACTCAAGATAACAATTTTATAAAGCACATATTTCATATAATTCCAACTTCACAAAGAAAACATAGCTGAACTCAACAAATATACAGTAATTCTGGTGTGCTTCTGCTTACGAAATTACGCGGAAATAGTGTAGCAATAAACAAATGCTTAATGTCATAGTTCCGGAAAAAATATATTAGCGCACATCACCAATTTTTTTTTACTTGAACCTGCATAATTATAGCAAAAATGCGAGTGTTTGCGGCAAGGTGTTCAAGGTCAGCTTCGCTCGCTTAGGAACTCAATAAACAGAAACGTAGCCGCAGTTGTAGATAGAAACAGCCGGTTGACTGCAGTTCCCTTTTCTGTGCAGTACCGTTGCACTCTTTCGACGGCTCTCTTGGGGCCATCTTGAAGTAAACTGGCGACATTCCCGAGTTTGCTCAGAAGAGGGAACTGCTTCCACCAAGAATGCGAGAGTGTCGCCTGGGAACGACACCTTCTGGTTGGAAAACAAGCTTACGGAGAGACTGACTTAACAGATTTCTGCGAATGGTCCATTGGTGGCTCGGCATGCGTCCACTCAAGTGTGTGACTGCGTGTTCGTGCTTTTTTTTAGTTGAGGGCATCGTCGAGGGCGGGCGTTTTTTGGCATGCATGCGAGCCGCAACAAGGGTCCTCTAGAACACCGGTAGAGTTTGTTTATTTGCAACATCATTTTCGGCGTTTTTCTTTTTTGAAAAAGAGGCGGAGAGGGGCAATTGAAATAACAAGTAACCAGTAACGTGACACCTTACGTTACCGAAAAATGTTACCGTAAGTACGTTACCCGTTACAGTTCCAAAAGTTAACAAGTACCTTACTAAGTTACCGAAAAAAGTAATGCGTTACCGGTAACCCCGTTACTTGTAACCCGTTACCGGCAACACTCCTACAAAGTGAAAGTGAAACGTTGCCTCAAGAATTACCTTCTTTGTATTCTCAGTGTCACGGAAGCATTAACCGATCCAGGAAAGCAATCCCTGTACTCTAACTACAACGTTTTTGAGACGGCCCGGCTGTAAAAGGTTGCTTAGAAGAACTTCTTGTTGGGCAAGTTGGTGCATTGCTTGAAGGAACCTAGTTGCGCTATAAAAAAGACAAACACAGGAAAAAGCCAAGAGACAGACAGAGCGCAAACTATCAACTGAGTTTATTTGTGTGAAAGTGCCTTATATAGTCAGAATCACAGCAAAAGAACAAGGGGAATGAGAGAGGGGTACAGCCAATCAACTCCTGGTCAACAACAGGTGCGCAGAAAATGGTTTTCCTTATTTACAGTTTTACAGAAGTGTCGCTTACACATTTATCACCGTTTTCTTTAATGTGATAGGCCTCCAAAATCTCCCGCGCTGTTTTGTTTTTACTTCTTCCTAGTATTTTTGTCTGCTTAAGCAGAGGCTCGCATCCACCGCAAGCAAGGCAATGAGCAGGCAAGTTTGCTCCTTCTTTATTCCGAATGGATCGGGCATGTTCCCCTGCGCGTTCATTCGCGCATCGGCCTGTTTGGCCCACGTAGGCGCCTCCACACTTCAGTGGGATTTCATACACCACTCCAGTGGCACATTTCACATACTTTTCGGCATGTTTTATGTCGCATCCACTGCCTCTAGCTCCTTGGTTCCCGGTTCTCGGGCACAAGGCTGCGAGTTTCCGTGGGGCAGAAAAAACAACAGGGACGCCATGCCTCTTGGCCACTTTTTTTTACGTTGTGCGCCACTTTGTGTAAATAAGGTTGCTGCTGGCGTTCGTGGCATATTCATAAGGTTCAACATTCTACCCTCGTGGTGAAATTCATCTGTGGCAGACGTCCAATTATAGCATTGTCATTTGCACATATTTCTTTATTTTGCGTCTTTAGCTCTCTCACAGGGCGCTTAAACCTAAGCGCTCCGTATACGAGCTGATAATATAGAATCTAAATATTTTTCAGCATTCAGGGCAGACGTTTCTCATTTTTTTTGAGGACCTATGATTCATGTCAGGCTTCCTGCTCTACAAGAGCAAAGTGCACAAAGTAATTAAATGCGTCTAATGCAAAACACGCAAAGGCAAACGCGGCTGCCCAGCAAAACAGTAATTTTTTTCTTGCGGTTTCAAGTCTTGTTTCCTTACTGGAGGCATTGGTATTAAATTATTGCTCAAGACTTGGCATGTCAAGTCAAGACTCCAAGGGTTAGCTTGAAATGTTATCCGCGTTAAAACACTGGAGAGTGTGATAAATTCTGAAAACCACTGAACAAAATATTTTTTGAGCATCGAGCCGGGAGAGCGAAATTAAAAACCTATTACACAGCTTCGATGCTAGAGGAACCGGGATCACACAACACAGGAGTGCTTTAATGTCTTCAAAGGCAATATCGAATCTGTTCAGAACAGCAAGCGATAGAACCGAAATTTCGGCTTTAAATTGAGCGCTGCAACAAAGCTCTTCGGGACAACATTTCAAAACTGCAACCGCATTTGTTACAACCACGATGAATGTCGAATATATAAAACTAAATGTGTCTTTTTCTAAAGAGTCAGGATGTAGCCACGTTGCTCACAGCACGCCAGGTTCCAGATGTTCACAGCATAAATAAGCCTGACGAAAGCTATCTTTTAAGGGGGAGAGGCTTCCATAGAGGCTTGTTTTAGGAACCCGGTGTTCCCTTAATTCTTGTTGAACCTAAAATTCTCTATATAGGCCAGCTTCTTGCTGCTGCGCAAGCAACGAGGCAGATTGATTATATAAAGCACACATTCACGGCTGGCACGCAGCCGCCTATTGTGTTTCTCAGTCCTTTAGGCTCTACCCTGCGTACGGCTCTGAATTACAATATGATCACGGCACACAAACAGAGGCCCCGAAAGGTGAACAGCCACAGCTTTTCGCCCTGCCCTCTTTTAGATATATGAACCAGAAAATTCCTGGATAAACAAGCTTGATGATAGCATAGTACCTATAATTATTGTAATTGTAAAGAAATTTCAATCGCTGACAAATGGTTACAGTCTTACTGTGTGTAGACAGCAACCCTGATGATATCAACGCGGGCAGGGCTCTCAACATTGACGTAAAATAATCAAACGCATGAACACCCGTTCTAAGATATTAATTTTCACTCACCTATTTCACCATGCGCAGCGCTTGATGGAAGTGGCCGTAGGCCGGAGCAGACTCGATATCTTGGTCAGAAACTTGAAAAAAACAGGTTCGTCCTGGAGCGGCTTCCTCCAGGATTGTGATGAGAGGCCTGCGCCGCCGATCTGCCTCCAAACGGATCTGCGTCTACTCCTTTTCTCCTCGGCAGTACTATTCTCCGATATCCCTTTTTGTTGTTTGCTTCCTCTTTAGGCTTAAATCGCATGGTTTATCTCATTATGGTTTATCCCATTCCTTGGTTTCCGGTTTCCAGCGTATAGGAAACCACTCATGATGGCTGAAGGCTCGCATATCGCGGCCAGCTCGCCTGCTTCGCGCTGTGTGCGTGCCGCGTCGTCTGTGAAAATACCGCCGACCACGAAGGACACTCTCCAGGCGACAGAGACCACTACACTGTGCTGATAATGACATTTGCCGGGGCACGCGAAAGCGTTGGTCGCGGGCGGGGTTGGACGCTAGGTCACCGACGAATTCGCTAATGCGCGCGCATCCACGTCTCTCTTTTTCGTTTACCTTTCTCCTCGTTCACAGTGATCCTTTTTTCGCGCAAACAAGGCTGAGAGAAGTGAAGCCGGAGCTAATTGGTATGGCCTATGTCCCAGTCGTTGCGCAAGTCTCTATACATCAAGAATGGCATTAAGGCGCTCTGCCTTTCCCAGAGGAGAACCACAGTGCTTAATTTATGTACGCGTCGTGAACCAGACCAGTTCAACAATTTCCCCACGGTCACTGCACATGCGCGAAGACAGTACGGCAGCCTACATGCCTGCGGCCCTAAACGCTGCTCTTAAAGGGCTATGCCGCGTGTTTCGTAATCCCGACCATTCAGTTCCAAAAATTCGTCCTGCGCTCCAGACCAGCGCAAAAAATAATAAACATAGGAGCATGCGAATGAAAGGTATTCAAAAGGCATAATTCTAATGCAAAAAAATCGCGTTTAATCACTTTTCACTCAGTATTTAACTCTCACAGAGGAAATCTTGAGCGCTGCCAATCAGAGTCGTCTCTTGCGTGCACGCAGCGGAAGCTAGCACGCCATTGTGGCCCAGCAAGGGCAGCTCGCAACAGCACATTCTGTCAAGTAGTCATCCTGCCTAGATATTTGGCTGACGGTGCAGGCGCGACAAAGGGTGGAACCTTACCAGAGTTCTCTAATAATGACCGATTGTAATCTCTTCAATATTTGGGTTCAAAAACTCTCTCCCCCATACACCCCCCCCCCCGCTTCAGTCCATCTCAATCTTAATCTAATGTTTCCTTTTTCCTTCCACGGTGTTGAGCATGGTTTCCATCCACAGTTTTTTCTTTCCCCTGTCGTTCTGTAGCTGTAATTTGACCTCCAGGCTCCCCTCAATGATTGTTTAAAGCGAATGGGAAAATGCCGCCTTTGTAGCGCTCTAAGCACGCATTAACCTATATGGGAGCAAAAAGAGAAGCCTATCAGGAAGTTGTACTCTTGCGCTCTTTTTTATCATTTTCCCGGTTAAGGTTGTGCCGGCCAAGCCCCATTGTAGAATTTCATCAGAAAACTACGGGATACTTAAGTTCGCAGCGAAAACAAATTCCATTTTTAAAAAAGTTGAAGTTCTGGAAGTTATGACAGATTTAACCAAGGTTTGAATTTCTCCTGTTTACTAATTTTAAGTCCTCCGGTGCCGCATACAAAAGCCTCCTTTCACTGATGACTGCATCAAGTTACTATGTTGCTCACTGGGAATATGCCTCCGAAGAGTGAACATTCCGCACATGTATTGATCGAAATTCACCCTGGGGCTTGGGCTGCATAACCGACCTCTAGAGGAGACCATAATTCGTTTTTTCTCGCATATACGATCATTGGTGTTTAGGGTGCAGCGTCATATTTATTACTTTTCGTTGCTTGCAGTGCTTGTTCCCTATGCGAACAGTCCAAAACTACGATAGAATATTCTCTTTTTTCATAAGTATCCGAGAATGACTCTCTCACACTGCAATATATACTGCTATCGAGGAAAATAAGAACGTTTGCGTGACATGTATATTTAGAACCCACTAATTAATAACAGATCTTTTTTTTTTTAGAAAAGTGCACAACCGCTGTTTCTTACCTTTACTCACCTATAGGTCAGAAGCGAGGAAGCTAACGAAGAGGGTTCAGCTTAAGGTAAGGACAACGCGGCGAGCTATGGAAAGAAAAATGATAGACGTAACGTTAAGAGATCGGAGGAGGGTGGAGTGGGCGAGGGAACAAACGCGGGTTAATGACATCCTAATTGAAATCAACATGAAGAAGTGGGCTTGAGCAGGGCATGTAATGCGAAGGCAAGGTAACCGCTGCTCCTTAAGGGTAGCGGAGTGGATTCCAAGAGAAGGCAAACGTAGCAGGAGACGGCAGAAAGTTAGGTGGGCGGATGAGATTAAGAAGTTTGCGGGTATAAGGTGGCCGCAGCTGGCAGAGGACAGGGCTAATTGGAAAGACATGGGAGTGCTTTTTGCTCTGGAGTGGGCGTAGTTATTCTGATGATGATGGCTTAATAACAATTACACAAATTACTCAAAATTTCCGGAAATTTAAGCTCATCGCAAACTTTCACACTTATGGATTGCAACCCTATCCTTCAAAAGGCTAAAAAATGCCAAATAATTATTCTATTTACCCCTGGAAACTGTACCCGCAACGAAATCTTCGAAAACGGTATTGAAAAGCCGCATGCACAACCGATGACGTTGTGCTGCAAAGGGATAAAAAAATTAAGTTCAAATTGAGCGCCTAACCAACCAGAAATTGCGGTCCCATTTCGGTTAAAGCCAATATCCACTCCCGAAAATGGCCGCTACGCTTTGACACTTGTGATTTCAAACGAGTGTTTCTGGATTTTGGTGTCAGAAACTACAATTGAAGTGGCCGATTTCCTCAAAATTTTCTCTTCCTTAATTCATTTGTTGCTCTTTAACTCTCCGATGTTCTGTGTTGTGAAGAAAACTTATAGCGAGAAAGATTACGCAGGTTTAAAAAAAATGACTTTTTCACATTCGGGCAAAGAAAATTATGGGAGAGTCGCTCTTCAGATAATACTGGCTCATAGCGATTTCCGCTGATTTCCGGCGTCAAAGCGCAATAAAATCAAATCAAATCAGTCTTTGTCTTTTCGAATCAAATCAAAGTTTTCAAGGAGAAAAGGAGGTGACGGGTAAAAGCTGCATAACAGCGCCTTGACAAAGCCTGGCCTCCTCTATGTACAGTTCACCAGTAGTTCTGATACAGCGCAAGAAAGGACATTATAGTAGGTACAAATCTTCATAGTTCAGTTCGCAGACCAGATAAGGGCTTCACAGAAAATAAAAAACTTCAGATGAAAGCACATTCAGTTTGAAGTAGATTAGAACAGAAGAGCAAGGTTCCGGGCTGGTTGGTGGTGGTGGTGGTAAAACTTTATTTCCCACACTAGGGGTCCTGAAGGACACTCGGCTAGGCGCCAGGTGTAGAGGGCAGCTCCCACGTCGACACAGAGAGCCCGAAGCTCTCCGCCGCCGCGCGGGCTCCTGGACAGCCGGGCTGGTTGGTAATGCATTTAAAGAAAGAACAGCGCGAAGAAACAAGGACACACGAAGAAATGACACACACACGAGCGCTCATGAGTGTGTCGTTTCTACGTGTGTCCTTGTTTCATCGTGCTGTTCTTTCTTTGAGTAGATTAGAAACGTAGTCAGTCAGGAACCGTCCACATTTTTATCATCATTAATAGGAAAAGTAAGAAGAATATAGCTTCCATTGCTTTCAGCGGAGCAGATCTGTGACAAACATCTCAAGATGCGTGGCGTTAAACAAGTTAGACTAAGGAGCTGTCTTCAAGACTGATTTTCTCGCCTTTGGCATTTTGTGCAGTTGCTGCAACTCACCCCTACCACATTTAGTAGACAACGGTAGCAGCATGGCTCTGTTTCTGTGTTTCGCGTGACTCCTAAGACAGCGGAAATTGCATAGATGTCTTCATTTCTATATATATGCCTCCGATAGTTCTTCAAATTGATTTTTGTTAACGCACTTGTCAGATAACAATGAGCAGCAGTTTTTGACTTCTATTTATGAAGCTGTTGGGCGTCATAAAGAACTGATACCTTTATAGCAGACAATAAACCGTTTTCAAACATGCCGTTATCAAAAACTTCTGCACTTTCGCCTTCATCATTTTACGCCCCAAAGATGACTATTCTTGGTTGCTAATTGCAATTACTCAACGACTATAGCGGTTGGCTCAAAACAAAATGCATTTCTAAAAGCGTAAAATTTTGTATGACTGTGCCCTATTTCATCGTATTGGATGCAAAAATAGCGAAAATACTTTTAATTGGCGCTTTCTCCCTTAACGCATCATATTGCAGCGCTCACTGCATTTGTGTCGCGGGGCCTTTTAATATTGAGTCAGCATTGGGACAAGTACCCGATTTTGTCTGCATTGCGGCTTGTAACAAAGAATTTTGAACATTGGTGTGTTCCTCCAATACAGAGAGCAGAGGATACAGGTGGGATCGGTGGCTGTGCAAGCGTGCACACCACAAATCTGTTTGTGTACATCATGCAGGTGTTCGCCTTCGTCACTAATTCCCTGCTTCCGGCATTGTTGGCCCTTCCACCAGCAACCACGTCATCCACTGCAATTTACTGCACTGACGATTGCATCTTCACATGGCCCCAACCCGACGTCATCCCTTCATCATGCCCGGAAGCGCCTCCCCCTGGATAGCATTTCCCCGGCCCATCCTGGAAAAGCTCATCACCAGTAACATGAGCCACAGGAAACATAAGAGACCATCGACCACCTTCGCCGTTCTGTGGGCTCGGTGGCTGTGCAAGCGTGCACACCACTAATCCGTTTGTGTACATGATGCAGGTTAGTTATACGCATTCCTTGTATGCTAAAGAAAGTAGCCATTATTTCTTAGTGCAGCTGCCGAGCCCGCAATGCTGCATTTTTCTTGTGCTTGAGTGCGCTCATGTTGTTCGCCGCTTGCTGATCTTGACAGGCGATATTGAAACTAACCCAGGACCTAACAATTTCGAGGCTGTATTCGCAGAACTAAAAACTTATCCGCCGGTCAAACTCGACTAATCTCCGAAGTGCAAGGTCTTAAAAACCAACTTATATCCACTGACAGTGCTATAGCTTGTTTAAGTAAGCGCATGACCGATCTTCAGACGCATTTGGAAGCCATCACAGCCACAAAATCGGAGTTAGAAATTATAAAATCTAAAAATACTCTGCTAGCTCGTCAGATTGAAACCCTCTAGGCCCGCATTGACGACAGTGAAAATAGATTCCGTCGTAACAACCTCATATTTTATGGAATTCCCGATTTTAACCCATCCGAAACGATTGCGGACTCTGAGGGAGAGGTCATTCGTCACTGCGCTCAACACGTGAGCTTAACCATTCATCCTGAGGAATTAGGACGCACCCTCCGACTCGGCCACCACGAACCCAACCACCTTCGACAAATAATAGTCAAATTTATTTCACACAAAATCAAAGACACTACTTTCTAAGGGCCATAAATTTAAAGGAACGAATTTCAGCGCCGGCGAAGACTTCTCCCACAGAGTTCGTAACGTCCGCAAGCAGCTAGTCACCTTTGCTACAGCTAATTCCGACAAATTTGCCCTACGCTATAAAACCTTGCATATCGATCCCAGGTGCTACGTTTTTGATGATACCTCGCAAACGGTGAAAGAAGTAACAATCGCTACACCACAATCAGATTAGCAATCATATCGTCGCAAGCAACTAAATACCCGTCCCAAAAATGTTCGCCTATCCGCTGTGCTCACCGACATACGTAGTTTCCTTGCCAAGCGCGAACTTATTTCCAATATTGTCTTGTCATCGAGCAGCAATCTATTGATAGCAACCGAAACCTGGTTGAACGGTGCCGTCACAGATAGCGAAGTACTCACTGACTTGTCAGACCTCCAAGTCTTTCGGAAAGACCGCAAGGATTCACGAGGAGGGGGAGTACTGATAGCGGTGAGCCAGCAGTTATCATTGTCGATAATTGACGACTCTTCGATCTTGAAATTTTATGGCTCCACTGCCACGCTGTAGCACACACGATTTTACTCGGTGTCTATTATAAGGCTCCACATAACTGTCGTGATTTTTCCTGTCAGCTTAATAATTCCGTAAGTAAACTTATCACGAAGCACCCTAACGCAGACATCTTCCTTTTTGGCGACTTTAATATTGATTGGCAGCACCAGCCCGCACCGACAGCTAATAATGGCGAAGCAAGAGAATTTCTACATTTCTGCTACAATTTTAACCTTGCTCAAGTAATAACGAAACCTACGCGCGTAACGCAAAACTGTGCGAACATTTTAGACCTATTACTGACTAATTGCCCAGACAGCGTTTAGCCCATTACGTACCTCCCTGAGATTAGTGATCACAAAATAATGCATGTCAACATGGACCGTAAAGCATTTAGGCGCCAAAAATACAATAAAACCATCCGCCTTTACAACAAAGGTACTTATGATATAATGCATGCCGAACTGACAGCGTTTTCCGGAAGTTTTTCCTCAAGTTTTCATACACGAAGTATTCATGAGAACTGGCTAGCATTTAAGAATAAACTTGATGCCCTAGTTAATGCATTCATTCCCCAAATAACTTTTCACGCTTATCCACATAAACCATGGTTTACTAAAACTCTTCAACGCTTGGAAAATAAAAAGAAGCGCCTTTTCTGCTCAGCAAGAGCCCATGTAACGCAAAGCGCATGGGCGAAGTACCGCGCTGCCGAAAAATCGTATCAAACTGCTATCCATGACGCCAAGCACAACTTTTTTCATCAAGATCTTCCTAATATGCCCACCGATAACCCCAGGAAGTTCTAGCAAGCCGTTAACCCTCATCATGAACACGTGATTACCCTCAAAGATGAATCAGGAGCGGCTAGCACCGACTCTGAGTGCGCTACTTTATTCAACGCAGCGTTCTCATCCGTCTTTACTAATGAAACCGAAACCCAACTTCATACATCTTATTTACTCTTTGAGCATACTCTGCCGGAATTCGCATTTTCCTCACTGAATATTGCATCCTTAATTAAAAGCATGTAAATTTCATCTTCATCTGGTGTAGACAATAAAAACTCAAAACTTCTAAAGATCACTGTGATATTTGTGCCGAGTTCTTATGCTTACTTTTTACAGTCACTCTCATCGGGACAACTACCGGACGATTGGAAAACTGGAAAGGTCGTTCCAGTCTACAAATCAGGTAACAAAGATTCATCGTTAAATTACCGACCCATTTCCCTTTCTAGCGTACCCTGCAAAATAATGGAACACTTCATCTATAGACACATCATAAACTTCCTCGACTCGAACAATTTTTCCCATTCGTCTCAACACGGTTTTCGAAAAGGTCTTTCTTGTGAAACGCAGCTAGCCCTATTCATTCATGATTTACATGCTAATCTCGATTCTAACCTACAGACCGACGCCATTTTTCTTGATTTTCCAAAAGCATTTCACAAGGTACCTCATAAACGCTTAATCCTAAAACTTCTCCGTTTGAACTTGCCCCCCGACATAGTAAAATGGATCGAAGAATTTCTGACTAATCGCTCAAAATTTGTCGCTGTTAACAATCAAAATTCTAATCCCCTACCAGTAACATCAGGGGTCTCTCAACGTTCTGTACAAGGCCCGCTTCTATTCCTAATTTATATTAGTGACTTACAGACCAATGTGTGCTCTAATATTCGCATGTTCGCTGACGACTGCGTTGTTTATCGCACAGTTACTAACGCCTCCGACCCAACACACCTTCAAGATGACCGAAACCACATACAGGAATGGTGCGACCGTTGCCTAATGGAACTGAACCCTCATAAATGTAAACGTTTGTCCTTCCACCGCCGCCGTAACACGCTCGATTTCCCATATGTAATCGGTAACGTTCATCTGCAGTCCGTTTCTTCATACAAATACTTAGGCGCCACGCTGTGTAACAACTTATCATGGGCTACACACGTTACTAACAGTATTTCCTCGGCTAATAAAACGCTCGGATTCTTACGACGTCATCTTCGCCACGCCCCGCAACAGGTAGAATTACTAGCATCTAAATCTCTTGTCAGGTTAAAGTTAGGTTATGCATCGCCAGTCTGGAACCCTAATCATGTTTACCTTATCAATGCGCTCGAGTCACTTCAAAACAGAGCACCCAGATTCATTCATTCATCCTGTTCGTACGACATCAGTGTGATATCTTTCAAAGCGGAATCCAGTTTAGTGCCCCTTTCACTTCGTCGTCGTATTTCTAGCCTCTGCCTATACCATAAATTTTTCCATAGTCCGCGGCGCCGCGCTCCCTATATTGGCCTGGCAGCCGTCATATCCCACCACATTCGTAATCCTTTCCAAGTGTTTCGCCCACGTGTCCGTACTGTTACCTGTGCCGCTTCTTTTTTTCACCGTGTTTCTGTAGACTAGAACGACCTCTCCAATGACATCGCTACCATCTCATGCCCATCCACATTCGCCGAAGCTGTTACCAACGTTTTTTCAACATAACACTTGTTCAGTTTACTATTTTGTACCCACCCCTTCTGTAATACCCCCCAGTGGGTCTTTAAGGTATCAAAATGAAATGATTCATTTCTGGATTGCGACTTATAAAATAAACGCTGAAACATATAGACACACCACATTACGATAAACAAAAGAAATGAACTGGGGGATCGAGGGCTGACAAACTGCTTGATGGCTGCTTTTACCTCAACCTCCTCGTTTCCTGAAAATGGAAACAGTAAAGAAAGAAAAAAAGAAAGAAAGAGAGATGGAATGAAGGAAGGAAGGAAGCAAGGAAAAAAGGAAGGAAGGAAAAGGGAAGGAAGAAAGAAAGAGAGGAAGGAAGGAAGGAAGGAAGGAAAGGAAGAAGAGAGAAAGGAAGAAGGAAAGAAGGAAATAAAGGAGGAAAAAGGATGAAGGAAAGAAATAAAGGAAGAAAGAAAAAAACAAAGAAAGAAGGAAAGAAACAAAGAAAGAAAGAAATAAGGAAAAAAGAAAGAGAGAAGGAAACAAAGAAAGAAGGAAAAGAAGACAGAAAGAAAGAAAGGAAGAAAGAAAGGAAGAAAGAAAGAAAGGAAGAAAGAAAGAAAGAAAGAAAGATAGGAAGAAAGAAGGAAACAAAAAAGGATGAAAGAAAGGAAGGAAGGAAGGAAGGAACGAAGAAAGAAAGAAAGGAAGGAAGGAACGAAGAAAGAAAGAAAGAAAGAGAAAGAAAGAAAGAAAGGAAGAAAGAAAGAAGGAAGGAAAGAAAGGAAGAAGGAAAGAAAGAAAGAAAGAAAGAAAGAAAGAAGGAAAGGAAGGAAGAAACAAACAAAGAAGGAAAGAAAGAAAGGAAATACCAGACATGATTCCCTCAGCTCAAATTTCAAGTTCCATAGATATGCATTCATGTTTGAAGACAAACTCAGTTTAGAAAAAGGAATCGCCTCAGACAAACAGCGCCTAGATGCATAATTGAGTACGCTATTACGCCTTTTTTTATTCACAGGTGCCTCCTCACTGACGTAGAGCTTCAAACAAATATCCAGTCATAGCTGCCTCTTCCTCTCATCCTAGGCAGTCGTGGTGGCCTACACACACTTCACTCCCCCTCAAAGAAGTTACTTGCACAGCGGTGACAGGATAGTAATTATGTGTGTCAAAAGAAATAGGCATCCAGTAGAGGTTGTCTGCGGCTGTAATCTCTGCGCTTAATCAACAACTAAAACAACGAAACCTAATTGCACACGCGAAAAGACGGACCAAAGAGTGAAGCTCACCTCCAACCTGAAGCCATGCTCAAGCCTTTCAATCCGGGCTACACATTTCCTTATTATGCATCATCAGCGTCAAATCAAACGTGGACAAGATAACTGCTTCTTAAATCAGCGCCAAAGACACCGACGCCGAGAGAAGGGAGACACAGGTGCCTACAGAGGTGCACACAGACAACTGCAACAAACCTGGTTTCCCTGATCAGTCCTTTTCATTTTCATTTCTTGATTAATGCCAAAGGGCGGATTCGCTGAATAAAATCAATACGAAAAAACATGTTAGGTTTTGCGAAAAGGAATAAATGTGCAGTAGTAAAAGTTAATCATCAGCTCAAATGTGCCCTTTTTGCTGTTTCCATTTTCATTGTCGTGTTTCCATTTCATTTGAGGCTGACTCTGCAGCAGCTTGCTTACATCAATAACTTTCCTGAATTGTAATGATGCTGGTTCCTTCAAAGCTTACTACCATGCTCCAAAGTGCTCATTTTAAAGTGCATATAAACATTCTCATACTTCAAAAGTTGCAGAATAGCACGCGCAGAGCACCCTGCCGAGCGAAGACATCCGGCGAGTACACAACTGCGCTTCGATGGCGCCACTCATGGAGTGGCGTCACTTCGTCTGAGGGAGTGGCGCGTACCATCCAAAGTGGCCTATAAACAGCACACAGTACCAGCACTTTGAAGAGCCGGCCGCCACGCCGGTGCAACCCTCATTCCCAAGCCCGGGCAACATTGTGCCTACAAAATATCCAACTGGTATATCTAACAATCCGGGTAGGAAAACTTTACAAGCTTGCCCGTCTCCACTCCTACTCCGACGCCAGCGCCATCTTTCCAGACACTATGTTGGTTTGCACGCCACATATATAAACCCAGGACGCCCTCCTGCAGCTGTATGAATACGTCCTCGGTCACTCGGTACGTCCCAAGAGCGCGCAGTGGTTTCCCTAGCTTGAAACGGGCTTTTTAACAATGTGTAACTCAGCGCATTTCTCGATCACATTATGGTGCGCGTAGTAGAATTATGTGAGCGCCTCCTTCTCCGACCGCAGGACAACCGTATAAGTATCGAAACCCTTAGATCGGAGGTGCCTTCGTGCCTTCCCGGGAGGTGCACGCCGCGGACATGACTGCTTTCCACCACGTTGCTATAGGTGCCAATGGCTGCTCTGCCCCACTACTTCCGCGCGTACCTGATGAGCACAACGTCTCCTACACAGACGACGTCGACATGCGGGTGACGAAAAATGTGGACGTTCTCCTGCGTCACGCACACCAAGAAGCCCTAGAAGAGGATGAGCGCTACGCCACCGGCTGCCGCATGACCCGCGCAGCCAAGAAATTGCAATTCGAAGTGATCTGCGCACAACGCATGGAGAGCACAGCTCCCGATCCTTACAACCAGCTGCGGCTTGACGGCACGCATACTCGTGTACCGCTGGTCGATAAACTGAGAATGGGGGTTTCCATCTCCACAACAACATGCGAGCGACCCATACCCTACAGGAAAACCATATGTACAGTGGCATTTTTCAGTACATTGTTCATTGTTTAAGAAAAGAAGCGGTGCAACGAACAAAGACGAGAGAAAGGCAACCCACACGCTGACTAATCGCCTTGTTCTCTCACTCTGTGGTGTTTGTTCCTTGAGTCTTCTTAAATCACAAGCAATTCATGCAAGTAGCGCCTCTTATATGGCCCGTGTGCAATAAGCACCATGGCCTCGACGAACGGGGCGCCATGAAAATTGTCCAAACTCTCCTAATCAACCGCTCCACCTAATACCCACCATACCACCACCTGCAATGGAAAGAACTCGACCGTCTCAATGTGCGTCTGCGATCGACGTTCAAGCCTACCCTCGGTCTTCCTCCACATACAGCCAACCAGCGCTCAATCCAGCTAGGCCTACATAACACGAAGTAGTTGCTGATTAAGTTTACTCTCATTCCGGTCATGTGAACGGGCCACGCATTCCGCCGTCATCTTTGACACCCAAACCCACGCCATCCCCCTCGCCCCACGCGCCCCAGCCCCGACGCTCCTAGCTAAAAGTCAGATGGCACCCCTCCCGTCGACTGTGTACCCTTTGGTATGCACGGCACGCAGGTGGGCATGCGTCGAAACCCTTCAGCGCCAGGCCTTCAAAGAGCGGCGTGCCTTTTACGTCGACGCGGCAAGCTACTTGCCCAGCATTCACGCAGTGGGGCCAACCGTCCAGGACGTAATCGGCTCAAACACAGTCACAAGCGTTGTTCCGCGCCGGGCCAAAAGCTGAACGACCTATGAGGAGACCATCGGTCTGTACCTCTAACATCCACCACCTGCAATTACACACCGTCGGCGAAAGTAGGGAAGCCGCCCATCGAGTGCACTGGGCTGCCACATAATCCTACACGCTGCTTACCGATTAGCAAACGGCGTGCCGAGCTTTCGCGATGGCCACGTTATGCTCCCTGCAGGGCCGTATGAACTCTCCGTGTCTCCCTTACATGTTTTCACAGGTCCTTATTGATTTCACCACCAGCCTCGCCTCATTCGATGGCTAAATGAACTTCTCTATCTGACAGAGTATACCGGCTACTGTACCTTATCTAGCAGCAATTCAGTCCACCCAAATCGCTGAAACAGAGAAATGATTCCTTCAGCAAGGACTAGAAGCGTACATGCAATGAGGGATGTTTATTGTTTTTTTTGCTTATTTGTATATATGTCTATTTTGCAAATGACTATTCCCCGTCCCTCAAAACATAAGATTGATGCAGACACACATAAAGGGCGTTATAATTGTTTAAGTAATCAAGTGCCCAATGTAGATAGACAGAGGACGCAATGCTGAAGTTTGATTGTATTCAGCTTACACTTTGTCAGTCGACAATGTTAACAGCTCTGCTTGCTCTAAATAAAAATGTTGGGTTTCAAGAAAATAAAAATTATGTGTGAAATACTTTCTTCACTCAGTCGAAAAGAAGCAGTAAAAGGCGTCCATCTCCTGTATTCGCAAATGTCAATGTAAGGAATATGAATATATACTATCACCAAAGGAAAAAAATTCGTAGATCGTGTGACTTATCTGAACCATACTGAAAATTCTGCCCAGATTGAAAATTGCTCTGCAGGGGTGATATTCTGTGCTAACAAGGCATTAAGGATCTGCGTCATACAGGCTCCTTCTATGCAGCTGTGCACATTGAAAAGTTTTAGCACATAATAGCAAATATGAGCATTAAATTCTTGAATGTATACAGTACTAGTCGCTGGAGCAGAAGTGTTTCTGACATAAATAATAACAAAAGGAAAACCAATGATAAAAAGTTCAAAGGATAGATTAGACAAAAAATGGAAAAAGGACAGGACAGTGGGCAAGTAGAAAGACACATAAACCATTTTTAAATCCCATACTCACTGTGACGTAAAAACATACAAGGGGAAGCAAGAGATATAAGAACCGCTAAAGCTTATTTTTGTAATGAGACAAATGCACTAAAACACAAACCGAAAATAAATGCAAAGTTTGTTATGCACAAAACCTGTGTTATCAAGGCTGTTACATGACATGCTTTACATGTTCGTTAGAGGAAATGCACCACGATGTAACTCTAAATTACGGAGATAATGTAGCCAATACCAGAATATAAACTATGTATTGTATTCTTTTTGTTCGCAAACACGGCATTTGTCCCACTTCTGCTCCCAAAATTTTTTTTACATTTCTCTAAAGCTCCATTTACGAAACTGAGGCTTCGAAATGATTATTCTGTGAATGCAACGAAAAGAAACAAGTAAAGCATTCATTGTGCGCGATCAGGGTAATGCTATGTTTCAGCTTAAACAAACAAGTGCTAATAGTATGTTTTAAGCACTAACGTGACAGCCTTATTTCTTAGCATACACCCTTCGGCAGCAGAAAAGTGGTCTAGCTAGAATGCGTATACTTTACCCATTTGTAGCATTCTAAATTCATGATTAGTAGCGCCTACAGGTTGACGCTTAGAGGGTGAAAGCAGAACAGACAATGGATTGTCATTTCGTTTCCTAACTCCCTATGCTGATTCATTGTATTCATTGTATTAGAGGCGCATCATTGCTTTCTTCAGAGATTCGGCTAGTGATACCATCATTATTGTCATCATCTCGGTTCAGATCCTCCACCGAGCAGTTTTTATCATTCGCAGCTGATGAGAAAGTAGAGCTGGGTAAGGAATAATTGAAACCACGATCGGAACAGCCCGACCTCTGTAGCGCAAGTTGACAAAGAATGCATTCATGAGTGGACTTGGCTCATTTTAATCTGTACATCACCAGGACTTGGCTATTTTCTTTATCTTTCGTAGGATTTGCACCCGGATTTCTTAGGCGTTACTGGGCCCAGTTTGTTTGCAAAGCTTTTGAAAAAGTAACGTTTAGGTGCGAGCATGTCATTACAGCTAAATTCGGGTTTGTTTCGGTTTCTGGATTTGGCTCATTTCGGAAAAATATAACTGGTGTCTTAGTGTAGGCTTCCAGTTAGAAAAATTCCACATGTAACTGGAGTATATTGAAGACATCTTTTTTTTGTCTGCCCTTCGATGTGAGCACGAGGGTATTTTCGTCTACAAAATGAAGAGCACATAACCTAAAAGCTGATGACCGTTTTGCTTGAAGGAAATCTGTGGTAGCAGTGTGCTGACTTTAATTTATCTTTGATATTACATTAACGACACCATTTATTCATTTCAATTAAAAACTTTGTGAACCGAAAAACAAAAATATGTTTCCCGCTCAACCTGGTCTCAGTGGCCTTTAAACGCCTAAGGTGTTCAGACCCTTAAATTCGGTGCTCCAGAGACGCCAAAACACAGTGTAGAAAGCGTCTCACGTTGACTCCTCGTATGAAAAAAAAAAGGTTGAAAATTATTCTGCAGTGAGATGTACAGGATAGCCCAGGGGTGAATTGAAAGAAACCACATGGCAGAGAGCATGACACAGCAGGAGGCACATAACTAGATTGCAGCTCACTTTCCAGGAAACATTTTTGAATTAGTCAAGGCTCAAGTCAGGCTCCCAAATTTCTAAAAATCTATACAGCCCGGCCCAACAAAAAAAGGAAACAATTCTCTCTCAATTTCTTTTTTTATTCGCCAAAAGCATATCAATACAAGAGTTCTTCATTTGCCTTATGTGAGGACGTTGAGGCGCTGGTTGTCCGACATCCCAATTGCACCTTGTATTATTTCAGGCATCATGCATGCAATAAAATACATAACGAAAGATTTACCTCTACAGAACAAAGCATACTGTCATATATTTCATGAAATATCCCTCCAAAGAAATTGATGTATGAAATGTCCGAAAACATCTTTACTGGCTTTGGTCACTACGTAAATTCAAGAACTTTTTCGATGGCAGACACCGCACTTGTTACGACGGTGTCTGCGATATCGATAAGTTGAATGTAGGCAGTAGCCTTCGCAGAGTCTCATTATACAACACCTGCTCTTTCTATGCGAAATATGTGTTTCATGCAATTGAGCAGCTTGAGAAAGCTCTCATGATAAAGGCAATGATCTGCGACCAAATGTGGAAATAATGTCAGCGCCTCCCGAAAATTCTGACCCATTCTATCCGCGAACCATATTCTGTCATCAACAACCGCAAAATATATTTTGATGTTTAATACCTCGCACTTTATGAGGTGCACGAGGAACAGTTTGAGGAAGCAGGCTCAGAATTGGCTCTGAGGTTGGTAACTAGTGACATATTGAAAACCTTTACAAAAAAAAACTAGTAAAGGTCAGGCATTCGACACATCAAACGAGAATCTTAGGAGGATTTTCTTCTGCAGGATGCTCTGCAGCACATCTGCAGGATGATCTTCACTGACATGAGAGTGAAGTATGCCGCCCAAGTGTCCAGAAAACCTGTGTCAGTGACACTCCTCATTCTTGTTGCCGTTGGAGAGCTTCCTGTTGATGCCATATTTACCACAGATTTTATGGAAAGAATGGATATGCTTTCGAAGAAACTAAACAGTTCTGCAAGAAAAAAGCAGGTTTAGAAGCTGCAGTATGCTGTGGGAGATGGGCTAGAACGCCATGCTTTCCATGTGCCATGCATGAATTGGATGACCCTGTGGAACTTCTGTAGCCCTCAAAACAAACAACCAGACACCAATCAAGGGTTGGCCGGTTACGTTAAGGTATTGCTTCTGCAGTGGACAGGTCTAAAAGAAGAATTTAATTTACACTACTCTTCACACGCTGATTGTACCAAGACCCACTGGAAAACATTTTCGTAGTCATTCGTCAAAAACATGGCTCTAATGAGGTTAGAAATTGCTTCTGCTTAAACACAGCGCTGGCAGACAACAGACACGAAAGAAGACATACAGCACACACACAATCAGCGCATTGCGTGTCTTCTGTGTGTCTTCATTTTCCGTTGTCTGTTGTCCGCCAGCGCTGTGTTCTAAAAGAATGCTCTACCAACCCGCCCAGCATCACACCTTGCTTAAAATGTGTACCAATTTGTAGCCACTTCAATGCATATTTGAATTGGCAAGCTTTTCAAACTCTCGCGGGAAAACCGCGAGGTGACGACAAATGGGTTCGACAACAATTTAGGGAGTGCTTCTGCATTTCTGCAGCCGAGCAGCACACCATCTACAATTGCTAGAATTTAGCGCACAAGACTGGACGAGAACAAAGGGGACAAGACCGCTCTTGTTGTCGTCTCTCTTCTCGTCTCGTCTTGTGCGCTAAATTCTTGCAATGCAAAACCAACCAGCCTTGCTTCATGCATTGGCCATCTACTCGCCATAGCAGGCAGGAGGATCTTGATTCGCCCGACCTGAAAGCAGGGTGTCGAACCGGAACTGAACCCGAACCCGAAACCGGAACCGAACACGAATTTTCGCCCGGAACCGAAACCGAACCGAACCCATATTTTTTCGCCATATTGGAACTGAACCCGAACCGGAATGATTCAAAGGAACCGTTCCGAACCGGTTCGGGACCCGGTTCAGCCCCAGTTTTTTTGCATCCCGGCATACGTCTTGTTTTCTGACAAAATGAGATGATCTATCGCATAGATTTACCCACCCGTAGCTGTCTGCGCTGGGAAGTGAGAAAATTGTACCCAGTATATGCGACAGCAAACTTACAGGAGATGTGGTGCCTGGGAAGAAGCCTAATTGACCCTTGACCCTTCTGTAATGTACTACCGCCAATTCTAAACACTTGTAGAGTACGGTCCACTGTTAAAGGGAACATGCGATCGCGTGGCCTCCGCGCTTCGCGGAGCGCTGCCGCCGAGAAGTTTTGAGAATTGTCGGCACAAGACGTATTGCGCAGTAAGCATGACGGCTGGTCACTCCGCGCATGCGCCTGATGCCGCCTATTCTCGCCGCATCTAAGCGGCAGGGCTTCCTGAAGCGCAGAGCACACGCGATCGCATGTTCCCTTTAACAACGGAACGTATTGTGCGCCAGGTTTATGTGAAATCTTGAGTTAGTACTCCTCCCCTTTTACATATTTGCGTAAATCTTTAATCAAACTGTTAGGACTGCTCTAATTCAATAAAGTACTATAGACACCAAACTTTTTCTTGCGTGCTTTCTTCTTTCAAACAATGCGTTAGACGTTGCTGTACATGGAGCACCGCGTGGTATTCACCAACACGTAATAAATAATTTATATTTGAATTTCTTCTTTACCATGTTTCGGTTTCACCAACATAACGATGGGTGTGACGTGTAGTGGAAATTAGGTTGCGTGAGGGCTATAAAACGGCAATATAACTGCTGATACGTCGTTCGTTGTAATGATAGGTCTTGAAGCCGGCTGATTTAAGTGCTACAGTGAGTCAAAACAACGCATCAGCGTTTGTATTAGTTTTCCCGTGCCTCACGTGACCTAATGTTGAACTCATGTCACAGCCATCATTCGGTGGATGAAACCGAAACAGCATGGAAGAATAAATTCTTTTCTAAATTATTTAGCGGCAGTAGCCGAATACCACACGGTGATTCATGCACCGTGTGCATGAATCACCGGCGCCATTTTTTAAATGGCGTCATTTGAAAGGAGAAAACACGCAATAAAACTGGGTGTCTATAGGCATTTTAGTACCGATTGAGAATGCCTTCCTTTTCTTTGCGTCATTTCCCACAAATAGACGAAATATGAGCGCGAGGACCCAACAATGTTGCGATGGTGGTTTTTGAGAAAAGGAAATGGCGCAGTCTGTCTCACTTCTTGATGGACACCTGAACTGCGCCGTAAGAGAGGGAGGAAGGTGGGGATGAAAGAAAAAAGAGAAACCGGCGCAGCTGGGGTGGGCTGCGGAAGAATGTCTACCAGCTGCGAATCCTTAAAGGGCAACTGCATAGGTTTTAGAAATCGACGAGCTTAAAAGGGTCAATTTTTGAAACTTCCAGGTAAAGTATGCGAAGTTCTTTTGGCCTAGCATTTGAAACGGTGACGTAATCACCAATTTGCGACGGCCTTCAAGCTTCTCCGCAGCGCACAACGCTAAGGTAGGACGCATGAAGACGTCTTCGAAATTATCCGCACATTTCCAACGCATAAACACCTTTGAAAGAAAAAAAACCAATGCTACCGAAGTCAAAGCCCGCCGAACGTTTGACAGCGTCCAACGAGGCACGGCAGGGCGTGGCTGACGGCAGCAGTAATTTGAAATCATACCTTCCGTGACATCACACTGAACTTCGCCGCACTCCACTGTTGCTTTGAGGAGAAGTGCAAAATTTAATCGACGATTACGGCACTATTTTAAAAGGTAGTGCAAAAAACATAGCATGCTTTACCTACAGCCTATATAGATTTGAATCCTTGAGTATTGCGAAATTCTCAAAAAGTGGCGCAGTTGCCCTTTAACGTGCACTGACATCGCGCAGCCCACGATGCCTTTTGCGTTTCGCCTCCAACAAAACGTGGTCGCCGGAGCCGAGTTCGAGCCCGGGTACACCGAATAAGTAACCGAGCGCCCTAACCACTGAACAACCGCAGTAGGTAGTGCAACATTTACTTTTATAGACGCTCATTGTCTGAGACAGCAAGTTCTAAATAAAGCCCCTCACGATGGGTCTGTAGGGAAATAAAGAAAAAAAATGGCTCAATGGCTGTTGAGCTCGGCTGCTGATTCCAAAAATACAAAAACCAGCGTGTCGTCGAAAATCCCCAGCTGGTCTTCGTTAATCTGGAGCCCTCCAGTACACCATCTGTCATGTAGCCCCAATGTCTAGTCGACACTTTAAACCTGAGATATTACTACTAGTATGACCAAAAGAAGGATGTATAAATTGGTGCAGCTTCTGTTTCTTTTAGAATCCGCATATTCTTGTTTGCACGTGACGGAAATAAGCAACGAAAGGCGGGTTCTTGGCAACGATAAAGGTATACTAATAAGAAAAAAAAAACCAATTGCACAAAAGGACAATGCGGAAATACATGCGCTCGCTGGCATGCGATAATGATTCCGCCCAGAAAGATGCTACTGCGATGAAATGTAACTACGATGAAGTGATTTCGTTATGCCGATTCGCTGAAACCGTTCTGCTTCTGAGAAAGAATTGGTGCCAGTCGCAAGCGCGCGGCTGCATCCGCTGTTCTCGCACTGCTCGATCTTGAATTTCTCTGTCTGGCGACTTATATCTACTTCTCGCAGACATGTTTGCCGTTCTTAGTGTCTGGCACGACAGGCTTATGCTTTTTTAGCGTTTTTTTCGTAGAACGCTTGGGCGACTGAATACGTTGAGCCTTCACAACAATCTGCCTCGGCTATATCGGGTACAGGTGGGTGATGAGGGGTGGAGAGATGGGTGAAAGTTTTTCAAGGTGCATTTTTACCAGTGAATGCTCTGATGTACGCCCACCGGAGTGTGAATCAAGGATGGAGGCTGCACGCACGCAACGAAGTTATTTTTGGGAAAGCAGGCTATGCTGCTAACGCAGTAAAATGAATAACTAAAAGAGTATGCATAGTCTAACCTCTGACTCCGAGCGGGATTCGTACTAATGGCGGCGCAACAGGAAACTTTCTTTACAGATGCTTTAAGCTATTCGGCTATCTTGTAGGCTTTTTCTATGGTTGTTGCGGGGAATATTTGGAACCTCTCTGACCCTCCTCATGCCTTACTTGACCGCGTCGATTTCAGCGATCTCGGCATAAGGCATGCCACCATAACTCCCTGCCTCCGCCCGCACATGCTATGCATATGCATACCACGCGACTAGCATGGCCAGCAAAGATTTCAGAATTATCTAATCGCTGTTGTGAGTTGATCCGCGACCATGGTCGGTAGCTTCGCTTTTGACGATGCCACCCCCCTCCCCCCCTTTCTCACGCGCACCGCGCTTCTTCCATTCGGGATGCTTTGCCGAGCCGGCGAACGCGTAGGCAATGATTGCCCTCGTTGGCCATCGACGCTGGTTTGGCCGGCGGTTACTTACTATTTGAATAGAAAATTACAGCTTACCGTTACCGTGTTTTTTTTAGCGTTGACAGTGTCATCGGACGCCGGACTTAATGGTTAGCCTGCGCACAGCAGTGCCGCCTTTTAATTCCATTTCTGGGTTGACATGTTCTTTCCGGGCCGGCGTCGTGAAGGTTGAGGGGCTCTATTTCTTTTGCGTGCTTAGCGGAAGGATGACCTCTACAACCTCGGGGTAGTTCACCACCTCCTCGTTCGCTATAACCGAGTGGTGTGGCCAGAGTTGTTCGCTGCATCTGCGACGATTTTCCGTTGCCCTTATGCATATTTTCATAGTAGCACCACACCCGCTCGCAATAAGCGAGCGTTCGTTATATCTGCGGCCATTAAAGTGGGCTCCACTGTACATCCGCTGACTTTGCTTTAGTACACCAGTATTAACAAAGTCTAGGTAAGGCTGCATATATGTATGGGTATAGGAAGTAATGCCCGATCGCAGCATTTGTCATCTGCCTTGTGGAGAGGCCGTGCAGGTAAGTAAAAGCGAAGAGTGAGAAAACCGAATGAATCAGCACTCGCGAGCATGTCCAGAAAAGAACGGCGAGCACTTAGTCACCTATTAAGCACAGCTGCCAGAAAGGGGTTGTTTGTAGTTTTGAAAATAAATGCCTGAAACAAGTTGGTAGACAAATGGTGCACGCCAGATTAACCGCTCTTTAACACTCTATCAAGTGCGCAAAAAATTCTGTTGACGAAAAGGTTGCCTTTCATAGCGCCCCAGGAAAAGTCCCAAACATTCTATCACAAACAAATTTACTACTTTACTATAGTGAGAAGCCACGATTAGGTGAGTTTTTGAACATACTGCGCTATAGGGGCTTGGAATATATAACGTGAGTCACAAAGGCGATGTCGAATAGGTGATTTAAATAAAATATGTTTGGTAAGTTCTCCATGTTAGGGAGAGCCAGTGCTCCCACGAGGCTCTCGTTGGGTGGGGGATGGGCGGTTTCGGGGTGACGGAGAGGTATCTGCCTGTATATGTATACGTGCCAACACATGACAGTTTCGTTTCTCAGTAGTACACGGGAACGTAGAGGGCACGTGCGGCGAAAATTTTGATGCCCTGTAAGTACACTGCGTACGAGAAAGTACCAACTGACTAAAGCTTTAAGGGAGGCCTATTACTCGCGCTACGGGGTCTCCCAAACTGCTCAAGCAGGAGGGTCTTGTAGATGCAAAATCCATCGGCTTTTCGTCCTACACCTCATAAGATGGATTATAGCGTATATACATAGCCGATTTCCATTAATTTCGAGTTAATTTCATTTTGCGGCTCTTGGAGTAAATTCGTCTTTATGCTGCGGACAATAAATAAAATAGGTAAAGTGAGAACATCTCACATTAAACAATTTTTTCATCCTCAAGTAACGCAGTAAACACGCAAAAGGAAGACGGGAGACGACACGAGCGCAGACTAACAACTGGTTATTTTATTCTGGGAAAAGTATATAAAGGCGCAGGAGACAGGAAACAAACCCAAAAAAACAGAACAAAGGTTAAAACTTAAAAACCATGCTGCACATGCACATCACATCCTGAAGTCTTTTTAACGAAATGCGAAGAGTATCTTCCACAGCAGATGGCACTCCCATATATCCTGGACCTCACACAACATCAAGAAAGCCTGACTCCTTATCTACCTAATTGATAGATGGTGAAGCAACACACTCATCGGCTTCCTTCCAGATCCCATTGGCCTCGACCAATTCCCTACAAATGCAAACAGCGTTATTAAACAGGACACTTGTCTTATCTACTGGGGGAAGCAATCGTTGCACTCGCTGCAATGCAAAGCCAAGTTGTACGACACCGCTACTTTTTTCACGCATCTGTGATGTTCGAACAATTGCTCATTGCTTCCCCAATTAGAAAGACAAGTCTCCTGTTTAATCACCCTAATCGAATTTGTAGGAAGATGGTCTAGGCCTTTATGATCAGGAAGGAAGCAGATGAGCGTGTTGCTTCACCATACATCAATTTCGTTGATAAGGAGCCGGGCTTTCTTGGCAACTGTGTGAGCTCCAGGAGATAGGGGAGCACCGTCTACTATAGCATATAGTCTTCGAATTTCGTTGAAAAAGGTGTCATGACTCGACTATGATGTGCATGCGCAGTATGTTTTTTTTTAGTTTTAATCTTTGCTCTCCTGTTTTTGGATTGTCCACGGTGTCCTGCGCCTTCATATACGTTTCTGAGAATGTAATAACCAGTTGTTAGTCAGCGTCTGTGTAGTCTCAGGACTTCCTTTTGTCCTTTTTCATGAACCCTTACCAACTAGCCCAGTTTTAAGTTCTTGTAAAGAAATCTTTGGATTTTTTTATTTTGTACCGTGATGTGCAAGAAAAAAGAAAACGCATAGCAAGGTTGACTGAAACCCCTGGGCGTTATAATTTTTTTTTTGTCCTGAACCCGTTTGAACCCGTTTGAACCGGTTCGAGATGGTCCGAACCGGTTCGAACCGGAACGGAATGGCCCTCTGGAGCCGAACCCGGAACTGAACCCGAAAGGCGTGAACCCGAACCCGAACCGAACCCGAAAAAATGCCGGTTCGACACCCTGCCTGAAAGTGTCTCCAGAGGGAGCCAGTGACATGCTACAAGAAGTGACATGCTATACGAAAATGTCGTATACCACGTAACTGGCACACTTGTAAAGCACTTTCTCCTCATGTGGACCACCACATGACTGGCACACGTAAGACTGGCAGACTGGCACACGTAAGACTATCGTACTCGAGGAGGACGGCGGTTCTGTTCAGGGGCAACACCAATTTATTGCATTGCTCAAGGAGAATGGTGTTCCTGAGAGCCTCCTTCAGCTCAGCTGCCGCAACGTCGGATGTGTACATTAAACGATTGGACACTAATTTCGAAACTGAAACTGGGCAATGTACTCACTTGTCAAATATGCGCAAAATTTCAACTTAGCTGTCATCACCATCATCATTATCATTTATTGAACCCTTAAAGATCCCGTCTGGGACATTACTTAAGGGGTGGGGGGGGGGGGGAGAGAGTGGTGTGAAGCGGTCATACAAAGGCATGTGAACATAAAAAAGCATAACAAAATAACAAGAATAACAAGTTTGACGTGAAATTAAAGTCAGATAATCCAAATAATACAGAAAATATATGGAAAGGCAGTAGTATATGAAATTAAACATTGAAATGTGCGGAGAGTAAATAAGTGGGAAAACATTTCAGAGGAGTGACGCAATGACAAAAGCAGTTCAAATTGCAGGCAGAGCATCGCGAGGGAAGCAGCTATAGTTGGATCAAGTGGTCTGTTAGTAGCTGCCTAAATCTGGCGGGATTAGATTCGATGACAACGGTTTCAGGAAGGTTGTTTCATTCTTCCATGGCGATTGGAAGGAAAGATTTGTTGAAAGCGTTGGATGAACCGCGAAACCGCTGAATGCTGAGGGAGTTGAATAATCGGCGAGATGAGCGTAAGGGAAGGGAGAAGATAACAAAGTTTGGCGCAGTGCAGGGAAGTTAGAATATAGTTTGTGTAAAAGACAAAGAATTGATACTTTTTTTGTGGAGTGCTAGTGGTTCTAGGCCGAGAGATGATTTTAGATTGGTAACGCTGTGTCGAGTCGAATGCTGCGACGTTATGAAGCGAGCTGCTTGACTCTGGATAACTTTGAGAAATTGTATTAAGTAGGCCTGGTGAGGGTTCCATATTGCTGGGGCATATTTCATTTTAGCGCGAATGAATGTTTCGTATGCTTTTTGTCGAATAGATGGAGGGGACATTGATAGTGATCTTCGAATAAAGCCAAGTGCTCTGGAAGTGCTTACGCAAAGTTTGATAATGTGGTTTGTCCATGGTAATGTTTTTGTCATTTCGACGCCAAGGTACCTGAATGAATTCGTTA
Organism: Amblyomma mixtum; assembly: GCF_055824585.1. Classification (NCBI taxonomy): domain Eukaryota; kingdom Metazoa; phylum Arthropoda; class Arachnida; order Ixodida; family Ixodidae; genus Amblyomma; species Amblyomma mixtum. The sequence continues at coordinate 34,479,224 of NC_143015.1, forward strand.
CTGACAGCGCCACAGAGTTCAGGGAGTATTGGAAATTAGTAATGGAACGTTTGCGTGATACGTGCATGCATTTACATTTAGAAATATTAAGCTGGATAAGCCAGTCGGAAAACCATTTCTGTATTTTATTTAGGTCGTCCTGTAATAATTCCTGGTCAGTGTTATCAGATATGCGGCGATAAATGACGCAATCGTCCGCAAAAACACGGACGGATTGCGAGATTCCAGATGACAGGTCGTTGATGAAGATTAGGAAGAGAAGCGGAGCAAGGACAGAACCCTGGGGTACACCGGAGATAACTACGGTAGTTGCAGATGCGTGATTTGCGATGACGGTGAACTGTGAGCGATTAGTCAAAAAGCAGCCAATCCAGGAAAAGACTAGAGGGCCGAGTGACAGGCATGCGAGTTTACAGATGAGACATAGGTGAGGAACTCAATCAAATGCTTTTGAGATTGACGTATATGGCGTCTGTTTGAAATAAAGAATCTAGACTTAGATGAAGATCAGTTGTGAATTCGAAAAGTTGCGTTTCACATGAGAAGCCTGCCCTGAAACCATGTTGTTTGGGAAAAAAAGAGTTTTTATCGAGGTTATTTGCAATATTAGAGTATAGTATATGCTCAAAGAGTTTACACGAGATGCATGTTAATGAAATGGGACGATAATTCGACGGGTCAGTGCAGTCACCGGTCTCAAAAATGGGCACAACTTTGCGTGTTTGCCAATCGTCCGGAATTTGGCCGGTCTTTAGAGATTGGTCGAAAATGAGCTGTAGGATTTGGCTTGACAATTCTTTGGTTCCTTTGAGGATTTTGGCAGGTATGTTGTCAGGTCCTGGGGAAGCAGACGGCTTGAGATTTTCGATGAGCTTAGAAATTCCCTCAGATGTGATGGTAACAGGTGGCATGGAAACAAAGTTAAGTTGCGGTAAAGTAATCCTGTTTTTCGGTGGTTCACGGGTGAATACTAAGGTGAAGTGGGAATTCATTGTATCAGAGCGTTCGGAAAGCGGAACGTGTGTGCCACCTTGTCTTCTCAAAGATATGTTGTATGAGCTGTTTTTGTTGGGCGTGATCACATTCCAGAATTTCTTTGGGTTAGAGCGCATTATGTCTAGGAGATCATAATTGTAGAATTTTATTTTAGATGACCGCAATAACTGGGTGTATTCGCGAAGACTGACGGAGTATCTGTTCCATTTCACAGATGATGTAGAATTTTTGGCATTACGGAAGAGGCGTTTTTTTCGCAATAATTTGCGTAATTCATTGGAATACCAAGGCTTAGTGGCGTCGCCGCGGATGCATATGAGTGGTACGTAAGCGTCAATGAGCAACAAGAGTTTGTGCTTGAAATGGCACCAGTTTTCATTCACGGATCTCGTAGACATGGATAGGAGGAAAGCAGCGAAAAATTGTTCGAGGTCGGAGTTCACACTTGCTAAGTCGACATTACGGTAATCGCGGATGTATTTGACGGATGGCTGGTGGGCGGAGATTTCAATGGTTAGGTTGAAAAAGAAGAGGCTGTGATCACTGAGTCCACTAGAATGCGAAAGTGATTGGATCAATTCTGGACTGGAGACAAGCATGAGGTAAACAATATTTGAGCCTAGAGTTGGCTCATGAACTGCTTGTAAAAGGTTGAATGTAAGGATGAGGTCAAGGAAGTCTTTAAATTGGCGAGACGATGCAGTCAAAGCTTCCCAGTCGATATCCGGGTAGCTGAGATCGCCACAGAGTAAAATTGGCGTGGGGAAGTCGAGAGTGCAGGTCTTGAAGCGCACAGTGAAGGTCCGCAATAAAAGATTGATCTGTGTCAGGTGCTCCATAGCATGCAATTACTATGTTGGTACGAGACGGAAGACAGATTTTAAGACATAGTGTTTCGCTGCGGCAATTAATCTCGACCAGAGCGGATGGATGTTAGATTTGATAATAGCAAGAATGCCCCCTGCCCTGCTACCTATTCTATACCGCCTGTAGAAATGAAAGAACCGGTTGTCTTGCAGCAGTTCTGCGTCTTGAATATCAGGTGTTAGCCTAGATTCGGTATATACTGCAGTGTCAGTGTTATGATCTTCAAGGACTGTTTCAACTATTTCTTTTTTTGGCTGGTAGCTGCGTATGTTGGTCATCAGGACAGAAGCTTTCTGATAAGCGGCGGTAGGGCGCAAGCATTTCGATGGTTGGACCTGTGGTAAAAACGGGACACATGGCGCCTTGGCTAATCGCTATGGTTTTAGTTCTACAATGGAATCCGTTTCGGCGTTGAAAGTGAACTGTCTTTTGCCGATAAGTAACTTGTCGAAGCGGATCTTAAATGGGGCGTTGCTTTGTTAACCGTAAGAAAAAAGTTTTTTCCTTGCTTGTCAAACTTTCGCGGAATAGTCCTCACGGACTGAGAATGAGGTTTCTTTAAGTTTATGCCCTGCAACAAGAATTCTTGATTTATCTTTAAAGTGTGCCAGTATAACGATTATTGGGCGGTTTTTGCCTGCTTGGAAACGGCCCAGTCGGTGCGCGCGTTCGATGTCTTGGCTATCAATTGTAATGTCTAGGTGTTCGGAGCAGAAGGTAATAATATGTGCTTCAGACGGTGCCCACATTCGCTGGGCTCGTCCTGAAGACCGGAAAACAATAAGTTCGAGCGGCGCAAGCGGTTTTCAGCGTTGACGCACTTGTTTGTTAAAGCTTTTACGTGTGAAGAAATTCTGGCCAAGTCGGTGTTATTTATGGATGCAGCTACATTTTCCGGATTAGATTCAACTGTTTTTTTCTAGTGTTTCGACCCACGCTGAAAGGTGGCGGACCGAGTCTTCAATGTTTGTTTGAGCAGAGCAGAGCAAGGCAAGCTCTGCAATTACAGTGCTCTGAGAGGGTTCAATGCGTGATATGGCTTCGGAAATTGATTCTAGAGACGGCGGAGCATTGTTTTCGGTCGGGCCTGGGTTCAATTCGACGTCTCCGGATAATATGAGCAGGAGACAAGTCAGGTGGGCGTTGAGGCAGAAGGGGCAAGCAATACACAGCAACCTTTTGCAACAGTCAATGGCGTCAACGGGGCACCACACCGCTAGCAAGAACGGGTCACTAGAGCGGCAGGAAGCGGCACAGTGTAGATAACTAACTTGCAGTAGGTGAACACAAAATGAACAAGGGAGGGGAAAACCTCAGGTTGCTAGAGCCAACGTTTCGACAAGGGGACTTGTCTTCGTCTGGGCAAAGCGTTCATCATCGGCAGGGATTAAATAGGGCCTTCGCTCCGAGGAGGAAGGCCCCGGGGGTGGGGAAGGAAAGTGGTGTGGGAGGGGATGCGTGTCAGGAAGGGGTGGGAGGTGAATCATGATTCGTTAGGCTGCAATAGTGGAACAACTTATATCCGGGGGGTGTGTATTGAACAAAAGGCTTTGAAGGGGCTGCGACGAGGGGGAGGCGCTGGGTGAACCTGCAAAACTCAGATAAAAGGATTAGTCAGCGTGGTACAGGGAAATGAGACAGGAAAAAAAAAAAGAGAGCCGGCACTGGAAGGAGAAAGGAAGGGGGCATTTCCAAGGAAGGACAAGGCAGGGGGGGGGGGGGGAAATGGCTCGTGTTCAGAGAAAGCCAAAAAGTGGGGGCGGAGGGGGTAACAGGAGTGTCATGGTTTCCGAGAACTGGTAGCAGGGGATTAGGAGAAAAAAAAAGGTGAACAAAGGGAGAGGGTGACAAGGCCGGAAATGTGGTGGAAGATATGACGTAGGAAGGGTGCAAGGAGCGACAATATGCTTATGTGAGGTTCTAGGAAATATTCTGACCACGTGCAAGACATTTGTTAATTTAAAATTATGCTGACCCTGGAATGTACCTCAGAGATTCCAGGTTTCCTCTGGACATGTTAATTCCTGTTGGTTGCAGTGTTTTAAATTTGTGGATTAGGAATGCTTCTCTGTATTTTCTGTCCCTAGTCGATTTGAAGCCTGACTGAAGAATGAACAATTTGAGTTCGTCGAATTTGTGATGGCGTTGATTAAAATGGGTCGACACTGCCTTCTGTTCATTCCGTGTTGTGTCAGCCCGGTGCCCGTTTAATCTGGCACTCATTGTTTGTCCGGTTTCTCCGATATATTGTTTCTGGCAGTAGGAGCACTGGAGCATGTAGATAATATTGGACGATGTGCAGTCAAAACTGGTCTTTATATCGAAACTGAAATCGCTTGCCGTACTTTTAACCGTAGTGTCCCTTTGTAAATGTTTGCATGTCTTGCATCTAGGTCGAGAGCATGAAGTTACTGTCGGTGGTGGTTTCTTACCGAGCCTAGCATGCACCAGGATGTCCCTCAGGTTTGTGTTGCGTCTGTATGTTACCCTTGGTGCGTCGGGAAATATTTTCTTGAGACGGTCGTTACCAGTTAAAATGGGGTGGTATTTCCGCAGGATATTGTTTTGCAGTAGGTGAAGACAGGGCGATTGCATGACGAGTTCCGATGCGGTGACGGGCCCCAAATGGCCCAGCGATACAACGGCTTATGTAGGTGGCGGGTTCCCGCGTTCGTGCCCGGTTGCCAGATGACTGGCTGGTCCACCGCTGGAAGCAGTGGATGCAGGTCAGGGTGGTCGTTGTCGAAGAAATCGTTGTCGGCAGGCAGCCAGAAGGACTCGGTGGCGTCATGTGTCGCGAAAAAGCCTGAGCTCTCGGCGCTGATACTTGAAGTGGCGGGACACCATATTAGAATAGCATGCAGTAGGTGAAGAAAGGGCGATTGCTTGACGCGAGTTGCGATGCGGTGACGTGTCGCCAGAAGAGCCACACCTTTAGTTTTTTGTGGGCTGCAGTAACGAATTTCTCAAGTTGTTTCCTCGCACAAGGCTGCAGTGGCGTCTTTATTTTGTTAATCAGTGCTCCACCTGATAAAATTCGTAAAATATCCAATAAATTCCTCATTGAACTTGTTTTTACACTGTAAAGTGTTGAAAGCGATTAGTTTTAACTGCCTCCTACAGCGCATATATTTACTGTGTGGTTTTTGCAAGGCCATAATATTGTCGTCAGGAACGAGGGACAAAGCCAATTCTTTCAATGCAATGCCTCTAGCATTTACCAGTTGTGGTGTGATAAGGAAGGTGGAACTGTTTGTAGTCAGGCAGCGTAGTCCGGCCGGACAAGGAATAAGGAAGTCGGTGACGTGGTTATGAAAAAAAAAACAAGGAAAACCTTATACAGCTATTCACGTTACGCGCACGTAAGGCGCAATTGAGAGCGTCTCTCAGCAAAAGGGAACGTCTTCGCAGAAGGGAGTCCCGATGAGAGAAAGCTTCTCGGCCGCACCCACTGTCGAGTGTTATATGTTTTCCTTCCCTGAAATCCCTATATAGAGGCCGGGCCTGCCGAGGAAGGCGTGTTCTGAAAAGGGGAGTGATCTGTGGGCTCTGTTAGCTTAATTTCAAGCTTAGTAATATAAATACAGCAGTGAACTAGAGATGTGCCAATTAGTGAGAAACTAATTACAGTAATATTAATAGGTGAACTGCAGTATGGAAGAGTTCAAGGACAAGAATGTGAAGCCTGTGTTGAGATAACTGAGATAAATATGTGAACGTGATAAAGAACAGTGAGTGTGTGTCTGAAGAGAAACTGCTACAGGGAGCCATAAAGTTTACACTGTCGCGTCATACCATGAATGCTCAGCTTAGCTGTCCCCCTACATTTCTGAGGAGCGAACCTGCCAGGTGTTTCAAATTGTCTAAAAGGAGTGAGGTGTCTTTTACATGCACAGTGAAAAGTTTGAAAGCCAGTATTGGCAAATTAATTTCTTTTCATCACTGTATTTCATGCATCCTAGAATTAAATATGCAGCCTAACCTCGAATCATTACCTTGTGCATTACTCGTGTACAAAGAAAAGAATTTTTTGGAGACAGACCTGCCTTTCATAAAAGTTTGACAGCGGTGCACAGGCCCGTTATTGTTGCATAATTTGCAAACAGAAGTAGCCAGCAGTCAGATTTGCGAAACAGAAAAATGGCAGCACGTACACTATGGTCCAGTCACACGAAGGGTGCAAAGGGTAACCAGATTTCCCTAAAATCTTTCTTAAAATGACCAAGCAGCTACCCCACTTTAAATGAAGCAAAGTTCAACGGTATGAGTCAATGAAAATGGGATCTAACACAGTTCCACTTGGAGGAGAGGTTGACAGTGATCTTCATATGCATGCATACAAGTTTGACAGCCCAACACGAAGAAGATCCCGGAACACAAATCCCGGAAAGAGGAAAAGATCCCGGACCTGGGATGTCCGCCTGAGTAACCCAGAAAGATCAATAAAGTTTACTACTGCTGCTAATATGATCCATTTCCAGCTGAATTATTGAACAGGATCATATCCTTCCAGCTTCAAAATGAGATTTTCAGCTTTATTATTGAAGCACAAATTACATCGAGCTGCATAATTTATACTTCCATTTACCTTCAATGAATTAATGTACAATTTGTAGGTTTTTGTCAGGAGTACAAACTCAACTAGAAGATGGGAATGGGTACAGGTGTCATAACGCTGGCCAGCCTTGCATTTTTATCTAGAATGATGACCACGAAACATTTACGTGACTTTTCCTTCATAAAAAATAGTCCACTCCTGTATTGCTACATGCAGCATGTGAAAGAAGCAGTCAAAAACAAGCACACAGAGGCAACCAACTGTCATGAGGCAAAGCACGTTGCCATATCATCACAAAAAGAGTACCCCACAAGATGTGTTACACCCTGAAGAAGAGATGCTGTAAATTGAATTGAATTGAATTGAATTGAAAAGATTTATTTGAGCAGAGCAGTTACAGCATCTGCTGCAGGGGCAGAGGCTAAAGGCTGTGGCGCCTGACGAGGCCTCTGTCCCTCTGCAGTCGACGGAAGTGCAATACAAATTTGAACATAAGAAGAAAGCAAGTCACATAATTAAAACAAATGTGGGTAAATTATGTCATTATAATCACAACGTTAACACAGTATGATAAGTACAAAAATATGCAAGGATATTATACAGAGATTTTGTTCAGTATACAATACATTGAAGGACACTTATAACAAAAAATAAAGTGAAAAACCATGGTACAAGAGAAGGATACAACCTGTGTATGCATGTCATAAGTACTCGTCACTCCCCGTACAAAACACCTGATATTATTAGGACATCTTTAATGTGCTTTTTGAATGTGCTAATATTAGATGCGAAATTTAAGTTACCTTCAAGTTTATTAAGAATTGAAGCCATTTGATAAGGAACTGTTTGTTTACCATAATTGGTTCTAGTTTTTGGCATGCGTCTTTTCTTGTGTCGGAAAGGATAAGTAGAGTTCTCTTCCCTGTCGCAAATGTGCAGCTTCCGGAGTTGTACCAACTGAAGTAATTTATAGTAGTATAGCTGGTCGGCCCTCAGCATTTTATATTTTAAGAACAAAGGAGAAGCTTGTAGGAGCTGGTAACGTCCATAATAGTTTTCATAACAACGTAATATCTTTTTCTGCAGTATTTTGAGCTTACTGTAATTACCTTTTGTTGTGGTTCCCCACACCATCATCCCATATATTAGTTTTGAATAGAACAGAGAGTTGTACAACAATTGTTTTAGCCATAGAGGAATTATGTGCCCTACTTTGTATAAACATCCTACGGTTCGTGCTAGTTCATTTGTTAGATGATTCACATGTGGCGTCCATGACAATTCTTCCTGGAACCATACGCCAAGGAATTTTTGTTCTTTAACCGAGGAAAGACATTGGTCATCAAACTTAAGTATTATTCTTTTGTGCAGTGGTTTGTTAACTGGGCGAAATACGATAAATGTTGTCTTTTTTGAATTCAGTTCTAGCATATTTTCCTTCAGCCAGCTGGACAGGTGCACTAGGTAGTTATTTACTTTGGTTTCGAGTGCTGTTATCTCCTGCGATGTGAAAAAAATATTAGTGTCATCTGCATACATAATGATCTCTGGTGATTCAGGTATTTTCACAATATCATTAATATACGCGAGGAAGAGCAACGGTCCTAATATCGATCCCTGAGGGACACCCTGAGTTAGTTTTAACTGTGATGAACTTGAGCCATTAATGAGTACTATTTGATAGCGATCATAAAGATAAGAAGATAGAAGTTGCAGGGCAACACCACGTACACCGTACATAGATAATTTGTGTAGTAAGATGTTGTATTGGATAGAATCGAACGCCTTTTTAATATCGAGAAAAAGTCCTACCGTGTATTTTCGATCCTCTATGTTAGAAATTATTTTATCCTTAATGTATAACAAAGCCTGCTCCGTTGATTTCCCTTTTCGAAAACCATATTGACTTTCTGTAATAATGTTATGTTTATCAAAAAATGACACTAATCGGTTATGAATGACACCTTCAAAAATTTTTGAAAGCGTAGGCAGGACGGATATAGGGCGGTAATTTGCTAAGTTCTCAGGGCCCGCGCCTTTATATATTGGGGTGATTCTTGCTACCTTTAACTTTTGTGGAAAGACCCCTGTGGACAACATAAGATTTATAATAAAGGCCAAACTAACGGATATCACAGCGGATATATACTTCAACTCAATCGGGCCGATGACATCGATTCCAGCAGCAGCATTATTTTTAAGCTTGTTTATTAACATTTCTACTTCGTGAGGAGTAGTTGGGCGCATGTAAATTGACTCGCATAACGGTGCTATGGTCGATACTGACTGATCAGTGCAATTCTTTGTTGTACAGGCATTCGAGCCTACTTTAATAAAATGCATGTTCATAGCATTGGCGAGAGCATCACCGCGCACAATCTTGCCATCAATGGTGATTTCAGTAATGTTTAAACACTTTTTAGTTCTTCCAGTGAGTGCATTTCCTGCATCCCACACCTTTCTAGGATTTTCTCTTATGCTGTCGAATTTACTATGGAAGTATTCTGCCTTAGCTTTCTTCAGATCGGATGTTAGTGCGTTCCGGTACTTTTTAAATTTCAAAAATAAACCTGGGTCTCTTTTGTGTAAAAATTCGTGGTACATTTTGTCCTTTGTTTTTATGCGACTGCAAAGAAGTGAATTCATCCATGGTTTTCGGAATTTTTTGTTTCTACGAGAAATGACGTTTTCTTCTGGAAATGCCACATCATACGAGGAACGTAACAAGGTGAAGAATATATCGAAGGCTTTGTTAGCGTCTTTTTGTTTATAGATTTCACTCCAATCAACTCTTTCTATCAGACGAGCAAAGTACTGCAGAGTTTCATCAGTGATTTTTCTACGCGTATGAAGCAGCGCATTTCATTTCATTTTTTTCATTTCTCTCTTTATTTCCTTTCCTTTCGAAAAGGTAGGAGCCGGGACTAAAAGCTGTGAAAACAGCTTGACAGGGGCCCCGGCCCCCTACATGGTGGCACTGCAGCGTGTCGGAAACAACATCACCATAACAACGGAAAAATAAATACAGATACATATTACAAAGGCAATATAGTTCAAGAGCAACAAATAAATACAAATTCAACATTGCAAGGCAAACAACAGTTTGTAACGCTTCAGACACAGAAAAAAAGAAAACAAAGAAAAAAATAGATGAAGTACAATGTGTTGGACATTCTGGACATAGTATGTAACGAATTGAAGCGACAGTAAATTTCTACAAGGGACATGGGTACAATAATTACAGCGCAGAAAACGTCTCACATTACAAGATCTAAGACAACTATAATAATTTCTGCCGACAGAACAGACTAATGGTATGTTTAGGTTCGTATGCTGGATCGAAATTCGACGACTCTAAACTATTGAGTAATGTGGGAGTAATATATTTCAAAGATTGCGTCTGGTATGAGGTGCGAGGTGTAGGTACAAGCCATTTTTCCTTGTGCCTCGTAAGGCGAGGTCTGGCGTTTTCTTGTAGTTGGGCTAAAGATATTAAAAAATTACTTTTTTCTTTCACAAAAGATTTATATATTAGCATTAACCAATAGTTATATAGGCAAAACACTGGGAGAACATTATATTTCTCAAAAAGGGGGGCCGAGTGGTGCAAAAAAGACACATTAGCGATATACCGAACTGCTTTTTTTTGAAGTAAGTGCAGTTTTTTTAAGTCAGTCATACCAGTCGTGCCCCAGACAATAATACAGTACTGAAGAAGAGATAATACTAGGGAATTATAGAGAATAATTTTAACCTTGGTAGGCAAAATTTCTCTCAGTCTCGCAATAACACCAACAGCACTGGATATTTTCGATTGAAGGTACTCAACGTGTTTGTTCCAAGTTAAATGCTTTGAGAAATGAACACCAAGTATTTTCACTGTATCGACTATTTGGATGCGATCTGTACCTAGACGTAGATTCAATGAAGTCAGCTGATGTTTTCCTTTTGGTGAATATAAAATTGCTTGTGTTTTAGACGGGTTTATCCTTAAACAGTTTGCGTTAACCCATTGGTGTAAATCGCCAAGCGCTTTATTCGACAGCAATTCAATGTCTGCTTCTGTCTTGCCCTTAACAAAAAGCGTCGTATCATCTGCGTACGAGACAAACTGAGCGCTGTCTGTGCATCGAACAATGTCATTGACATAGATGATGAATAACAGTGGCCCAAGTATGCTTCCTTGCGGGACTCCAGTTGATACAGCCAGCACGGAAGATTTACTGCCATTTATGTCAACGTACTGAGTTCTATTTCCAAGGTATGACTTAAGCAGTGTGTGAGCAATGCCGCGGACTCCGTATCTATGTAGCTTGGAAAGAAGGATGAAATGATTTACAAGACCAAACGCTTTCGTAAAGTCGATATAGATGCCTGCTATAATCTCTCTTTTGCTAAAAGCTTCTAAAATGATCTCTTTTTGTGCTACAAGGGCCGTCTCTGTTGATCGGTGCCGTCTGAAACCATGCTGAAAGGCAGAATACAAACTTTGTTGCGAAAAAAATGAAGAAATTCTTATGTGTAATATTTTTTCGATTCCCTTTGAGAAAATAGGTAATATGGAAATTGGACGGTAATTGCTTAGTGTACCTTTATCCCCATGTTTAAATATGGGTATTACACGAGCGACCTGCATTTCTTCAGGAAATATGCCTGTAGATAAAATTAGGTTATAAATATGAGTGATAACTGGACAGATTAGGTCAAGAACGTACTTTACCGGGATCACCTGCATGCCATTTGAGTCTTGAGCTTTACTGTTTTTTATAGCATTCATGGAAGAATAAACTTCTGAGCAGTTTGTGGGTGCAAGAAATAGTGACTGACTGCTGTACATTTCCGGCAGATACCGGTCAAAATTGTCCATACTATTATTACTACAAACCTTAATCTGATTAGATTGTTGAATGAAAAGAGTATTGAAAGCGTCGGCTAGTTCCTTGCCAGAAATGCACACTCCATGGTGCTGGAAATTATCAGGAAAAGCCTCTGAGCCATCAGCTGAGAGCAGGGGTTTCAGTTTTCGCCAGACTGCATCTGACCGCAGAGTAGTCTCGTTCCAGAAAATGTTAAGAAAATAAAAATTCTTCGCTGCCTTTAACTTTGAGTTTAGGCTATTTCTATATGCCTTAAAAACAGAAAAATCATCGCCACTTTTGTTCTTTATGAATCGAGCATATAATGCATTCTTGCGTTTAATCATGCTCAACAATTCATGCGTAAGCCACGGCTTGCGCGCTTTCGATGGTTTTTTTACACGACACAAAGGAAAGTGGGCATCATATATGAATCTGAACACAGCTATGAAATTAGAGTATGCAACATCGCTACTTGTTGCTTTGTAAACGGTGTTCCAGTTTTCTTGACTAATCGCAAAACGGAAAGATTCAAGATTGGTGGGAGTGATGATCAGAACAAGATTGTTTTCTTTACATTTTTTTCTTTTTATTTGACGAGCCTTGTCAGCTAGCATAAATATTCCTGAATGGTCGCTGATACCAGTGTATACTGTATCCGCGGTTATTGTCTCAGTATTAATGTTTGTGATGAACACATCCAGCAAAGAACTGCTATCTTGAGTGACACGCGTGGGTTCAGTTATAACATTTGTGAAACCATATGACTGTATTAAAAGCTGAAATTCTTTCTGGCAGTGCGTAGGTGCAAGCATCTTAACATTCAGGTCTCCTCCCAGATAAAGGTCCAGACGTTAACTAAAGTGTGTTCTAGAATTCTGCTAAATAAAGCCAGAAACTTAGTAAAATCACCAGAAGGTGGTCGGTACATGACCACAAAAATGCTTTTTTGGTTGCTCAGGGTCAGTGCCTCATAATCAGAATTCATCTGGCAGAAATCTTCGAAAATTTCAACAACAAGATCATTTCTTATCAAAAGGCTGATGCCACCGCCACGTTTGCTCTTACGATAGCGCGAAAAGCAGTGATAGCCAGGCAAGCTAAACACGCGTGATTCTTCGGTGTACCAGGTTTCGGTCAGCATGATTGCTGTGAGCGATATACCAAAGCTCTCCACCAAAAGTGCTAGTTCGTCTTCTTTATTTGCGGCTGAACGGACGTTTTGATGAAAAAGTGATATGGCAGAAGTTTTCTTTTCTACCACGGATTTAATCTCAGAAGGATGAAGTCCCATGGTGTGGAAAAAAAGCAAGCAAGTTTAAGCGCATGTGTACTCAGACAATTTTGGACAAGTCATCAACATGGTTGATAGGGATTACTGGTGCACCATCTAGCTTCCGGACGAAGATTTTCCCGTTCTTAATCCATGTATACTTATATTTGAGTTCTTTTGTCTTAGATTTGGTCGCACCGAACAACCGTTTCATCCGGGTCTTTCCTGGTTTTCTTTTGGGATACCGCAATAAAAAATAATGGCAAGTGGTCGCTCAAGTCAGATGAGAGCACTCCAGAATAAAATTCATGAGGTTCTAAATTTGTTACGCATACGTCCAACAGTGTTGCACTCTGTGTGGTTATTCTTGTTGGCATGCGTATGCTGTTTTCGGAATCGTATGTAGAAAGAAGAGTCTTTAGTTCGCTGGCGTGCAAGTCATTGGATGAAAGGTCTATGTTTATATCTCCCAGAATAACGCATGAATATTGTTTTGCACCAATGAAGGAAAAAAACGTGTCAAGAAATTGCAAGAAGTTTCTTCGGTGCCCCATTGGAGGACGATACACAACTAAGATCACGAAATTCCCAACTCGTGCTCCTAGGCATTCAATATCTGGTGATATGAATGAGAAATCTTGTAATATTTCATACGTTAGTGTTTCCTTAAAATATACAGAAATTCCTCCGCCTCTCTTGTGTGATATACATGCCGTGGAATGTAGCCGGAGAAAAGTGGTGCATCATCAGGAGTTGTAATCCATGTCTCGGAAAAGGCCAGGATGTCATAATTTATTTTGAACGGTTCAAGAAACGTATTTATATCGTCACTCTTATTTGTAATACTTCGAATGTTCACATGCATTGCGGAAAAAGTACTATCTCTGTTGCTGTGCTGGTTATTGAATTCCTGGGTGCTATAGTAGCTACACATGCTTAACCTGTAGTGTGCTGGTGTGTTTGCTGGTGTTTCGCTTGCTACTCTTATGTAGTAATCAGGGCCAGGTCCGCGTGACTAGCGATTTGAATAGCCGACCCATGTTCTTCTTTACGGGCAAGTATTTTTCCGCCTGCAGTCCAAACGAACTTCCAACCGTTTTCCTTCTTTTTCTTGATTGCAGCAGAAAGCAGTACCTTGTTTGCCTGAGTTAGGTGTTCATTGACAAAAATTGGTTTTCCGTTTTCATCACCCAGCACAGTGGTATCAACTCTTTTTTTTCTGCATTTGTTCAGAATGTCATTTCGCTTGCTTCTGCGCACAAACCGCACGATGATGTTTTGCACATCTGAATTCTGCGTACGAACCCAGTGGCATGCATCGATATCAGCAGTATCAACTTTTTCACCAACATGGTCACCTATCTTTTGAACCACAGTGAGGGGATCAGTTCCGGAGGAAACACCTTTGATTTCTAGGTTGTTCAATCTTTGATATTGTTCAAGGTCTTCACATTTGCGTGCTAAGCGTTCGTTTTCTGCCTTCAGTTCCTGATTCTGTCTGAACATTTCTTGCATTTCTTGCCTGAGCTGCTTTATTTCATCGGCTGTGTTCTTCACTTCGGTGCAAACATCAGTGCAGAATGAAACACTGTCTTTTAGCTCGCGCATTTCAGCCCTGAAATCACATTTAAATTTTCAAATGCGGTTACCAACTCTTGCAGCTCCTTCATATCTGTGGTTTCTTTTTCACACTCTTTTCCAGCGTTTTTCACGTTCCCCTTCCCCATTCTAACACATCATGCAGCAAGGGCAGTATTCGGCAGCAGTGCACCACAATAACAGACAAAATACATAAGGTAGAAACAGTTGCACAGTGGAATTCTCACCTGCAAAAGCAGAGAGCAGAGAACGTTCCTTAGACAGGTGTGGTTAGCGCACTGCCGCCGAACTGCGTGGTGGGCTCGTTGCGGATGCCTTTTTATGCCGTGAATGGCCCCGGAAGCGCTGATAGCCTCTTCCCCTGTAGATTTCCGTGACGTAGGTATGGCGTTGCAAACGATGATCTTGCTTCCAGAATGCTATCTGTCTGGAACACGGCGAACGGGTTTTTGTTGCGAGGTAGCGCAGGATGCGCCGTGCAGTAAATCTGCAAAAGCAGAGAGCAGAGAACGTTCCTTAGACAGGTGTGGTTAGCGCACTGCCGCCGAACTGCGTGGTGGGCTCGTTGCGGATGCCTTTTTATGCCGTGAATGGCCCCGGAAGCGCTGATAGCCTCTTCCCCTGTAGATTTCCGTGACGTAGGTATGGCGTTGCAAACGATGATCTTGCTTCCAGAATGCTATCTGTCTGGAACACGGCGAACGGGTTTTTGTTGCGAGGTAGCGCAGGATGCGCCGTGCAGTAAATCTGCAAAAGCAGAGAGCAGAGAACGTTCCTTAGACAGGTGTGGTTAGCGCACTGCCGCCGAACTCCGTCTAGAGACACCGACTAGAGACACCGCGACCGTGGTGTATGTTGAGCATCTTGTGGACTGCTAACTCCACAAACACCAAAACAAAAACAAAAGCACGGATGAAAGCATGTCCAGTCAACACTCTGGTGCCAGAAGGAAAACATTTTGGTGTCTTCCTGTCTTTCACTAAACTTAAGCACGAAATAAAATGTGCGTTGTGTACAAGCAACGGCACTTCTTCACAATCACCTAAGCATGCGTTGAAGCACACACTCAGCAAGTTGGCAGACGGTAGGCTGAAAACGGTTGGGAACTTCCTAACTAGCAGAAATCTACAGCACCACACAAAACTCTCTATTGTCATGGATACCACCAATATGGTCCTATTTAAAGAACAGCACCAAAGCTATGAACACTTCACCAGCTTCGCAGCAGTATGGTATCAAACTTGAAGCAGAGCAAATATACAGGTACACTGATCGATTGTGGCATAGCTACACATGAAAAGCACGAGAGTGAGTGCAATTCCCACACGCAGTTGATTATTCACTTCCTGTCTGTCAGGTAGAATCTAAATGGTGCTGTGTCCTCCTCCTTGTTGGAGATGCTGGTGCTCCTTCTATTATCACCGCTTGTCATAGTCCTTCAGCTGAGTAGGGATGAATGTGTTGTGTTGCACAATGAAAGCTGTGCTGATCTTCGCAGAGAACTCTTGACCATGCCGTACCATGACCATGACACCTTTGCAGACCCCTCATGTAATCATTCAGGAGCCCGGTATGACCACCCAGCTAGGCAGCCAATCCAGACGAGGAGTGGGCTAAGATGAATCTGGCATCATGGCTGCCGAGCACATAAAACCTCATAGTGAGTGTGGTCCGCCACGTCTGCATAAGGTGCACACAACTACCTGCACTTTAATCAACACTATGCACTGAAATCTCCCAGCAAGTTAGACCTTGGGTTTCCAAGTATGTCAAATTGTTGAAGCCGCAAGTTCGACTACAGTCTAGTCTTACGTACGAATGTAAAATATGCTCAATGCAAAACCAATCACTAGGATAAAAACGAACTATTTCCATATACCTACAGGTACTTGGTGGCAGATTTCCCAAACTGATGGGTACAAATAATTATTACAATCTTTTTTATATTCAAGTAAAAAACCACTATAAAATACACTGGGCACAAGGGCACAAGTGTAATTATTTATAACAACGTTCAGTTTTTTGTTATATGCATGCTTTTGCATTTTGCACGAACCGAAACGAGGCTACCTTGACATTCTGGTCACTAAGAGAAAATCAAAGCCACGGAACAGCACTGCGTGTCACCCACACCTATCTCAGTGGTCTTCTGAAAAGTACACACATGATTAATTTACATTATTTTTATATGCGGTTCTATTTACACTGCTCTTCTGTGCTGAATAAACTATAAATAGATGCAGTCAGATATCATTAGCCGTATGCAATCATACTGCAGGCAAGCACGTTATCCCTTCCTGCCTTCCAGAACACACTAAGCATGTGCTCACCAGTTTGACGATTTCCATGCGGGTAGCGCATGAAGAGAGAATGCACACCAATGGGTCTTGGATGGACCCCGCACAAACTTCTTGTGTGCTCGAACCTTCACCGGCAGCAACAGCAGACTTGTAAATAAAATGTACAAGACTGATATATATTTGTTTTTCGCGTGCCCTTAGAGAACTTCTTTTCACCCACCCTCCTGCGGTCATTTCCACGTGACTGCTGTGCAACTGATGATGTAACGCTGTTATTTAAATTTCAGCTTGAGTTGCGAAATCACTTTTCGTACTTCATTAATAATGCTTTAGCCAGGTTACAGTACTCTTTTAGGGTTTTACGCAATTTTTTTTTTCCACACTTAAGGGAATGACTCCTTCCAGCTGATTTCACCTATGCTGTCTTTCATATTCATCTACACCAAAAGCAAAGAAATTGACCAACGTACTAGCATGCTAGGCTTTGTTTTCTGAACTTGGCGCTCTGTACAAAAACTGAAACAAAGTATGGCGCCAAGAACAACGCGAAATACCGAATACATCTTTCGGATTCGCAGCATGCATCCTGCACATACTCCTGTGCTTGCTTTAAAGTCATTTCCGGCTTGCATGCATAAGGAATGAGAATGATGCAACACAAACTGTCAGCGCTACAGCTGTTGTTTTCCTTACCTCAGTGATGCTTGAAGCGTTGCCACGTTGCACCTTTCCCAGCAGAGTTTATACTGTCTTGCTGACACCACTGTCGTCAGGTAGTCCGCTGGTGCACACGGATGTCTCTAAGAGAAGCCCTATACATTCCTTGAGTTTGCTACTAGGCCGCGCGAACACCTGTAGTGTCATCTACTCATAACGCGCACAAACCCGTCCGTTCAGAGACGTTCACGGCTGGTGATCGCACCTCAGAGCTCTACAGTTCGGCACTGCTTCTCGCCGCAATGCATCCTTGCATAGCCACTACACCATATGCCTTGTCAGGTGACTGCACAGACGAGCTGTCTAGTCAGAGACAACTCGAAAGCATCGTGGTGTACTCGAAAGTCGCTCACCTTTCCAAGTTCTAGGGTTTAACAAACGACAAATAAATGCAACGAGCAGCGAATCGCACCGCCGGCATCGCCATTTCCGCGCTGCGCTAACCGCACGGACCGATGATTTCTAACTGTGAGCAAAGGGTCTGCAACGGAAGAGCAGTTAGCGCCCCTATGCGGCTATAGTACATTTAAGCATTCACTATTACCGCTCTCAAGGGTTGCTTATTTCAGATCCGCCTTCATGACGCCATTTCATTGCATTGTGCAATCAAAACAAGACTTCTATAAGCTTAGTTTGGGCTTGAAATAAATACCTGCTAAACTGCAGCGAGCTAACGCCGTATTTCAGAATTTCATTAACTCATTTGCATGATTCGGATACTTTGCGGGGGGGCAATATTATAGCGGCGAATTGCGGCCCATTGTATACGTAATGAAACGTCAATTTGACATCACTCCATAATGTGTGCGTATCACGTGTTTCCCATGAAATTGTTCCAGCCAATCAGATTGCAGGAAGCGGCCATTTCCAGTATGCCGCTATTTTCTCCAAACTGGCTAGTCGAGCGAAAGTGTTCTCATACGTATCATCTGCAGCTTCTCTCCCTTCGCAATCTCACATATTTATTACCCGGGCACCAGGAATAGCGCTGCAAAAATATATTTTCAATGACACGTCAGTTTGACGTCACCACGAATAGTGCGTGTGTAACTGACCCAAATTGACACACCCGTTGACGGTGATTGACACTGCTGAGAGCCAATCAGAGAGGCAATATGGCGCCGATAGCCGAACGTGAATATCGAGAATCGGGCCCCTTCTCGACCTCCTGAGCGCGTCGCGATGGTCGCCGGCATGTTTACGCGGAGAGCGTGCAGTACTTTTCTGTGCACTTTCAATGTGTCGCCAAAGCAAATTTCATAGAAACAAGAATTGTGCTAACGGAAGATATAAAACTGAGCAGGGAAGAGAAAATGCTTGAAATTTATTCTTCTTCGGGAATGAAGCGACGCAGAATTAAGGAGTCACTTCGAACAAGCTTTGCGGATGAATTTATGCTATGTGCTAGTTGCATATCAAAGGCGTATCTGTCAACGCAGGAAGCGGCCCTCCACTTTGCCTGCCGGCCTTCTGCAGACTATCGACGTACCTCTGGAACCTTTTCATCGTGTCGGACTAGACCTCCTTGGACCTTTTCCTACGTCCAGTTCCGGCAACCGTTGGATCGCCGTCGCGACTGACTACGCCACTCGGTACGCTATCACACGTGCATTACCAACCAGTTGCGCCACCGATGTCGCCGATTTCCTGTTGCAAAATGTCATCCTTCATCACGGTGCCCCACGCCAATTGCTGACGGACCGCGGCCGCTACGTTTTGTCCCGGGTAGTTGACGACATACTCCGGTCCTGTTCCACGCAGCATAAACTCACTACAGCGTACCATCCTCAAACGAACGGGTTTTTACCAAGCGCCTGAATAGGACCCTCACTGACATGCTATCTATGTACGTCGCACCTGACCATCGTGATTGGGACATTGCCTTGCCCTATGTAACATTTGCTTACAATTCATCGCGGCATGATACCATGGGCTATTCGCCTTTCTATCTTTTGTATGTCCGGCATCCTGCGTTGCCATTGGATACGTTCCTGCCGCCATCTTCGGCCTCGACCACGGAGCACGCACGTGACGCCATCGCTCAAGCAACCTCGGCCCGCGAAATCGCCCGCGACCGTATCACCGCCTAACAGGCCTACCAGAAGTCAGTTTACGACCGCCGACATCGCCCAGTACACTACACGCCACGATCACTCGTCCTCGTTTGGTATCCCTCTCGCCGTTTCGGCCTTTCAGAGAAACTCCTACATCAGTATAAGGGCCCGTATCGCGTGCTCGGTCAGGTGACCGACGTGACTTATGAGATTGCCCCCCTCGATCCTCCGTCGTCATCCACCCCGCCTGCCACTGACGTTGTTCACGTGGTTCGCCTCAAGCCGTACCGTGCACCTGCTACGTCTTCCACTTAGCATCGGGACGATGCTTTCGCCGCCGGAAGTTGTGTCAGTGGACAACGAAGAAGACAGTGCTGGGCTCGTGCTCGGAGCGCGAAGAGGACGAAGTGTGATCTGTGCGCCGTTGGCCGTTCGATTGAGCTGCTGTCAGCATCCCTCAGTGACTACTCCTTGTGTGTCTACATTTACGTAACAATATACTATCATGAAGCCCGCACATAACTGTGCGCAAGAAACAGCGTAGCAGACGCTTTGTTCTTTGCCCACCTGGCCACCGGGTAGTGGGTAATCTGCCTCATGTATGTATACACACATACACACACACACAGTTGGTACCTGCAGCAGCATCAAGGACGTGCTTCTAACGTCCGTTTCATCGTCCCAAAGATATACATGGTAGAGAGAGGGTGTGGTTGATGGTCCTTTGCGATCACAAAAATGAACAAGGGAGGGGAAAACCTCAGGTTGCTTGAGCCAACGTTTCGACAAGGGGACTTGTCTTCGTCTGGGCAAAGCGTTCATCATTGGCAGGGATTAAATAGGGCCTTCGCTCCGAGGAGGAAGGCCCCGGGGGTGGGGAAGGAAAGTGGTGTGAGAGGGGATGCGTGTCAGGAAGGGGAGGGAGGTGAACCTTGATTCGTTAAGCTGCAATAGTGGAAAAACTTATATCCGGGGGGTGTGTAATAAACAAAGGCTTTGAAGGGGCTGCGACGGGGGGAGGCGCTGTAGGACCTGAAAAACTCAGATAAGAGGATTAGTCAGCGTGGTACAGGGAAATTAGAAGAAGGCAAACAACATAGGCTGGCACTGGAAGGCGGGGCATTTCCAAGGAAGGACAAGGCAGGGGGGGGGGGGGGGGGGGGGAATGGCTCGAGTTCAGAGAAAGCCAAAAAGGTGGGGCGGAGGGGGTAACAGTAATGCCATGGTTTCCGAGAACTGATAATAGGGGATTAGGAGAAAAAAAAGGGGGGGGGGGTGAGTCACAGGGAGACGGTGAGAAGGCCGGAAATGTGGTGGAAGATATGACGTGGGAAGGGTGCAAAGAGCGATAGTATACTCGGAAGTACTTGTATTTGGCCGTGTTGGTTCATAACTTTTCAGGAGGACACAGGAGCGCAACAAAAGACCCGGACATAGAAGCAGACAGGGACAAGCCCTTGTCCCTGTCTACCTCCACGCCCGTGCCCCCCATCCCGCCCCTGTGTCCTCCATAAAAGATAATATACTTATGCGAGGTTCTAGGAAATGGTCTGAGCACGTGCAAGACATATGTTAATTTAGACCATTTTCTAGAACCTCGCATAAGTATATTATCTTTTATGGAGGACACAGGGACGGCATGAGGGGCACGGGCGTGGAGGTAGACAGGGACAAGGGCTTGTCCCTGTCTGCTTCTATGTCCGGGTCTTTTGTTGCGCCCCTGTGTCCTCCTGAAAAGTTATGAACCAACACGGCCAAATACAAGTACTTCCGAGTATACTATCGCTCTTTGCACCCTTCCCACGTCATATCTTCCACCACATTTCCGGCCTTCTCACCGTCTCCCTGTGACTCACCCCCCCCCTTTTTTTTCTCCTAATCCCCTATTATCAGTTCTCGGAAACCATGCCATTCCTGTTACCCCCTCCGCCCCACCTTTTTGGCTTTCTCTGAACTCGAGCCATTCCCCCCCCCCCTCCCCCCCCTGCCTTGTCCTTCCTTGGAAATGCCCTGCCTTCCAGTGCCAGCCTATGTTGTTTGCCTTCTTCTCATTTCCCTGCACCACGCTGACTAATCCTCTTATCTGAGTTTTTCAGGTCCTACAGCGCCTCCCCCCGTCGCAGCCCCTTCAAAGCCTTTGTTCATTACACACCCCCCGGATATAAGTTTTTCCACTATTGCAGCTTAACGAGTCAAGGTTCACCTCCCTCCCCTTCCTGACACGCATCCCCTCTCACACCACTTTCCTTCCCCAACCCCGGGGCCTTGCTCCTCGGAGCGAAGGCCCTATTTAATCCTTGCCAATGATGAACGCTTTGCCCAGACGAAGACAAGTCCCCTTGTCGAAACGTTGGCTCAAGCAACCTGAGGTTTTCCCCTCCCTTGTTCAAAGATATACATGGTCACCATGCTTCCTCCTGGTCATCACCTGGTCATCATACGCTTCCTCGGCGTCCGGCAGTTTTTTTTTGTGTTATGTATCGGCCGCCAAGCGGAAGTGCCCTAACTTTATTCCCTTCTGAGACAAATATTTAAACTGGGTCAATGAAAATAGCTGTCGGATAATTTTACGAGGCAATATCAACATTGATATTCCAAAGGTGTCCAAATCGCAACATCACTTGAGCACGTGCCTCGCTTTAAATGGTTTTTTCTAATTTGATTACTATTACAACTCGCATTCAAAATTGTGTATCCGCTCTAATTCGTATGTTTATTACTAACATCCAGAAATCCAGCTTCCCATCCGGTGTTGTTAACACCCCTGTTATTGACCACCTTCCTATATTTCTTATGCTAATAATGATTTGCACAGAAAGAAAACAGAACAAGACATTCCTAGAACTGTCCACTGCATCAAATTTAGACAAAACGTGTCGGTAATTGATTGGAGTAACGTCTGTTCCATCACAGACGCTGAAGAAGCTCACGATCTCTTTTAGAAAAATTTCAAAGTGCCTATTATACCTGTGCTTCTTTAAAAATCCTGAAGTGCACGCGAAAGGTAAGAAGCCATGGATGAGAAAGAAATGCTTGAAAGAAATACGTATCAAACACAGTTTTTATAAAAGCTTTATTGGGACTGAAAACGAGGAAATACTATAAATAATTCAGACCAAGCGAAACATAGTGAATAGCCATTTACGCTGCGAAAAAAGATAGTATGTGCATAATCTGTTGATTAGTAATATAGTTCGCGATCTTTTTTAGTACGGAAGCGAATGAACGACGTCTTAAATCGTACGGACTGCGATTCCGTTGAGCTGAATGAGATCACTCAGAATGGCATACGTCGGTCAGGTGCGGACTTGGCAAATACATATAATAATTATTTTTTGACACTTGCGAATGCCGCACATGATCCTGACTTTGAACGGACTCAGACGGATAAACGGGTGAACGGACTCGGTCTACTGCTTTTTATCCCCAAAAGCCGCAAACGAAATAAATGTGTGTTACTTTCCCTTAAAAATAGTATTAGTGCTGATATAGATGGAGTAGTCATTCGACCGGTTATGCACGAGCTCTATCCGATATCATTTGTGTTGGAACATATTTTCAATCTTTAGTTTTCAGGTGTAACTAGTCATTCGACTGCTTAAGCACGTCTCGTTCTGATATCACCTGTGTTCGAACATATTTTCACTCTCTCGTTTTCCGGTGGAACTGCTCATTCTACCGGTTAAGCATGTTCTCCATCTGATATCACCTGTGTTGGAACATATTTGAAATTTTTCGTTTTGCGGTGGGACATTTCCTGAAAAACTTCAGATTGGCAGATTAACAGTTTTGTACAAATGTGTATATATAAACGAACATTCAAACTGCAGACCCCATTATATTCTTCCGAACTTCTCTAAAGACTTGAAAAAGCCAATACATAGCCGAATGTACTCAGCTATTTAAAGCACAGCCTTAATATATCTGCACAGTTTGGTTTGATCAGAGGTATTTCAACAGAGACAACTTTACTGGCGCAAAAAGAGACTATATTGGAATCATCTGAATGCACCATGTGCACGTTAAGGATATTCATAGATTATTCAAAAACCTCTGACCGTTTTTTTCCTTTGAGAGTTACTTGAGGCTCCTAGAAAACCTAAATTAGTATGGATTCCGGGGCCCGTTCTTTGCGGTACTAAAATCTTATCTTTGGCACTGTGAGCAACAGGCTGTTGTAAAGGACTGCGTATCTGACCTTAAACAAATTCACGCAGGCGTGCCCCAGTGGAGTATACTAGGGCCCCTGCTGTTCGGCATATATAAATATGATTCAATAACTATTGACAGTAACTATTGACTATTTTGTGATGTACGCTGACGACAGTACTATATTCCTTGCTGCATCAAATGTGTATCAGCTATTTTCTAAAGCGAATCGCGCCCTCACGCCATTAGCATCAAAGAGCAAAGCAAATTCTTTTTTTATGAATACTAACAAAACTGAGGGCATTCTGTTCACGCCCTAAAACCAGAATGCGTACAAACAAGATTCACTGGTATTAAATAATGCAAATAATCCAACTTTACATGTCGAATTTCACGTGTCACTGGCGCCCTTTCTAAAATGTGATATTGTTTACCAAAGAGTGGCAAGCTTTTAATGTATGTCTTTATTTCTGTCAAGCATACACTACTGTTATTTGCCATGGCGTACTACCAGTAACCCGAAAATTTCCAAACATTACAGAAAACAAAAAGGCAGCTCGAACAATCATCAGTGGTCCATATGACAGCCACAGACACTATATTTACAGAACTGAATCTAATATGCATTACTGCAATTTATAGAGCTTAGTTGATCAAGCATTACGAGGCAGGCATTAAAAAAACAACAATGCTCTCAGCAGCATCCCAAACTTATCTCCTAAAGTACGCGCACGCAACACTCGCCACTTCAACAATGGGACATTCCGCTCCTGCGCGCTATGGAAAACAAATGCTGAAGTATCTTCTCCCGTTTTCTTGAACTGATTCATTTTTGACGCTCAGTCAAATGTATGAAACTGCGTGACCATGTATTACTATCATGTACAGTCTTTGCCTAAAGGAACCAGGCTGCACGGTTTGCTTCTCAGTCGTATATTAAATCTATTACGACAGCCCTCAAGCTGTATATCTTTGTGTGGGGTAAGGAAAACCTCTGTCTTCGCTTTCAATGAACTTTTCGATCTTTAGGGAAGCCGTGAGGGCTCAACAATACGAATGAGAAGCATACCATGCAGCCTGGTTACATTTGGCAAAAACTGTGCCAGTGCTTGGAGTATGTTGCAATGCGCATGGGGCCGCGGACCCGGTCAAGCCCATCTTGAGGCTTTTTGTCTGCGGCCCTTCAACACCGTCGATGTTGAAAATAAACTGATTCATTAGTTGATGACTGATTGATTGATTGATCGACCGGACTTCTGTGTGCGGCGTTAGCTCATTTAATCGCAAGAGGCTGCTGAAGAGCAACCATGGTCTCACAATCCCCACCGATGGCAACCTGCCATAGAAAGGCAGTTGCGAATAGCTTGAGCACTGTGCCACTGCACCAGGAATGTTATGAAGACTCCCAGGAATCTATGAAGAGAGAGAATGACCAATTCCGCATATATGAACATTAACCAACTATTGCTATCTCAACAACTGCCTTCCTTGAACACTGCAAGCGCACTTCATTCGCATTCGGCCTAAATACGCAAATTGACCACCGTTGTTCTGCGCCAGAAGCGCAAAAATTTCGGCTCTGCGTGTTCACGTGACGGCATCTATAACTCAGCTAAATAACTACAATACAGTCATATCAAGTTCTGAATTGAAATGTGCGTAAACTGAACCGAAGAAACAGCGCATCTCGGCTGTTCCCCTAATGTATTGAACATTGTTGCGTTTTTTACTGACATTGTACAAATACATTCAGCACATGCTGGTGTCCACTACTCAGTCTTGTGTGCAGGTTTTATGGTGAAGTAAAGTGATTTTTATCGTTCACGTGTAGCAGTGTGGCTCTAAATTGTCCAATGTGCATCACAGGCTAATATTGGTTTTGTTACATGTCCGTAGGCTGCTTGTTTCTCGGGCACTTTGGCCAGATGAGAATATATTGCCACGTATCATTGTAGTGTTTGTTCGTTCGCGCTCAAGGCTGCAGGAAAGGGCTGTTATCATTTTTGTTCGTGACGCGAGAAGCGACCAGTCTAATCTCGATTGATCGCAGCCATGAAAGGCTGCATCTAGGTTTTTCCAGATTACTGTAGATGATCTTGTCCTGCTATTTGGAAGTTTCTTTGCCGGCTTTAAATTGAGCGATGCCGCGAGCGGCGGCCATTCGTAGTTCGACGACCGCCGAGCACGCCTGTTGCTGCCCGAGCGCGTCCAGAACCAGCGAAGGTTTTTCGGCGCTGGCTTGCTGAGAAGTTTTGAAAAGTGCAGGCGGGCCTCGGATCCACTGCGACCCCGAGGATCCGCAACCAGCCTCCCAGCCCAGGCGCCGTGCCTTTGCCGGTGCTCGGGCAACTTCCCGGCCTTCAAGCAGCAGCCCAGTCGGCCGCCCGTGACGTCATGGGAGGCCCGGGACCTGCTGCCCCTCCGGTGTTCCGTGCGCCGCCCCCAAAGGCGCACTGTTTTTCGTTCACAGTTACATCCGACGCGACAGCTGACGACATCGTCGACGGCATCGAGTTGGTTGTCGGCCCGAAAGGGCTAGAGAGCCTCCAGCACCATGGAGGCATGAAGTTCTGCGTCGCCATGGCCTCGGCTGCGGCGGCGGAAAAGATGCTCGTGGAAGGCGCCTTCAACGTGAACGGCACTTCCGTCCCAGTAGCCTGCGTGGGTCCTGCCGTGGTCCACGTGACGGCTTTTCGTGTGCCGCTGTTCGTGGGAGACGCGGCGCTGGCAGCGGCACTGAGCTCTTTCGGCAAGGTGCTGGACATCACCCACCCCGTCCTCAAGGGCCGTCGTCACGTCGGCAACGGGACGCGCGTGGTCCGGATCGAGATGAAGCAGGCGGTGCCGAACTTCTTGACCGTCCAGGGCCACCGCGTCATGTTTGACTACCGAGGCGTCCGGAAGGTGTGTTCCCGCTGCGGGCAGGACGGCCACATCGGCGCGGCGTGTCGAACGCCGCGGTGCGCTCGCTGCGAGGTGTTCGGCCACGACACGGCCGGATGCGGAGCGGCTTGCAGGCGCTGCGGTGGAAGCCACGCCACAGCGGACTGCCTGCGACCACGGTCCTATGCGGCGGCCGCCGCCTCGAGAAAGGAACCGAGCAAGGACAACGTGGCCGCAGAAACGTGGAGCCCACCAACCGTCCGGACGCCTGTTGCCGACGAGCACCCAACGACCAGCCGCCCGAGGGAGCCCGAACCCGCCCCCGCGACGGAGGTGCCCGTGAAGGAGCAGCTCGAGGGGACGCCTTCAAACGAGGTGGAGCCGTTCGGTGCCGTTTTCGCGGAACCCTTGCCGCCGCTACCCCGCACAGCTTCCTTCAACACCGAGAGCAGCAGCGGCGATGAGTCGAGCGTGGCGTCGGACGACCTGGTGGACGTACCGGACAAAGTCACGCCGCTTCGCCTGACAGGCGACTTGACGTGCGGCCAGGTGTCAGGAACGACGACTCCTGGAGGTGCGGACGACGCGCGCTTCCCGTCACCAGCCAGCCACACCCTCCCATCGGCGACCCTGGCGTCGGCATCGGCTTCAGCTGCGAGCGTCGCCAAGACCACGCAGCAACCAGTGAGCGAGGCCACAAGCGCCGACGGCCCCGAAAACATGGACTTTTCCCGACCAGACTTCAAACGTGCCCACCCCCAATCATCGGAATCCGAAGGGACTGTTAACGAACGTTCTAGCAAAAAAGTGCTGCGCGCGCCAAGCGCCGCCCATGGCAGCGCTCTTTAGGTTGTATGCTATGCCGTCGGTGCTCTTGGCAGTCATGGCGGTTGTGCATCTCCTCTCCCTGAATGTTCGGGGATTTCAATCCGTAGACAGACAGAGAGAGGTGATGCACTTTGCCAGGGCTAGGGGCGTCGACATCCTGTTTTTACAGGAATGCAACTTCCGTACTTCACTTGATGTGCTGAATTTCACCACCCGGTTTTCTGTTTTTGCTTATTTTTCGTTGACTGATTTTCATATGTGCGGTGTTGGCGTCGTTTTTGTAAACACCTGCCTGCGCGCGGGTGCTCATTGCACTTTCGGGCTGGACGGCCGCACTCTTGCGGTCGACTTCACACTAAACCAGCGGCGGGTACGTGCGTTGGTTGTATATGCGCCAGCACGGCGGACTAGTAGTTCTGATTTTTTTGAGCGCCTCGACTCATTCCTCCTTGATCCCTACCCCACTTTCATCGTCGGTGACTTCAATTGTGTACTTAACATCGACCGTGACGTCCGCGGACAGGGTCACGGTCGCCGTTATTGCGGTGCCCCCGCGCTCCGCGATCTCGTGACTCAGTTCCGCTTGTCTGACGCGTGGGTGCAGCTTCACGGGGATGCCTTTGGAGCGACGTTTGAGAGAGCACAGTCAGCGAGTCGGATAGACAAATTCTATTTTCCACCAGAGCTCGCTTCTTTTGTCGTTAGCTGCGAAGTTCTCGCGTTCCCTGCAGGCACGCCGGTGATTTCCGATCACCACCCCTTGTCAGTCAGGCTCGACTTTGGTGAGGACACCCCACGTACTGTTACGTGGCGCATGGACACGAGCCTACTGGCGGACCCGGAAAGCGTGGCGTCGCTGCGTACGGCGTTGGCAGCATCGTGCAAGAGCTTCGTTGCGACTGATTCATGGGACACACTCAAGGCTCGTTGGCAGGCAACTCTGGTGGCGGCCGGTCAAGACCGCAGACGCCGGGTAACTCATGCACTGAATGGCACCCTCAAGCGCATCCGTATAGTGCAAAGGGGAGCACCCTTAACCTTTGCCATGAGCGATTACCTCAGTCTACTTAAAGCACGTTACCACGTGTTGCTCTGCCAGTCATCACGGGCAGCTAGTCGTGCACACCAGCTCGGGCGGCCGATATCAGATCCGGCTGTGCTACGACACGTACGCGCAGGCACGGCAGAGGAATTCGCTCCCGCTACTGTGCCTTTCGTGACACTCCCAGACGGCACCCAAAGCAAAACCACGGCCGATATCTGCACGATCTTCGCAAGCCACTTTTCGAACCTGTTCTCTACGGACAGTTGGCTACATCTTCAAGATGGTTATGACGGGCTTCTACAAAGTTTTTTTGGAAACTTGCCACGAGTAGCTGAAGAGTTGCATGAAAACCTTTGCGCACCAGCCACAAGCCAAGAGCTGCACGCCATCCTGCAGAGTGTGAATGCAGCCTCTGCCCCCGGTCCAGACGGCATTCCAACAAGTTTTTATTCAAACTTTTTTTACGAGATCCAAGGAGCGCTCCTGAAGATGGTCAACGGCTTCCTCGCGGATGGGTTACGTCCAAACTCTTTCCGCGAATGTCGCATCATACTCATTCCGAAAGCGGGCGGTGACCCCTCCGACCCGCAAGCATGGCGGCCCATAAGCCTCTTAAACGCAGATTACAAAATAGTAACATCTTTACTGAACACAAGAATGCGGACGATCCTACCTCACCTAATCCACCGGGCTCAAACCAGCAACGTCCCTGACCGCTCTGTGTTTGATGCATTGGCACTCACTAGAGACCTGTTCACATTTGCCAGCAGGACAGGCTTCAGCGGGTGCTTTGTTTCACTAGACCAGGCGAAAGCATTCGATCGGGTGGAACACTCGTATCTGTTCGGAGTCCTTGAAGCCTTCGGATTCCCTCCGCAAATTGTCAGCAGGCTGCGCTTACTTTATGCAGACCTGAATGCTCGTCTCTCAGTAAACGGCCACCAGAGCGCTCCCTTCTCAGTCACCAGGGGCATAAGGCAAGGATGCCCTCTCTCCCCAACCTTCTTCGTGTTGTGCCTGGATCCACTCATCCGGCGCATTAACGACAGCCCATCCATACGCGGCTTCCCTCTGCCTGGCCAGGGCCAAATCAAGGTATCGGCCTACGCCGATGACGTGTCGCTTTTCCTCAAGGACGAGGATAGCTACGCCGCTTTTTCGCGGCCGTTTCTCGAGTACAGCGAGATATCTGGGGCCCTATTGAACAGGCGAAAAAGCAAGGCACTAAGATTTGGCACCTTCACACCGAACCTTGCGGGCGAGGTGGAGTGGGTGCAGGGAGTGAAAGTCCTGGGAGTAGTATTCCTCGCCAGCGGAGAAGTAGCCCGCGAAACCTGGACTAACCTCCGCACGAACGCTGAGAAACGCCTCTCGGTGGCGTCAACTTTCCGCCTTTCAATGGCAGAGCGCTGCTATATAGTTAAGTCCACAATCCTAGCCGCATGTTTTTTTGTCGCCCGCGTCGCAAACCCACCGCGCACGTTTGCGCGCAGGCTAACCTCGGCCTGTGGCTCTTTCGTTTGGGCGGGCAAAACCGAACTTGTGTCACGAATGTTCATGCGCCTTCCATCGTACATGGGTGGGTTTGGTATACCTTGTATACGCACCATGTGCAATGTGCTCGCCTTGCGAGGAGTACGAGATCTTGTACGCAACCCAGACTATCCCGGGAGAACACTCCTCACATATTTTCTGGGTACAGCGCGTAACGTGTTTTTTTCACAACACGTGGTTGGCCCTACAGCCGAGCAGCCGCCGGCATTTTTCGTTAATGTGCGTCGCACACTGACGTCGTTGACTGCCAGCGTTCCCGATCTGGATGTTGATGAAACCCCGCCCTCCAGAATGTGTGAAGCACTAACGGTCGCTGCGCTGACCCGCGAACAACTCCAGAAAACTAGACGGGCACGCTGGCGCCAACTGACCTCAGCTACGCTTCCTGCAGATGTCAGGGACTTCGGCTGGCTGCGAGGCTGGCGGGTCCTGCCCACAAGAGACCGCCTTGCGGCGTGGGGCGTGGCGCCCTCCGCCCGATGCCCGCAGTGCGGTCTGCTTGAAACTTTACAGCACGCAATGTTTGAGTGTGTAGTTGCGCGCACCTTTTGGACATTAGTGTCACGCATGTTTTTAACCCGCCTGGAAGCACGCACTAGTTCTCCCGAAGTGTTTCAAAATATGCTCTTGTGTGTCGGCATGTTTGTTTTGTGGCGGCAGCGTGGAGTGGCATCCTTAAATGGGCGTCCGCAAAGAACAATGTTCCCAATGTTGCAGCGCCTGCGCACGCGCCTCTTTGAACAAGCATGCATGGACGCTCTGTCAATGAGCGAGGCTGAGTTCTTGCGCAAATGGTCGACATACTTTATCGTCCTGCGCGGCGGTCGAGTATCGGCATTTTTACTGCATTACTGACGTGCTCAGTGCTGCGTCACTGCGCATGTGCTTGACTGATCAGAGAATTATGTTCATCTGTTTTGTTTTGTATTTTCTATGTTAAAACAGAAAAAAATAAACTTCTCTTTCTACGCCGCCGCCTAGTGATTCAGTTATTTTGCGGGCGCAAGTCAGCCCAAATAAAGAGCTTCGTTTCCAAGACTGGCTGCTGTCTTCCTGACCACTGGACTGCCGTCACTACAACGTGACATCTGGTGGAGGTGCTGGGTAGCCTCCCATGTTCCGGACACCTCCTACAAATCGTGACGCCAGCCCTTTGAGTCATCTACCGCAGGACCTGAGTCCAGTCCACCGCGCAAGCCGACGCCTGCAAGGGGACGAACCTGAGTTCGGGATTCTGCCGGACCCTACCCGGAAGCGAAAGCCAGCAGCAACATCTACCATGAGCTTGCCCCAGACGATGACTCCAATCATTGTTCAGCAGCCCCGGGTGCCACCAACCTTCGACGCTTCGCCTGGCGCCGACCCCGAAGAATGGCTGGAGCAGTTCGACCGTGTGGCTATCTTCAACAACTGGGACGATGCCACGAAACTTAGGTACGTGTTCTTCGCCTTGGAGGGACCAGCAAAAGTCTGGTTTGAGAATGAGGAGGCTAACCTCACGAACTGGGAAACCTTCAAGGAGCAGCTTCTAAAGACCTTCACGAACGTCGTGCGAAAGGAGAGAGCCCAGCAGCTGCTGCAGTCTCGCATACAACACCCAAACGAGACCGTTGCTGTGTACACTGAGGAAATGAAGCGTCTCTTCCGGCGTACCGACGCAAACATGAAGGAAGAAGAAAAAGTAAAGCTGCTCATGCGAGGAGTTAAAGAGCAGCTCTTTGCCGGCCTCGTCCGCAACCCACCGAAAACTGTCGCGGAATTTGTAGAAGAGGCATCCACGATGGAAAAAACTCTTGATGCCCGAGCCCGCCAGTATGACCGCCAGCAGCGCGTTTTCGAAGCAAGCTGCCTGCACTCTAAGAACTGCTACTCCTGCATTAAGAGTAAAAGAGCCTCGCTACTCCTGCAGGTCTCAATCTACTCTCTCTACAAACGAGAAAGAGTGAAAGGTCCTGTTCACTCCTCTTGACAAAAGAGTAGAATGGCATTTCCACTCCTGCATACCCCAAGGGAGTTCAGTGCTTGTTTTACTCCTCCGCCCTTACGGCCATACAATCGTAAGGGCGCGCTAGCTTCTCGGGGCCGGCCTGCCAGCCTGGATGCCGGCGTCAGAAAAATGCACTGGTATTGTTTGTTCACGACCAAAGCTCTGGGATAGAGTATCATTAGCCAATGTCGAGTTGTTGGTAGAAGCGATAACAGCCATACAAATTTCCTCCCATAGCCGCTTTGCTGCTGCTCTGGAGTTCGCCTGGCCTCTGCTATAGCTCGGCTCCTGAAGGGGTCGCGGAAACCGAGCATATATTTATTTCCCTATGACGCGGGGTTCAGAGTAAAACGGTGCCGAGGGTAGCACCTAAGTGCTGGCCAGTTTCGAAGCGCATTCAGCTACAGCATCTATGTGAAATCGGCTATAGGTTTAGCGACGACAAGGGCAGCCAGCGAGCAGCGCACAGTTCGTCGCCCGGCGCGATCGCGGGCGCCGTCGTTGCCGAAAGCTCGGCTCGCTCAATGATTCGCTCCGTAGCTTGCGAATCGCGCACGCAAGGCTGGAAAATCGAGCAGCGACTGGCCTGCGATTGAGCGAGCCTTTATGCCCATGTTTGCAGCACAGGTGAACAAATTTAGCACACATGTATGCATGGAATATCGGCGGCGTTGCGGCGATTCTTAAGCTCGTCCTCGACGCCATCATCACCGTTCGGGTGGACCCGAACATATCTTTATTTCACTACGAGACATAGTTCACAATAAAACGTACTTACAATGCAAAGACTAGCACCTCAGCGCTAGCCAGTTTCAAAGCGCTCTCAGCTCTGGCATCGAAGTGAAACCTCCTAGGCTTAGCTACGAATACGGCAGCCAGGGAGCAGGCCGAAGCTCGTCGCGCGGCGCGCTCGCGAGCAGCGTCATAGCTGAAAGCTCGGCTCGCTCAAAGATTGGCTCAGAAACTTGCGAATTGTACTCGCAAGGCTGGCAAATCGAGCAGCTAGCGGCTGGCCTGCGACTGAGCGCACGTTCGCAGTACAGGTGAACAACAATTAGCGCACGAATGCTTGGGATACCGGCTGCGTTGCGGCCACGTTAAGGCGATTCTTAAGCTCGTCCTCGACGCCATCGTCACCGTACGTGACACACAGGCTGAGAACTTGATTTCGAGTACGTGCTAAAGTAAGCTGCTCGTATTTCTCGGAACAATCTGAACTCGAAAAGACTGTTGCTTCTGTCGGCTTCCATGCATGTGGGCTCTTGATAGTGAAAGTACACTCGAACAGGATGCGGCGAGTGCGGGCCGCTGTTGCATATAAGCTAAAGTGTGAAGCAAGTATCGTCGTAGTTCCGTAACGCAGTTGATATCACAGTAATCCGTTTGTACGGGTCACATTTAAGCTCTGTTTCATGTAGATCTCCGTCGACCATGCCAGTGTCGCGTAGAGTAATGCATCGCAGCTGCTCTTTGTCCTACCGCTCGCGTCGAACATATCCTTGATATGGACCAGTTTGCGATACGGTGCGTTTCTTTGCCTTTTTTGTCGCATTTAAGGGATTTTCGCTGCCGTCAATCGAAATTGCATTCCGTCAACAGCGTCGTCTGCGCCGTCGTCTGCTAGGACACCCGGGGATGGGATCACAGGATTGCAGCTTCTACAAACGACATGTCAGCAAAAGTATCTAAAAGCGCTTTGGTATTCGCATTTAATAAAGAAATAAAATGAAAAAATATAATTTGTTTTTGTTGCGAACACAATTCAAATATTAGTAATAAAAAAAGCGCATTTGTAGGTTTTTTCAACGAAGCAAAACTGCAGCCGTCGTCACGTTTTGTGTTATTTGGGTTTTCGTAGCATTGTTTGAGTGCTCGTGCGGTGGACGTGTATGAAGAACACAAGTGTGTTTTGGAAACCAACGACGAGAATTACGCCCTGTCAACACTGGTGATTTTGAACGGGTAAAGCCCTGAAGAAAGGTAGCGCTACGACTTCTTGTCATCTGGAGAGGCAACGAAGAAGAATGTGCGGTTTTGCTAAGCCTTGATGAGCCGTCTGAACGGTGAGTCCCGTGTACGTTTCTTTACTTCTGATCTCTATTCGCACGCGTTATTAGTGTGCGCCTATATAGGGATGGCAGTGCAGGCAGTCTGCGTGCGGTTGCCTCAGCTATAATGCGTTAACGCCGATTCACACGACGGTCCGTTCGCCCGCGGCCCGCGCCCTACGTATTCATGCGTCACCACATTGAGAGGCGCGCTGTCGGCCGCGGCAGCGGGCGAACGGAAAATCGTGTGAATCGGCCTTTACCAGAAAAGAACGGGCGTATAGGCCGCATGGCAACTGTTGCTCCATAGTCTCTATCTGCGTTTAGTACTCGGGTGCCGCGGTAAATAAAAATGCCACCAGTTATCACAACAGAGTTATGCGGTCGCTTGCTAGCGCTGCGAAAAACAACAGACAATGTTTACTACATTCTAATAGCATAGATTTGTGCTACATAGGAGAGGATGATGAGCGTGCAGTGCCACGTTAGAGAGCGCTCTTGCTAGGCCAGCTGCGGACAGACAAGGGAACTGACAACGGTCGAGTTGCCTCGCGGCTGGTGCCCGTCGGATTGATTTGTGCTACTTAGAAGATGACGATGAGCGGCAGTGCCGCGCGACAGAGCACTCGCGCTAGGCCAGCTGCCAACAGACAGTGCTCAGTGTGTGTACTCGTCGGATTAGTGCTTAAGCCTTAATATTTGTCATACAATTTTTTCGGGGACAATGATCGCGTGTAAAAGGCTGGGGCATATCCCTTGCCTAGTCATTTGTAAATTTTTATCTGTGCTTCCCCATGGAACAGAATTTGACACAGTATTATGTCAAAGTTAGTTCGTTCTTGCGTCTGCCCTGAGGTGTAGGTGTCGATGCTTCCTCGCCTTCAGATTTTGAGAACAGTTTGGGATGCAACTGCGCACTTATTTAGGATTTCAAGCTTTTTGCTATATCCCTCGTTTGTGCGGCCCGCTTTCAAGTCGTTCGCTATATCGGTGATGGTTTGTTATTGATTTTCACTTTCTCTTATTTATTCTTGGTTGACTGCCACCAGCTGTGCTGCCGGCGATTCTCCGCGCTCGGAACTATTCCCAGGCACGAGACCCTACCCACAGACCTCCCTGCACCACACTCACCAGTTTTCTTCGGTATTTTTTTCCTTGCTCTTACTTGCATTGCCACTAGGCAGTTTTTATTTCTGTGCAGATTTGTTAAATGCAATACCAATTTTCGTTTCATGCTGTGATGTGAGATATCGTGCTTCTTGCTAATGAATGCATGCCTTTTCCATCCTCTCATCATTTGTGCAAAGCAGACGGGTCTACTGGTCGCTACGTTCAATTTAAAAATACCTTCGGTGCTGCTGCAAAGCACCCTAGTAGTAATAAAATCCTGTGCATGCTATATTCGAATAGTTACGCTCTTTTCATCATGCATAAAAATAGTGGTATTCCAGCCTGCTCATCTTTCTATGCGGGTGTGACAGTCATGTAAATCTACTGAAAAAATGTATATCGGTGCATCACATACAATCTGTTCATTTCTTTTGTCATGGGCCCTCTCATTGCTTTTTGTGTTCCTATGTTACTACCTTATTCTAATTTATGAAGCAGTAGACAATTTCTTCTCTTGTCATTCATGACATTGTTACGGCCACTGACAACAGTTGCTCTGACATATTTATTTGCAGTTGCCAGCTGCCAGTATCTACTGGGCCATTCGTGCTTCCAGCTTTTGGCTGTGCTATCTCTCCTCAGCTGTTTGTGGTAGGTATTGTTTTCCAGTGATGCATACCTTACCTGCCTATTTAGAAAAATTTCATAGACATAGGCTCACAGCCGGGTTTAGAAATGCATGCAGAGCTCTACGTGCACTTAGCAGCAGTACCTCCCTGTATAATCACATGAATCTGATCCTGAATTACATGAATGTAATTACATGATCTGTATGAAATAGTCGCTCATGAAGCTTTTGACTGCTGCTGTTAACATAATGGAATTTACACTGCTTCAGGTGCAGAGACTATTTCACACATGTTGCCTCTTATGCATATGTGCCCTCTGAAAGGGCGAACATATTCCTTTATCCCTTTAAAAAACATCGTGTTCTATCATGATGCTTTACCGGTATTTCTGGTGTATAGACCAAAATGTCACTCAGTATTGTAACATGAAGCGGGAACTCAGTTTGTCCAATGTTTTAGAGGTAACATGAAGTGGGAACTGAGTTTGTCCAATGTTTTAGGGGTCCTAAAACATTGGACCAACACAGTTCCCACTCGAGTTATTGATCACTTCGCTCTCGCCCTACCATAAGCTTGCCGTCCAGGTTGGACAAATTGATAGAGCGACTGCTCCAGTGAAGTGGTGGTTCTGAGTTCGAACACCGGACCAGGACGAATCTTTCTTTAACTACGAAGTTTCTGTGAAAGCTGTATAGCTTTCCTTTGTAGCCATTTGGCTGTGCTCGAGTGGATGTCAATGAGTAATTACTCCTTATTACAGATCTTTTGTCAACGCCAAACTGATTCAGTAGCAACAAATAGTAGAAGGGTAAAAGCATGCTGCTCCCAAAAATTCGTTAAGCATGTTATAAAATGTATGCTGTATTGTTTTAACTGCTGCAAAGAAATAACGGTGATGTTAGATGCCCAGCCCCTATTAGGTAAACATAGCTCGCAATTAACACAGTGGATGGAAAAGAAATATGGACTTCAACCCTCACGACGACCCTCACCCCAGTGGATGGATGATAATGGCTTTACCCTTTGTACCGGGGGGTAGCTTTCTCCACCTAGCCTATACTTCCCCCATTGTTAATTTAATTTTCTTTTCCCTTTCGCTCTTACAATATCTAATCTGTCTATCCTTTCACCCTCGAAATTCACGCCTCCCTTGATTTCCGCCACCAATCCTCCAACCTCCCCTTCGTCAATGTCACGCTTTTCCCATCCACTCGCCCGTCCTCCCCAGTAAATCCCAGCGCTATCTCTATGGTCGTTGCTGTCCCCTCTGGGAGGGCTGGGCGGAGTTCTGCGCACCTCAGAACCAAGTGTTCTATGGTCTCCGTTTCCGTTTTACATGCAGAGCACAAAATATCCACTTCTTCAAATTTGGACCTATACGTTTTTGTTCTCAGAGTCCCTGTCCTAGCCTCAAAAAGCAGTGAACTGCCCCGCGAATTATCGAATAATCGCTCTTTTTTGATGTCCTGTTTTCGTGTCCTATATATGCCTAGCGCCGATTTTTCCTGCATTCTGTCTTTCTACATCTTTCTTTCCGACTCCTTTACCTCCACTTTCACGTTAGTCTTTTGTTGCGTCCCATCCCTCACCCGTAAATACTTCGTTCTTAGCTTTCGGGTCCTATTAGTCCATTTTGTGTTAATACTTTTCATGTACAGGTACTTGTACACCTTTTTTGCCCACCTTGTTTCTTCCATTTGAGTTAGTCTCTGATCATATTTCAGTTTGCTGATGGCCTCCCGAACCTCGAACGACGCCCAACCCATATCTCCCTGGACTCCCTCATTCGGAGTGTTCCCATGGGCTCCCAAGGCTAGCCTTCCTACACTTCTTTGTCTAACCTCTAGCCCTGACTGTACTTCTGATTTCATGCACAGGACCACGGTGGAAGAATATACTAGGTGTCTGAACGACAGCGCCTTTCCAGCAGGCGATGTTGACGACCGTCGGCTCGTGTTTTCTTTGAGCGTCGTGAGATGGCGCTAGCAGGTTAGGGGGTCAGCGGGCGCGTGCATTTGTAGGAGAGGTAGGGATCGCTGCGCTTGTTTTTGTGCCACGTGTCTTTTTTTGCCAATTATATTTTCCGTCATACACTCATGTGTATTGCGCGATGGGTAAAAGCTGTTTCGTTCCTCGCTGCTCTACAGGATACAAATCCTGCAGCGAGAAGTTCTCTCTCTTTTCAGCACCTAGGGCTGAAGAGCGGCTAAACGCGTGGCGAAGCGCCATCCCAAGAAAGGATCGGCTTCTGCAATCGACAGACTATGTGTGTGAGCGACACTTCGAGCCTCACCTCGTGTCCAAGACTTGGACAGCGGAGCACAATGGACATATAGTGGCAAGCACTCATCGTCGCGCATCATTGGCAAAGGACGCCGTGCCCACGAGGTTTCCCGATTGCCCTGCTTATCTTTCTAAAACACTACAGAGGAGAAAGCGGCCAGCCGAGCGACAGCTTCTCTCCCCAGCGAAAAAGAACAACGGCTCAACGTGTGTCAGCCCCAGCTGCGACGAGATCCAGGAGTCTCACATGCCGGTACCAGTGCGTGGCGGTGGCAGCGCCAACGCAACTGAAATTCAAGACGAAGCAGGGCCTTCTGTGGCAGGGGCAGCTTCAACATTCGAGATGTTGTTTGGCGACCCGTCACTCGTATGCCTTCCCTCCAAATCATGGGGATATCATCGCATTGAAACTGATGACGCAAAGAGTATCGTATTCCTCGAGCTGACGCGCACTGGAGCCCCTCAGAAGCACTCTCCCGATTCGGCACTTGCGGTTGCAGAGCGAAACACAGCGGAAGCTTGTCCTCCAGGGAGTATAAATGCCGCTGGTTTGTTCGCCGCTCCACGAATTGTTGAGATCGACGAGAGGATGGAGGTCCATACGGTGTTGATGGGCAGGTCTGTTGCCATTGAAGAGCTTCAATGGGCAAACGGTTTGGCAACAGTTGACGAAGTGAAGTCCTTTTTACAGCACGTGCAAAATGTCAAGCTTTGCGCTGGTGGGCCAAGCACTGCTGAATACCCCAAAGCAGAACCAAGGAGTGCCTTCATCGACTTTAAGGGCAAGTGGCGCCACAAGAAATGTGAATTATTCTTGAGTGTGGGCGCGTCAGTTTGCCAGAAATACCTCAGCCTGTCAGACACGCTACGGATACATCAAGCACGGGCACTAAAGAAAAATAACAGCTCGAGGCCTGCTCGCATTCAGTTTTCACGCCCCCAACAAAGCAGTGAGAGACTTGCCACTCTGCGGCGGGCAAATTACGCCTTGAAAAGATCAAAAAACCGCCTTCTTCACCGCTTTAAGGACCTTTCTTCACAGCTTAAGGAAGCCCGTGAACGCTTGCAAAAAATTTCAGAGGAAGAGCTCGAGACCAAGCTTTGCAATCTTGCGCTTCCAAGTGTGCAGCTAACTGCGATCAAGGAATGCTTAGCTGCAGCAAGGCTTGCAAACAAGAAAAATCGTCGCTACACTGAAGATTGGCTCCTAATGTGCCTCTTGTTACACATACGAAGCCCATCAGCGTACACTTTCCTACGAGAGAACAATGTTCTTCCTCTCCCATGTGTGACAACAGTGCGAAAATATCTCAGCATGATAAGGGTGAAATGTGGTTTTGATAGCAGGTTTTTTGCTGCATTTAAAAGAAAGATGGCCACAAAAGATGTGTATCAGCGGCACGGCATCTTGGTTTTCGATGAAATGCGAGTCAGAAAGGAAATGCGTGTGCATTCTAAATCGATGACTTATGTCGGTTTCAGTGACTTTGGTGATGGTGTGGGTACCAGCGATGACCTGGCAGACCACGAGCTTGTGTTTGCATTCCGTGCATTCGGAGACCAATATTCTCAGCCGAGTGCAGTGTTCGCGAGCAAAGGACCGACGAAGGGAACCATGCTTGCGCGCCTTGTTTTAAAAGCAGTTTTTATGCTAGAGGAGTCTGGCGCTTTAGTTGATGCAGTGGTGTGTGACGAAGCAGCCACCAACCGCTACATGTGGAAAGAGTTTGGTGTAAGTGGCAACCTAAAATGCACAAAGAGCTCCTTCACACACCCTGTTGATGACAAGCGTAGCATATTTGTCTTTTCGGATGCTCCGCATCTTATGAAGTGTGTGCGTAACCGTCTGCATTCCCAAAAGGTTCTAAACTTTCCTGGTGGCCGTGTCCAATGGGCACACTACGATAAGCTTTTTGTTCAAGACCAAAAGCAACCTGGACACTTGCGTGTTTGCCACAAGCTCACATATGCCCATATTAATCCGTCGAACACGGAGAAGATGCGCGTAAAACTCGCTACCCACATTTTCAGTCGAAGTGTGGCCAGCGGGTTGGAGTTTTACTCGCAAAGAAAAACAGTGGGACTGGAGAACGTTAAAGGCACGGTAGAATTCACCCTGAAATTTAACGATCTCTTTGACGCACTCAATCGCAATCATCCCAAAGAAGGCATCAGTGCAGGCAGCAAAGATCTCAGAGTTCTCGCCTCCTTCTTGTACTGGCTCAACAAGTGGGAGGGGGAAGTGGTGGCCGGAAGGATATCTCGAGATCATTTTCTGACAGAGCAGACTGCAGCAGGCTTGCGTGTCACTGTTTTATCAGCTTTAGAGCTGACAAGATATTTGCTCAAACAGTGTGGCTTCAAGTACGTATTGACTGGAAAATTCAACCAGGATGTATTAGAGCGTTTTTTTGGGACAATCCGCCAAGCAGGCGGTCAGAATGACCATCCCTCCTTACCCACATTTCTTCAGCTATATAACATGCTTTCAGTGTATAGCCTGATCAAACCACCCAAGTTTGGGAACTGCGAGGTTGAGCAAGCTCGAGAAACACATATGCTTACTTTGGCTGATCTAAAGCTTGCGTTCCAAACGGACGGAAAACAGGAGACTCGTCTTCAGCAGCTAAAATGCAAACTGGATGGATTGGTTGCAGCGGAGGTTGAGTGTGATGAAGCGTTTGGTGAGGTATGTGCAGAGCCAGAGGCTGCTGACTGCATTGTGTATTACTTGGCTGGGTTTATGTGCAGAAAAATGTTGAAGGGCTCAACCTGCCCCGCATGCCGACAGAGCCTTGTTGAAGAAACTGAGGTCCATGCTCAGCCTGAAAGCACACTTGTGCAATGTAAGACAAGAGGTGGGCTACTGCACCCAAAACTCAGGATTTTTTCTTTGCTGCAGATGGCTGAAAAAGAGTTTCAGCAAAATGCCACCCACATAAATGCATATGAGGTAACAATTGAAGCTATGCTAGCAAAGCATACATTCTCGTTCCCATGTGAGGAGCACAAAGAAGATATGATGGCAAATTTGTTGCACTACTACATTGCTATGCGCATGACGCAGGTCTGCAAACAGACAAAAATTGACTCGAAAGCGAAAATGCAACATCTTAGGAAGCTTTCAAAGCTTGTCTAGAATGCCAAGCACGTTTAAAAGCACTGCAGTCCTGAATTTACATGGTACATTGCGTTGGCATCGTCTGCATGAGTGTGAAAAAATAAAATCTGTCTTGTTGTGTAGCCGGTTGTTTTATGAGACATTTCGAGAGCACGGCCTTCAAATTTTGCCTCGCGTGCCTGTACGCTTGTGGCGGCAAAGCAGAGGTGGAGACAGTGCATTTCGGGAACACGCGGCAGCCCGCAGTTTGCGTGGGGTCGCTATTTTCGCGCAGATATGGAATTGAAAAGCGAGCAACTACGTGAGCAATAATGCCCGACACAAAACCAAGCGGGAACCAACGATCACCTTCCGTTATCGAGAGCTAGCGTATTTAACATGCGTGGCTAGGATTTCTTTACATCTTAATAGCGCGTATTTGGAAACTTCTTTCTAAGAATTCTGCATTCCGCAAAAGCCAGACTGCTTTGCGTTTGTACAAGCTGAGCACTATTAAACACGCGGGAGATTCCACCGTGGTCGATATATTGGACGTTTATGAGTATCAAAGGACGCTTAGGTATGGATAGCATTTCTAAGCTGAAATATTCTTAAGCATATACCTAAGCTTGCTTCCAAAGGCTTGCCGGACGTTTAGTCTAGTATACAGGCATATATCGGGCAATTTACTTGTCATTCTTACGCGCGTCCGAATGTTTGTGGTGGTCCGCGCGCCGCGTCGCGTGCTACGGTTGACCCCCCAACGATCCACGCCATCTGCCGAGAGAGGCGTGAACTACGAGCAAAAAAGTCGCCGGCGCAGCAGCCTCGTTCAGACACCTAGTCTGTTCTTCCACCGTGCACAGGACTGCATTTCCAAATGTGAGGCCCGGTACCATGATTCCCTTCCATACCCCTCTAACCACCTCATACCTATTATAGTTCCATAGTGCTCTATGCTTCATAATGTCTGAATTCCTTTTTCCTTTATCCTTCAGAATCCTCTCATGCTCTTCCAGATATTTTTTTCCTTCACTTAGCCATACACCTAGATACTTATACGTACTCACATGGTCTATCATAGTGTCTTGTATTTCTAGTGGGTCTCCCTTCTCATCATTATAGACCATTATCCCTGACTTCTCTCTACTAAACTGGAGTCCTAGCTTGTTGCCCTCCTCACCACAGATTTTAACTAGTTCCTGCAGCTTATCTCGCTTGTCTGCTAGTAGAACAATGTCATCCGCATACATTAGTCCAGCCAACACTTGGTTTACCCTCTGACCATCCTGCATATAACTCACGTCAACTCCTACCCTACACTCTTCCAACCTCTTTTCCATTTGGCTCACATATACCATGAAAAGTAGAGGTGACAGTGGGCAGCCCTGCCTTAACCCTCTCTTAATTTTAGCTGGTTTGGTGGTTTCTCCCTCCCAGGTTACCACGACCTCATTGTCTGAATATATACGTTGTAGATATTCAACCAGATTTCTATCAGCGCCATATCCCTTCAATTGGTCCCAAAGTTTTTCCTGATTCACATTGTCATATGCCCCCATAATGTCTAAAAATGCCATCCATAGAGGCCTCCGACTTGCCTCAGCTATCTCTATACACTGCGTTATGACAAATAGATTGTCCTCCAACCGTCTGTCCCTTCGGAAACCGTTCTGCAACTCTCCCAAGATCTCCTCACGCTCTGCCCATTCTTCCATTCTCATTTTCACCATCTGCATTGCTAGCCTGTAAATAACTGATGTGACCGTAATTGGTCGGTAGGATTTAATGTTGTCCCTGTTTCCCTTGCCTTTGTATATTAGTCTCATCCTGCTCACTTTCCAGTCTTTTGGAACGTCTCCTCCCTCTACCACTTTTTCAATGATCTGTCGTAGTTTCAGTTTGCTTTTTTTGCCTAGTATGGTAATTAATCTCATAGGTATGCCGTCTGGTCCTGTCGCTGTTCCGATGGGAACCTTGCCTTCTATTCTGTCCCAGTCCCCTGCTGTTCTCTCCCGAGGCTCTTCCTCCTCTGCCCCATTGCTGTCCCTGCTCTCCCCTAGACCATCCGCCACAGGCTCTGCAAATGCTGCTTCAATTGCTTGTCTGATAAATTCCTGTGCTTCCTCTCCCTCTACCCTCCCTTTTTCCATCCTGTGTGGTCAGAGTGTGTTGGATGCCCTCTGTTCTCTTCCCTTGTAGCCTTATGTGCTCCCAAAACCTCTTTGCAGCATTCCTATCTTTCTTATTTACCTCCATCATCCACTGGACTCCTGCCTTTCCTATTTTCCTATTTTCAGTAAAACAAAAAGTGCCAGTGTTGCCATACTTGAGAGCTTTGCTCTTTAAAATTGCAGTAGACTGCTACTCAAAGTTGACAAAAAAATGCGTCTCATTTTCTGCATGTGCATTCCACAGTGCTGGTGCCATTTTCACTGGCCATTGACATTCAGTCGCATGATGTGCACCCCGCTCCTCGAGTTGATTTTGTTTGTCTTGTGAACCTGCCGTCAAAATCAGTGCAGGATAATGCTTCCCCAGTTGATCTGCAGTTAACCTTGTCCTTTGCCAGCTGCTGTCACCCTTTCTCCACAGAGAAGGGCGGTGGGAGTCCAAGTCAGGTGGAGTTGAAATATTTGACTAGTAGTGGACAGGGATCCTGCGGTTTGTTGAGTACACAGGCAAATTGGAGACTTATGGAAGAATTTTTTTACCAGCCAAAAAAGACGCATACACAAGAGAGAACCGCACAGGACAAGGGCTGGTAAAAGCCGTAGTCCTCTGTGGTTCTCTCGTGTATGCGTGTTCCTTGGCGGGTAAAAAAATTCCTCCGTAAGTCTCCAATTTGCTGGTGTCCTCCACAGATTGGAGGATCCCTGTCTGTTACTAGTCAAATTTCACTACTCCACCTGGATTGGACTCCCACTGCCCTTCTCATACTTTTGAAATCCTGTTGCCCTAGCAGATCATCAGCTGTCGGTTGTATTACTTTCGCTTCAGTGAAATTTGACATGTAGCGGACAGGGATCCTAGAATTTGTGGAGTACACAGGCAAACTGGAGACTTATAGAATTTTTTTACCAGCCAAGGAAGACGCATACACAAGATTCGTTGTCTGTGTTTCACAACTGAAAGTTCTAAATGCGTGCAAAAGTGTATCGTGCATTCGCACGTATTTTGAAAACTCAATTTTTGCAGCATTAGGTTTTCGGAATTGGAGCTGTAGCATTGCCGCCACAGAATCCCGCTCGTTAACAAAGCGCACACTTATTTGCTAGGTATATATTCGGTATACCGCAACCAGTACACGTCACTGTTTGGAAGGTTCTGCCGTGAAATTTCTGATTGTGCAAGGTATCTTTTCTTTTAAATTCAAGCGCTCTCTATTTGCTTTTTCCTGTGCATATTCATCGGTCGTTTCAATTCGGAAGCGTTGGTGCTGCAAGACGTGCATACGGAAGCTACGTTTGTGCACAAAGCTCCTGAATTTTTGAAAGCGCAGCTCTGACAGTTCTCGTTGTCATACATAAGTACAAAGCAGCCTAATCTTTTTGGACACACCATTTCATGCTCTTAGCTGTTTCTGAGAAACAGGCTGCCTTTTTTTCTGTTTTAGGTGTGAAACATTCCTAACAACTTCTTTCTTTCTCGATGCACAGATAGCCTATGCATACACGGGCAGCTTGATTGCAATATTTAGGGCAATATTTATAACAGGTGCAGTGAGCCTTGGTGCATGTGGACAGAAATTAAGCTAGGGTGGGGTGGGGTATTTTCGCACAGGGTAATGTTATGCGGAGGGTTTGGCGTATTGAAACCGAGTCTTTCTGAGCTCTTATTAGACATCCCAGCACCAGGACAGTAGTTGAGGCTTTTCTTCTTTGTTGTCTAGTCAATGGTTTCCATCACATAAAATAGCCTTAATTCTAGCTATCCCATGGCCGCAGAACGATGCAGATATACTGAAGTGATCAGTGTTGCATA
This sequence comes from Amblyomma mixtum, assembly GCF_055824585.1. NCBI lineage: Eukaryota > Metazoa > Arthropoda > Arachnida > Ixodida > Ixodidae > Amblyomma > Amblyomma mixtum. Next base: position 34,524,044 of record NC_143015.1, read on the forward strand.
AAAGTAGTGAGAACATTGCAAATGCAAGACAACTTCATAGGTTTGCAGTGCACTAACGTGGCAGTCATAGAGAATTACACATTACATTTGCAAATCTAAATTGTGCATAATAGTATGGACTTGCACGTAATGTGCGAAGTAATCACAGTTATCTCGTTCATGCCAAATGCTAGTGTCAAACATTGTCAGTATTGCATATTTATAAAGAGCAGGCATGCTGCGCCTAACTTGTCGTTGGATAGATTTTATTACTATGAAAGCAAAAAGTTTACACATGGCTGTCGTGTTCTTGCGTGGGAAGTAGTATTACCTTAAATGAGTATAAACACCAAATTTTTGGTTATGTGTGTTCTTTGTAGCGACGTGCTGGGCATTCGTATACATAGAATTGTTGCATAGTATTCGTCTCCAATCGCTAAATAATTACAACCAGATTTCTTTTCTTCCCTGTTTCAATAGCATAGCAATTGCTATGACATCAATGTTCAGTATAGGTTATGGAAGGCACAAAAAAGCTACGATATCGCTACTTCATCGTTTTAATTAGTTACAATGCTAAAGCCAGCCTGCCTTAAGAGTCGGAATCACAATGAATGACGAAGCTGCCATTATATTGCAGTTTTCCTCATGCCTCCCCTGGCTTATACTGACCTTTGATGCCATTGTCATTGCTCAGTTTTTAAAAGTGAAGCAGGAGAGAGAAGATATTTAATTACAAGTTATTTAGCAGTCATAGGCGAATACTGTGTGGTTATCCGTGCATAGTAATGCCTTATGCATCGTTAAAAACAAAAAAAAATGTGCAACTGAAATTTGCTCGGCTGCTGACCCAAAAGACGCGGGTTCGATCCCGGCCGCGGCGGCTGGAATTTCTTTGGAGGAGAAATTCTTGAGGCCTGTGTACTGTGCGATGTCAGTGCACGTTAAAGAACCCCAGGTGGTCGAAATTTCCGGAGCCCTTCACTACGGCGTCTCTCATAGCCTGGGTCGCTTTGGGACGTTAAACCCCAAAAACCAACCCAAACCAAACTGAAATTTGTTGTCTGCCTCTTTGAGATGGAAAATTTTGAATTTTTCCTTCACTATTTTAGAGCATGAAATTCAGTTAATGGTATCTGAGAAACAGGAATTGCAACAGCCATTTCTCTTCAGCAAGAAAACTGTCATTGGTTTAAGTGTTTTCCCGATTCAAGGTTACCCTATATTTTAAACTGCAAATGTATTATGTGACAAGAAATCGTCAAACACAATAGGTGTGGTTTTAGAAATGACTGCAAGTGATAAGGGAATACATTTACTTAGAGCAGGTAGTGACCGCTGATCCGGATCATGAAGAGTAATAACTAGAGGAATATGAATGGGGTGGAGTGCATATGGCAGGTTCTCTCAGATCATGAATGGCAGTTTTTCAATACCCCTCAAGAGAAAAGTATACAACAGCTGTATCCTACCGGTATTCACCTATGGGGCAGAACCGTGGAGGCTAACGAAGAGGGTTCAGCTTAAGTTAAGGACAACGCAACGAGCTATGGAAATAGAAATGATAGGCGTAACATTAAGAGATCGGAAGCGGGCGGAGTGGGTGAGGGAACAAACGCGGGTTGAAGACATCCTAGTCGAAATCAGGAGAAAGAAGTATGCTTGGGCAGGGCATGTAAGACGAAGGCAAGATAATCGCTGGTCCTTAAGGGTAACGGAGTGGATTCCAAGAGAAGGCAGGCGTAGCAGGAAGCAGCAAAATGTTCCATGGGCGAAGGTTTGCAGGAACACGGTGGACATAGCTGGCGAAGGACAGGGTTAATTGGAGAACATGGGAGAGGCCTTTGCCTTGCAGTGGGCGTAGTCAGGCTGACCATGATACTTGCAGAAGAGCTTGCTCATGTTACAATTTTCATTTGGTAAATATGTGCTTGTTTTACATGCACACAGCTTTTGAAAGGACTAGCATAGTGATAATTGTATTGGGCTTCATAAAATTGTAGCTCTGAATGAAGGTTTACAATGAAAGGTGTCTGCACTTGGTCACAATATAGGTACACACTAGTGGCGACATGACACACACGATCAGTACATTCTAGTTGTATTCTTTCTTTTTTTTCATGGGGTTATATGCAGGATAGTATGAAAAGGGCATTGGAATTGACTCTTACTTGCATTATTTTCATTCATGTTTGCAGGCACCCGGCGAAATGCACGCATAGCCAAAGCTCCTTCACTCAGCCGAGCAAGCTACGTCATCATCCAGCATCTTAGTTTCTTTTGAGCGCTTACAGCTCACTGCGGTGGATTTGGTAGATGGGTTTACTTTGCTTTTGGCAGTGTTCTTGGCATTTAATGTCAAGTACACCCCAAAAACAAAGCGGGCTTGTCTGCTGCTTGAGACACTAATGGGGCTTGATCCTAGCGAGCGCCTACCGAGCGTGTTTTGGGCAGCCACAGCAATCACAGCAATGACTTGAGAAATAAAAGTTATCAGTGTTGTACATTTGTGTCATTATTTCTTGAACCATTGTTATTCCCAACGCAGACAGAGCACCATACTAATGTGCAAACTGTAGTGTAGCCATAAAGTAGTTGTATGAGCAAAAATTATTCTACTCAAAGATTATAATCCCTTTTGCTCATTACTCTTTTGTAGATGTAGCGTAGGTGGATCCTGCAAAACATATGACCAACTTACTCTGAAGAATATGTGAAATAAGAAAATTAGTACGATACATTGAAAACACGTGAAACTCCTTTTGAAGGAGTAAAATAAGATCTGGGCTGATACTCCTTGAAGGAGTATAGTCACTCTAACAAACGGAGTCCTGGAACTCTACCTGAAAGAGTAGTAGGATGCTGTTTCAATGTGGTAGCTTTACTCCCTCGGAGGAGTGCCTGTACTCTATTCCAGGAGTAGTACAGTACTCCTTGAGTAGGTGTTGGATCACTCTTTGTCCAGAGGGAGTAATTTTATTCTGGAAAAAGGAGTGGAATATGGGACAAGCGAATACTCCTTCAAAGTGTGTTCTGGGCACTCCTCTGCACTCCTTTCGTTCTAAGAGTGTGGACACCGCTAGCAGCAATGACCTGCGGGAGGTTATACGTCAAGTTGTGCGAGAGGAGCTCCGACGATTGCTGCCAACGGGAACGCAGCCGCAACCTTCACCGCTCACTGACGTCATCCTGGACGAGGTTCAACAGGCCTTGGGTGTGACGCCGACACCCATGCAGCCTATGCAGCCCCCAGCCATGACTTACGCCGCAGCTGTGCGCCGTCCTGCACCTCGACGACGGCACCCAAGCCCCTATCACCCTCAGCCAGCTGCGTTGGACCGCCGCCCACTCGCCCCAACCCGCCCTTCCTACGAGCGACGCGCGCAGCCGAGGAAATGCGACGAGTGGAGAACTCCCGACCAGCGCCGCCCACTATGCTTCCACTGTGGCGAAGCCGGTCACGTCCTCCGGCACTGCCCATACAGAAGACTGGGCATCCGAGGGTTCTCTTACGACGCTCCACGACCCCGACCCGGCCAGCGATCAGCCGAAATCGAGGAGTTTTTACGTCGGGAACAATACTCATCGCCGAGCCGCCTATCACGTTCCCTGTCGCCATCGTCCCCGCGCTTTGTTTCTCCTAGCCGAGGTTACGCCGTGCGTGGACGCTCCCCCAGCCCCCGAAGGTTAAACTAAATAAAGCAGCCTCTGGAGGTGAGGTTGCTTCTAAGCGCAATGACAAAGATCCTCCATCGACGAGTACTCAAGACCATGCCTCAACTACGACGACGACACCGACGACGACGACACCGACGACGACGACGACGCGGCCAGACTTGAAGCTTTTACCGCTGCCCAGTGAAGTAACGTCGCAGTACGCCCACCGCAGCCTCACTACTCGACGAAGCCGAGATCGGACACCGAAGACAACGTACAATACGAGAACGCGAACAAGTGACCTTGAAGTTACGGTCGACGGTCACGCGGTTACTGCCTTGGTGGACACGGGAGCTGACTACTCTGTCATGAGTGGCCCACTCGCTGTCCGACTCAGGAAGGTAACAACAACCTGGGATGGCCCGCTGATCCGCACCGCAGGTGGCAATCTGATTACGCCGTCAGGACGCTGCACCGCGAGAGTTACTGTAAATGGGAGAACCTACGCGACAACCTTCCTGATCCTACAGCAATGCTCGCGAGACGTGATTTTAGGAATGGACTTCCTGAATGAACATCGGGCGATCATCGACCTTCGATCCAAGTGGATCAAGCTTTCCACGGACAAAGCCATATCTGCAGCGACGACAGCGACTCATCGCGTTGCCTTAAACGTCCTTGACGAAGTACTGAGCGTGCCGCCCCGATCAAGTGTCTTCGCCTGCATAGGTACTGGAGAAGTCGAAACTGCCGAAGGCGTCGTCGAGGGGAACACCCAGTTACTCCTGGATCGAGGATTGGGCGTCGCGAGGGGAGTCGCCGAAATCCGAAATGGCCAAGCCCAGGTGTTGCTAACCAACTTCACGGAAGAATACCGGCATCTAAACAAAGGTACTACGATCGCTTTCCTCGACGAGCTGGCAGACATCAGAGACGTATTTGCCCTACCCGACCAACCCGCAGAACCATCTGACCAAGGCCATCAACCCACGTTCGACATCAACCCGGCATTACCCCGGAGCAGACAAGACCAAATACGCAGTCTTCTTCAAAGGTACACCGATTGCTTCTCATCAGCTTCGAATGTGCGACGAACCCGGCTTGCCAAGCACCGCATTGTCACAGACGAACACGCACGACCACTCCGACAGAGCCCCTACCGCGTATCGCCGCTAGAACGCCAAGCTATCCGCAAGCAAGTTGAGGAAACGCTTCGTGACGACGTCATACAGCCATCGAGGAGCCCCTGGGCAGCACCGGTCGTCCTAGTGAAAAAGAAAGACGGCACCCTTCGCTTTTGCGTCGATTACCGCCGCCTGAACAACATTACGAAGAAGGATGTCTACCCCCTCCCCCGCATCGACGATACACTGGACCGGCTGTACTACTCATCGATGGACCTGAAGAGCGTCTACTGGCAAATCGAAGTCGACGAAAGAGATCGCGAGAAGACTGCGTTCATCACGCCAGACGGACTCTTCGAGTTCAAGGTGATGCCATTCGGCCTCTGCTCTGCCCCAGCGACGTTCCAGCGAGTAATGGATACGGTGCTCGCAGGCTTGAAGTGGCAGATTTGCCTAGTCTACTTAGATGACGTTGTTGTCTTCTCCTCAAGCTTTGAAGACCACCTCAGAAGGCTTCGGATAGTGCTGGAAACGATCAAGTCTTCAGGCCTGACACTGAAACCAGAGAAGTGCCACTTCGCCTACGAGGAGCTGCTGTTCCTTGGTCACGTCGTAAGCAAGGATGGAGTTCGCCCAGACCCCCAGAAGACGGCTGCGATCGCAGAGTTTCCACAGCCTAATGACAAGAAGGCTATACGCAGATTCCTTGGATTGTGCGCTTATTACCGACGATTCGTCAAAAACTTTTCGCGCATCGCTGAACCTTTGACTCAACTTACCAAGGCTGACGTGCCTTTTAAATGGGAAACGCCACAAGAGGAAGCTTTCAACGAGCTGAAGCGCCGCTTACAGTCCCCTCCTGTGCTCGGGCACTTTGATGAAAGCGCCGAAACCGAAGTTCATACCGATGCAAGCGGGGTGGGCTTAGGAGCGGTCCTCGTTCAGAAAAATGGCAGACAGGAGAAAGTTATCGCGTACGCTAGCCGTTCACTGTCGAGAGCCGAAGCCAACTATTCGACGACAGAGAAAGAATGTCTCGCCATTATTTGGGCCACGTCCAAATTTCGCCCCTACCTATACGGACGACCATTCAAGGTTGTAAGCGATCACCATGCTCTGTGCTGGCTGGCCAATTTGAAAGATCCCTCCGGCCGCCTTGCTCGTTGGAGCCTGCGTCTTCAAGAATTCGACATAACTGTAGTCTACAAATCTGGCCGCAAGCATTCCGATGCAGACTGCTTGTCACGAGCTCCTGTCGACGCAGCACCCGAAGAGGAAGACGACGACGCATTCTTAGGACCGGTAAGCGCCAGCAGTTTCGCGCAGCAGCAGCACTCGGATCCTGACTTGCAAAGCCTAGTTGATTATCTGAAAGGCAACACCGCATCGCCTCCCCGAGGGTTCAAGCGGCAACTGTCGTCCTTCGTCCTTCACAATAATGTCCTCCTGAAGAAGAACTTCGCGCCGAACAGGACAGTGCATCTTCTTGTCGTGCCCAAAAATCTCAGGCAAGAAATTATGCAGGCATGTCATGATGAGCCGACTGCAGGACATCTCGGGATTGCTCGCACGTTGCACCGCATCCAGGAGAAGTACTATTGGCCACGGCTAGCTACCGACGTTTCCCATTACGTGAAAACGTGCCGTGAGTGTCAGCGACACAAAACGCCTCCGACTAGACCAGCCGGACTCCTGAACCCCATACCACCGCCAACTAAGCCCTTTCAGCAAATAGGGATGGACCTCCTCGGCCCCTTTCCGACCTCTTCATCAGGAAACAAGTGGATCATCGTGGCCACCGACTACATGACCCGCTACGCCGAAGCAAAAGCGTTGCCTAGTGGTACCGCAACAGAAGTCGCAAAATTTTTTGTCGAACAAATTCTCCTGCGGCACGGCGTCCCGGAAGTGCTCATCACAGACAGAGGAACGGCGTTTACAGCGGAGCTGACGCAAGCCATTTTAAACTACAGCCAGACAAGCCATCGGAGGACCACTGCCTATCATCCACAAACCAACGGACTCACAGAGCGTCTGAACAAGACCATCGCTGACATGCTCTCCATGTACATCGACGCCGAACACAAGACGTGGGACTCCATTCTGCCCTACGTGATCTTCGCTTATAATACTGCCGTCCAGGAGACAACCAGGTTTACCCCATTCCAGCTGGTATACGGCAGGAAGCCCATGACAACACTCGACGCAATGCTCCCGCACGTTTCCGACGAAGAAAACCTCGATGTCGCCGCCTACCTTCATCGCGCCGACGAAGCCCGAAGACTTGCGCGGCTTCGCATTCAAGACCAGCAGCACACCGACGCCCGACGCTACAATCTGCGCCGACGAGACACGCATTACAAGCCAGGTGATCGGGTTTGGATATGGACGCCAGTTCGCCGCCGTGGATTGAGCGAAAAGTTGCTGCGACGCTACTTTGGCCCGTACAGGGTTCTCCGTCGCATCGGTGACCTCGACTATGAAGTCATCCCCGACGCCACGACAGCATCTCAGCGACGCCGCCCACGCCCGGAAGTCGTACATGTAGTGCGCCTGAAGCCATATTATGAACGCTAAAGGACTAAAGGAAGTTTCATTTTCCGTGTTTATTTTCATTTTAAAGCATCGAGACGATGCTTCCTTGGAAGGGGGGTAATGCCACGTATCAACGTATCATTGTAGTGTTTGTTCGTTCGCGCTCAAGGCTGCAGGAAAGGGCTGTTATCATTTTTGTTCGTGACGCGAGAAGCGACCAGTCTAATCTCGATTGATCGCAGCCATGAAAGGCTGCATCTAGGTTTTTCCAGATTACTGTATATGATCTTGTCCTGCTATCTGGAAGTTTCTTTGCCGGCTTTAAATTGAGCGATGCCGCGAGCGGCGGGCATTCGTAGTTCGACGACCGACGACACATTTGTTGCTTACGCCGCCGCCTAGTGATTCAGTTATTTTGCGGGCGCAAGTCAGCCCAAATAAAGAGCTTCGTTTCCAAGACTGGCTGCTGTCTTCCTGACCACTGGACTGCCGTCACTACAACGTGACAATATCATGGGCTTGAAAGTTCGACACTGCAGTTCAGGACATACCTGAAAACTTCTTGCTGCTGCCTTCTGAGCCGTATCATTCTGCAGTGGTATTCTTATAAGGATATTTAAAAAACCAAAAGAAGAAACTGATGAGCAATCAGTTTTATGGCACACTTAAACTTCCGCAGATCTATTGTATTCAGGCTTCTGCACGCACTGCAGCACGTGGGCCGTTAAGTGCATATATGAATGGCGTGCAGCATAAACCATTTAGCCAGCCAGGTATAATATTTTCTTCGATGATTCCGCATCGAAGCCGTGTTATTAACACACTGAAACTATGTTATGAGATAAAATGACTGCACCGGTTCTTAGAGATGTGCAACGAAATATGTCGCAATACCAGAAACATTTGAAAGGTAGCTTCATGCACTTGGGACGTGATGGAAGAGTGCGGGTGGTAGCTCTGCGAGAACCCTGTTACTCTACCTATGGAAACAAGACCAGCGGTAACACACGACGCACTACGTCCGCTGCTATTCACACGGGTGGCGCTGGTGAACATTCTCAAGGTTAGGTAACACAAAAACATAAAAACACCAAAAACATAAAGTTGCAAAGCCGCCGCCGCATCAAACGCGCAATTCAGAGGCTATGGGTTTTGATCACAATTGTAACATGTAGTGGCGTTTTCTTCTGCTTTCTAATGAATTTTGATTCCTAGACAAATTATCTACGGTACTAATTTCAGATTTATGAGCAGCACAAATTGAAAAATACATATAAAAATCTAAACACTCTCCTATGCTTTCCTTGCTTTCGGTTACCGTTGGCTTTCTTCATTTGTGTGCCATAACGACGAGCCTCTTAATTTGTGTATGACGGCGGGAAAAAAATTTGCCAGCGGCAGCTAACGCTCGGATATTTTAGGACGCTTTAAACACACATTTCTTCTCAATGTGTGAGCAGTCCAAGCAAACTCCTCATCAAACAAGTGTCAGGCCTTGTTTGGCGACGAAACATTTGAATGGGTCGTCGTTCCGGGCCCGCTCATGAAGTCCTTGCTTCCCCGGTACCGTCCGGACCGACAAAACTACCGGTAGTCTCTGAAAGCAAAGAAAAGGTAGGCCCCTTCTAAACCAACAAGAGCGTCGATGAGTAAATCTACCACAGCGTTGGTGAAGAAGATGTCCACAAATGCTAGTATCCACACAGCTCCCATGATGATGGAGAGGCGAGAAAATAGCATCAGATTGTTGCTTTGCTCCCTGATCCTGTGGTCATCATGGCTGCGAGGCCGCACCGCCGAGGAGGTCTGGCGTATGTAACATACCGTCTTGATGTAGAAGACGGCGCAGCTGGTCAGGAGCGCCCCGAATGGCACCAAGAAGTAAGCGATGAGACCACCAGACGTCCCCAGCCAGCAAGCTATAGCACCGTAGCCGGTAGCAAACGCAGATTTAGGAGCAGCCTGATCGACAAGAACTGCACAGACGACTACACCCAAAGGAATACCCCAAGGCAAAACTCCGTAGATGAGAAGAGTTCTTTCGTGGCGTGAACAATGCTTTAATGCGGTCACGTTCGTCCAGATATCGTATGAAAACGCTGTCGTCCACGTAATTGTAGAGAGGAATCTGTAATGTGCGATCACTGCGCTGGCCAAACATAAGACGGGGGGCAGATTGGAGGAACTAGTTATTCGGAATATCAGTTGAGTAAACAGCAGCGTCACCGAAAGGCACATCGTGCACTTGGATGAGAAGCTTCGCGCTTCCTTCCACGCACAGAAGACTACAATTTTGAGGACGAGGCAGCATAGGGACAGCGACATGCTCACTACCGTCACGTACTCGTGCATGTGCAGGGCGTAGCCGCCAGAACGCATTCTCTTAGGCGCTGCCGGTATGAATGGTGACGTCGTCGCCTCGTTGACAGCACGCCTGTTGTCATGTGGTGGAATCGGGTGGTACAAATCAGGAGGGTATTTGATGTAGCAGAGCCCGTCATGTTCGACGTAACCCGTTGGCGTGCTTCGCACTGGTCTGAAAAGTGCAGCCAGATGAAACCGGGTATCTATGCGAGGGGAGCAGTCTATTTTGTTCCCACTTCCGGCCGACTCTGCCGTCCCTGACAGTGATATTTTTTTGCGAGCTCTCCCCTGCACCTTCACGCGGAACAACGGACTGCAGGACAGGCTTGACATGTTGGCACGATTACAAATGGCGCAGTACACGTTCCGGTAAACTTCGCTCTTGAGGTCATTTTCCACAGGCGCGAAGAAGGTATTGCATTTCCGTTTTACACTTTCCGAGACGTCATGCGGACATGTGTCCTCCAATACACTATCTAGGCATGGTATTAGGTGCAGCACAGGCTGCTTCAGCACTATGTTTGGCAAGCTCTCCAGGACCTTCGGTCGTGCTCCATAGGTTATGGCGTTCCAGAAGGTGGCATTGACGAGGTCGTAGTTGCACAGCGCACAGAAGCCATTTCTGCAACGAGCAGAACAAGAATGAACATGGTGTTTAAACATGGCAGCCTTAACACTGGTGGTGAGCACAGCTAGAATAGGTTTTAGCGCGATTATAATGCTGCAACCATCTATCAAGCATTCTCGTAGCCGTATGATTATTCGTCGAAGACGACTTGAGCCTTGATACAGAAGGCTACAAAGAATAGTGCATTCCACCGTCATGGGCAATACAGAACGGCCAATAATATACTACAACAGGGCATAGGATTTCAGCGTTGTACTCTGAATTGGCACCAAGTCATATTCGTGTTTTCCCCGTCTTTGCAGACACTTTCGGCCGCCTTCCCACATTTGCGTAACACATTATAGAACCTTGGCTTATGGCTCATGGGGTTTAACGTCCCAAAGCGACTCAGTCTATGAGGGACGTCGTAGTGAAAGGCTGCAGAAATTTCGACCCCCTGGGGTTCATTAACGGGCACTGACATTGCACATTTCATGGGCCTCTAGGATTTCGCCTCCATCAAAATTCTACCGCCGCGGCCGCGATCGAACCCAAGTCTTTCGGCTCAGCAGCCCACTAAGCCACCGCGGCGACTTAGTATAGAAGCGGCAATAAAAACGGAAGCAGCTAACATAAAATATTAAACGATGGGTACTTCGGCACGCAGTCAGTCGCCATGCTGGAAAAAACATTCCTCTCTCTCTCTCTCTCTCTGCATATCAATCTCAGCATCCTTGATCGGTCATGGCCGAAGCCGCCGCCGAGAGTCACGACCTTTCGGCCGTTGTCTAGGCGGGTAGCCCTCTGGCTACTCTCTGTCTGTTGGACATTAAATGTTTTCCTATCCTATCCTATCCTATCCTATCCTATCCTATCCTATCCTATCCTATCCTATCCTTTCGTATTTGCAGCCTCGCCTATATTAATTTTGTCTTGCCCTACCCTCATTCTAACGAAATTCTAATGCCATCAGCATCGTATTAGGCCGTTTTGTCTGTTGGTTTACACACGCGTGACATTCTTCGCTTCCTTCTTTTTGCATCGCAAAGGAAATTCACGGTTTCTTGGCTGTAAAAGTTTTTGCTGCTTTTATCCCGATAACTTTCTAGCCGTATTTTTTACCATTTTTTTCATCCCAATCACGTTTGAGGCATCATGTTGGTTGGCTTTTATTTGGCTGGCTTTTTTGACAATTTTACACTGTCACCAGTCTACCCGTGTTGGTTGTTGGCTTTTATTCGCTTCTTGTAGCGAAATGTTTATAAGAATCACGTTTTTCTGCTTTTTTTTCGCTTATCCCCGCCTTTTTTGCTTTCTTCATCCTATCTATTTCTGCTTGAGCAACGATTATATAGACGGCGACTCGGATTGTTTTGCCTCGTTTCATACTTGTACAGCCTTGCGCATACGTTTCTCTACCTTATTTTACTTGTGATTTTTCTGTCACAGTATGAAAGGTGCGCTTCAGTTGACTTCGAAAATAAATTTGTTAGTTCGGTGCAGTTGTGTCCACTTCGTGTCCTTGTTCGTCGTCCGCCAGTGCTGCATTTTTAAGAATGATCAATTACTAAAAGTCACTATTATGTTTGTGCGTACGCTGGCGTCCTCGTTTCTTTCTCTGCCTACTTGACCCCTTGCCTCACGGCACCGTTACATGGCCAGTCCTCCTCACACCACCCCACTTGTTGCGCATTCTGTGACACTTCTGACACATGCTCTGCACGGTTGAAGCTGGCTGTCCGCACAGGATAGGCTCTTTACAAACATGCTTTCGTAGCCTACAGTGGCGCTAGCCGCAAATGCCCATATTTCACCTGGCCGTCGGGTGGCAGGACCGTCCTGACTCGCCTCAAAAATTTCAAGCGCAAACTGCGTTGCTCTTACCTCAGAGCACTGATTATCACGTATTCATTCCTGCATTAGGGTAGGCTATGCGTTCGACAGACTAGAGCACTAGATTTTATATGTATTTATAAATTACCGGCTTGCTTTTGCGCACACACGTGGCTTGAACGCTCTTTTGCATTCCCTCTACATATTTTCCACGTTTTATAGCCTCTATCAAAACCGTCTCATGAACCCTTTAGCGTCAGCGCATTGCCGCTAAGCACTGCCGCGAAAGTGCCCGGGATGCCAAGAGCGCTGCCGTGCTCCACTTACAGACGCGGGCGAACGCGGCGGCACCTCTGTCTCTTTAAACCATTGCGGCTGCCAGCATCTGTGAGCTTACTTAGAATTTGAAATCGTTTTCGTGCAGTGTCTTGCTTACACCTACTACACTGCAGTTTTCCTTCCAACTTGAGGAATACATTTGCGGCGAAAACTTTGTCATCAACTTAGCAGCAATGTTGCGCCACGGTTGAGATGACATTGATGATAATGAAAGCAAAACAAGTTCATGCCTCAATACCAGAAGATGTTTCACAGATGTGTGCTGATAGTTACCGTCTCTTAATCCCTCTTTCCTTCATATCTTACGCCTCCTCCTATCACTGTTTTCCACCACTTTGCTATTTCTCACTCTTTCTAGGGAGCCAAAAGCCAGACACGGATCATAAAACCGAAAATATATCTTGCGGTGGCCCTCTAAAATCTTGTTCGAACCGCCATAGGTGACGCGAGCGTAGGTCCTTACCTGTACATGATGTGATTAACGCTCGTAGCTGGGATGCGGTAGAAGGTGCCGTTTAAAGAATCCGACAGTTCGCACGCCAATCTGACGTCCTCCTGAGTCCACATAGGTGGGCAGCGAACAACCATGTAAATGAACCTCGTATCCCCGTATTCATCTCCTATCTTGAAGCAAGCAGACAACGAAACCTCAGACTCGAAAGTCCCCTCAGCGCTCTGGACGTCCCAGCAACAGTCACCGTAAGCTCTGCAGTTGGGCGCGCACGAACAGGCGATGTTATAGGTGCCAGGTGCTCAGCTTAGGAGGTCTTCGGAACAGCCGTGAAGCTCGGCGGGGCACTGCATCAGCGCACTGAAGACGGAGTCCAGAAGGTCGTGATATTCCTTCCATGGCATGGTCCAGGGCAACGTAGTGTTGTCGCGGTTTCGCTTTCACCTCTGACTAAGGATTTCAGCCACGCAAGCCGGCTCTAGAAGCACGATGAGTGCACTTTTCACAATGTGTTGCCGATCCACTGGGTTGTTGGCAGTGTTTTCTACAAAAGAAAACAAAGTTAAGACGGAAGTTAGGCTTTAGAACAAAACCGACGTGACTTTCTCAATTAAGGAAAGGCAGAAAAAAAATTATCTTTCTATATCCCACTCTTTCGAACAAGATATGCGATTCGTGTACAATTCGAGTGCAAATAAAATGATGATGATGATAAAAAATATGCCCCGCCCTTTCACGTGACGTCGTTCTTTGTCACTTCACGTTCACGCAGGGGCAAAAAAAAAACAGTGGGAATTTCAATAGCCCATATTTCGTACTCAGTGGCTTACGAAAATTACGTCCCCATGAAAGCAGGCATTAAAAGGCGCGAAATGAGCACAAAGGACGCCTTGTAGGCGGTAAGAATGAAAACCACTCTTCCGATGCCCTTCAGTGGAGGAGACTGTTTCGTTGCCAGTCGAGCTAGCACCTTTGTGCGATCAGACAGTGAGCAGAAAATGAGAAGGTCGTTGAAATGATCCGTGTAGGGTCATGGAATGTTATTTAACGTGCTGTCCAGATTTCAGCGCGAAGAGGTGTGTGCTACTCGCCTGCCTAGAAAGGGAATGAGCGCACACGGTTCACTTCAAGACATTGCTCATCTGCACAGACAGCGGTCATACAGGAAAAGCTTCCTGGATTTTTGACAATTCCTTCGAAGCTTAAGTTCACTTCATTTGGTGCCAACAATAGTTGGTGACTACAGCTGGGGATTCCGCGCGTATCAACATTGATATGCCAGCTCACAGGTATGGGCCTTAAATTCTCAAGCCTAATTGTTATGTATATGCCCCGGTGAAGCAATTGCTGTAAGAATAATCGAAAGGCGGTTCCCTCCAGTTGCTTGCATTAACCTCCACCCATTTTGCCCTAGCTTTCGAGCCGTGCGATGCTTAGCAGTCAATGAGTTAAAACATCCCTTGTAGCCAATTCATAACGAGCCCCCATTTTTCCTCCCCGCCCTTGCCTACTGTTTTTTAACGTTTCAAGGTTTGTTCCCTAATGAAAATGGTCAATAGACAGTCGATAGATTTCTTATAGACTCTATTGAATTGCTATAGATATTTCTTTTTGTCTATTCATAGTCTATTGAGCCTCTATAGACAAAAATGTACTGAAAGTGCATGGCCATAAAGCTATATATTGTCTATAGTCGGTCTATAGCATTTGGATTGCCTATTGACTTTTCTCTGGTATTTGTCAATACAGAGTCTATAGACTTTATAAACAGAAGTGTATGGACACTCTATAGATAGACTGTCTAAAAAATTTTGCAAGGGTTTGCACAGAAACGGTTTGCAAATCAGAACGCCAAACTTCCGTACTCAAAATTTTTTAAGGGCCCCCGAATGAATGGAGTGGAAAAATACACAGTGGCTACACTGGAGAGGAGTGACATTGACGTTCAAAAAAACCAAAAAACATTGCTACTATAAACACAAGACTAATTCAAGAGCGGATTTATACTCTTTATTTATTTATATAAGTACCCTAACGACCCGGCTGGTCGGTATGTAAATAGAGAGAGAGCAGACAACAAAATTGCACAAGCGTTCACTTCATACATAATACAAATATAGGAATAACAAGAATCACCGAACAAAGCGTGAATTATCAAATTGGGTCGGTGTTATACATCGTCGGCATCGTGCAGTATGCAATAAACAAAAAATTAATGTGTACACGCACAAGGCAAAGCACAGGTAGAAGACGGCGAGTTCAGGCAGACAGCAATGCTGCGCCGTATTCAAGAAGTGTTAATAACGATGAACAGAAAGATGATGGTTCGTTAATAGCCACAATGCTGCCCGGTAAAGCATTCCACTGACTTAAAGCCAAACTCAGGAGAGCAAGCTGCCGGGCTAGTTGGTGAAGCATGTTAAATAGAATTCAGCGCAAAAAAAAACGGACAAGGGACGAAGTAAGGGACACAGAGCGCTCGTGAACGTCTCTGTGTCCCTTACTTCGTCCCTTGTACGTTTTTTTTTTTTTGCACTGAATTCTATTTAATAAAGTCAAACTAATGGGGAATTCTTATACGTCTTTCTGCAGGAAAAAAATTTTGAATTTTATGCGCATGGTCAGAACCAGATGACATGTGGTGTGCTGCTCTGATGTGTCTGCGTTCGAAAGATGAATGTTTGTAGTAGAGATAGTGGAACAATGACAGGCGAAAGAATTTCCGTCGTATACTGAAGTCTAGAAGAATTAGAGATTGTTTCATTGCGGAAACGCTCTGGTAATGGGAGTACGACGGTAGACTAAAGCCTACTGCCTTATTTTCACTGATTTTATAGACCTGGGTAGGTTTCCTTGATAGGGATTCTATACTACCGAACAGTATTCTAATGATGCCCCAATTAGAGATGTGTAAGCCTGTAGTTTGGTATCAGGGTAAGCTAGAGATAGACGACGTTTGAGAAGGCCTGTTTTTTTCAAAGGTTTGCTAGTGGTATATTCTATGTGATCATGCAATTTTAGGTCCGGTGAAAGGGCAACACCTAAATATTTGAAAGTTGGTGAGCGCTCAGTGACACTGGTGAACTGGTTTACTGGAGCTTTACACAGTGCAGAGAAAGTCATCTGTTTGGTGTTGTCTGTGACGGCTTTTACATTTTGTTCGAATTCACTCAATTTCTTTGCTTGATAGAATCTCGATCTTTTGAAACAGAGGCTTAAACATGCTGGAATCTCAGTTTACTGGCTCGTGTGTGCATCCGTAGTATTATCTTCAGAAGGCTGCTCTCATGCTACTCACGCACGAACAGATCTATCCCGTCAGGAGTCTTCCCAGGATGGCGCCATCGGTGTAAGGCCATGGCTGTTATCTCCGCTTCCTTTGCTTTCTCCTATCGGCAGTGGAACTGCGGATCGGTACTCTTTATAGCCAAAGAGAACACTGCTACTTTATGTAGGCTAGCATATGCGCAGCATACTGCCTTTGTTTTCTGGGGATACTTGAACAAATACTTGTTAAAGCTAGGAAACATAATCCTTGAAATAATTAACGGCCGAACACTTTGAGTTACAACTGGGATTCCGATGTAACCGGGAAGGTGTCAGCGGACGCCTTCGAGGAACACACACACTTGAGGGTGAAATCTTTATCCCCTATCCTCTTCATTTACCCCTTCCAAAATATTAACCTCTCTACAGTACTCTTACTGGGTTCTACGGCTTCCTACTGCTCAATTTTCTCCTTTAATCCTTCATCCTGTTCCCACTTCTTTCCACTTATCTCTTCAGTTTCTCGGAAGGTTTATCCGCCGCCGGCGGGGTTTTGCGAAACGACACTGCTAATGCTATATGCATCAAATTCAGGAAATAATAGAGAAAGTAAGGAAGATGGTGTCAAGTTGTCTTCAAACCGTGACAGTGTGGAACATAAAATATATTCGACCGTCAGTGAAATGTTCAGTGTTTTTTTTTTGCCGTTTTCTAGTGTTCCCAGATATGTCTCCGCAGAGAGCAGAGTTGAGTGACTCTTCTCTTCGCGCCGCTAGTTCCATTTCGCATTCAACTTGACACGTGCAGTGCTGAACCTTCATTAGCTTTATCTACACTCCAGCTATTCGAGGCATCTGGCATCGCTGGCACCGTGTTGCCGTTGGACTTAGCGGTGCTGCAAGGATACCTTTGTCCAATACCGGCATTTACCGTAGGCGAAGACAGTACCAAGGCGCACTTTTTGCAGTACTATTATAAGAACGACGTATTACGTTTCGGCTCGAGTAGAAACTCGCAGTTGCTGCCCTTCACGCTGCTGATCAGCCATGAATCCTTACGGCTCCGAGAAGCTGAAACCAAACCGTGGATCGCCGCGCCACCATGCCTGTGGAATGACGCTTTTATTGTGCGGGAATAAAGCGACGATTCCGAGCTTAGCACAGTGTGTTTTCAATAGTGGCTCCAAATTTTGCACTTCAAAGAAGGCTCGCAGACCTACTAGCTTGAATGACAGGCAACTTGAATAATGTCTGGCCAGCCTTATATTACAATGTGCTCAAGCTGTCCTAATGCACGCTCAATAAAGACACTGATGGCGAGTAAATGCTTGGCGGCAATCGGCGGCAAGGCCGGCCATGTCCATTGAAAGATAGCTGTGTAATTAAGCGAATATATCTTTTATAGGGCGAGTGAAATGAAGTTGAGCCAACTCACCCCATGCCATAATGGTTTGGTCCATTATCCATGAGGAAGGCGCGTAGCACAAAGGCATCCCTCATTTACTAAAGTGACACGCAGGTGTGAGGATAAATGTTCTTTAATGCTCTCATGCACTGGGTTGAACGCTGCTACGTGACATAATGGGCGCTCGAAAAGTTGAACATCATAGTGTCGTGAGGTTTTTGGCAGCTGAAGGTTTTTCCCAACAAGAAATTAGTTACCGTATGGCTGCCGTGTACGGTGAACATTGGATTTGATTGTCCCCTGTGAAGCAAGCTTTGGAGAAAATGGTTCAAAGAAGGACATGAATGTCGCAAGGGCGATGCAAGACCGGGCCAAAGCCACCTTGCAGTCACCCCCAACATAACGGCAAAGATTGATGAGATAATCTGGTTAGACAAGAACGGAGGAAAAGTGTCGATCAACTGGCAGAGCGTGTGGACATCTGTCACGGTTCCGTTCACACCATAATTCATGACCATATCGCTTATTGGCTGTTGTGTGCGCAATAGATATGCCGAAGATTTTGAACGACCGCGATAAGGCGGAAAAGTTCGGCGCTTCCTTGACTCATCTAATCCGGTATCAGAATGAGGGAGACGACTTCTTGTCTGCAGTTGTGACCGGGGACGAATCATAGTGCCCCTCATAGGAGCGTGACACACGACGGCAAAGCTTACAATGATAACATTCGATGTCACCGCCCACAAAGATAGCAAAGGCTGACGTTTCTTCTAGAAAGGTGCTTTGACTTTTTTTTTCGATCGTCAGAGGCCATGACTGATCGAATTTTCTGAACATGGAGAGACTATCAATCGTTTCTGATATTGTGAAATGCTGGATCTGCTGCATGTGGCAATGAAGAAAGAGCAACGGGGAAAATTGACGTATGGGGTCATCTTGCTCCTCGACAATGGCCGTCCCCACATCGCTGATCGGGTCAACACAAATTTGGCAAAGTTTAAGTGGCAAACCCTGCAACACCCGGCACACAGCTCAGACCTGTCACCTTGCGACTTCAACAGCTTCGGGCAATTGAAAATAGAAAAAGCAGCTCAAGGGAGCCAGATTCGTGTCGGACAATAACGTGGAGTCAGTTAAGACTTTTAAGCAGCAACCCGAGGAGTTTTATGAGACCAAAATCACGTGACTTGTTAGTCATTGGGATATTACTTGCTATTGCATTGTATAGTGGCAGATAATTGCGTGCACCTCGCACGAGGTTTTGGTCGAGTGGTTGTCTTGGGCATCATATAAATATTATGGTTTGTGCGTCTGCATCAAAATAGATATTTAGTTTTTCATTTCTGTGCTGAATTTTTGGCCGGCTGGTGTTTGTTCAAAAAGGAAATCATGAGACAACAGATTTCTTTTGCTTTGCGCTTAGCAGCCAGAGTTAGAGGGAGTACTATCCCGCTCTGTATGACTTCCGACCCGCGAGCGTGCGGCCGCAGCGTTTTCTGAAGCATGCTGGCGCCAAGCGGCGCGCCGGAGAGCTGAGTGGAAAGGATTCTGCTGTTCCAGCAGCCAGGCCCATCCCCCGCGTCGTCTGCTCACCGAAATCTGAGCTCGTTAATTCTAACAGGCACCGGCCGGCGCGTCTAGCCTTGCACAGGCGTGACTTTACTCTGGAGACGACGGCTTTATGCTAAGGCCGGTGGCATAATCTGAGCTCATTAATTCTAACAGGCACCGGCGCGTCTAGCCTTGCACAGGCGTCATTATACTCTGGAGCCGACGGCTTTATGCTAAGGCCGGTGGCATAAACACGGCTCAAATCGTTAAAACCTATGCAGTCATACTGTCACTGAAGCGTGATTTGGATCACGGTTTTATCGGCCATGACAGGTGAAAGCAGTAGGAATGAAACAAAATCACCTTTGACCTGCGCCTTTTGCATTCGTCACGCAAGCGCCTGCGATGCGATAACGCCATGGCACTGCAAACGGCGCAGGGGAGAAGACGGCGCAAGGGAGAAGACTTAGTGAAGTTTTTTTCCCTTTCGTTTTCAAGCCCTTCGCTTGTCGGCTCCACCATGGTTCCGGAAAGCGCTCCGGCCACGCTGCTTGAGGTTGCAAGTCATATTCAACGCGTCAGTACATCAGTGTTCAACACACTCTCTTTTTCTGTGGACTAAAGCTAAGCTTAAAGGGAGACTGAAGCATTTTTTCTGAAAATCGGGCTGGCAGCGGCATCCTATAGTTTTTCATGCTGTATACTGGAATATCGCATCCAAATAAGGCAAATACAAGCGCAAATTGCCTTTTTTAGCCGAAATATGTGGCCTGTGCCGCGGAGCACGCCGCGCGGCGCGCCGCCGACCGTGATTGGTCAAGAGAGGTCGTGACGTCACTTTGAGGACTGGAAAAGCGGCCGATGCGGATCCGGCGCTGCGTTGAGGGCAGATCGCAGCTTTCCGTGTCGTTGTAAAAGCGAATACGGCGACTACTTTTTTTTACTGACCACCGAAGAAAAGGTTACTACAGTTTGCTCATTTCACGTATCGCCTGAAACCAAAAAAGACACAAGCAAAAAATTCTATGCCTAGCACAAGCGTACGCCAGCGTCAAAGACGCGATGCAGACCATGCGTAAAAGGTGCCAGCGCAACCTCGGCTCGTATTCTCGGAAAGGAAGGGGTGCGAACAATACTCAAGTCAATTACCACCACCGGACGCCTCCTGGCTCGCCCGGAAGAGCGTCATCCTAAAGAAAAGGCCCAAAGCACTGTGTACAAAAAATCCTGTTCTCAGTACCCGGCGTTGCAGGTTGGGGCAAGAAAGTATTTCAAGGAAACGATGAAGGAGCACAAAGTTGGTGTCAAAATTAGCGAAGCGCAGTGGCCAAGCACTGCGAGGCATGTGACCACAAGATAATGACGCAATCATGGTGCGCTGGAAACTAAGCCAAATACGCGCACAAATACGCTTCACTCCTGGCGCGTTCAGCAGATGCCAGAAAATATTAATCGAAGCCTCAGAAACGTTCGCCCTTCCTAGATTTGCAGTTTAGGTTCAGTGAAGTAGTTGCCAACTATATGTGTGTTTAAAAGCCAAGGTAGCTGCAACTCGCCCACTGCCACAACTTGATGAAGAAACCGAGTAAGGTTGCGGTGTTTTTTTGCAAAAACTCGGTTGGCATTCATTTCTCTCATAAATTTGCATCCGAAATCAACGTCGAACGCTTTCATTTTAATTGCTTAGCTAGGATTAAACGAGATGCCGCATATGAAGAGCTTCGATGCTTGCTTGCTTTGCTTTATTCTGCTTTGCTCTGCTTGCTTGCTGTTTGCTTGCTTGGACACGTCGAACCGAGTATAAAATCACTAACCGAGCCTTGCTGAGCACGTCTCAGGTGGTCTGGCCGCACCTAAGCTGAAGAGAGCGACACATGCTTAAACCTCTATAAGGTTTCTTCAGGGGCTAAGTGAGCATGTTTCTACTTTTAAAAGAGGCGCTTCTTCGGAATGGTGATACGCCTCTTATGCGCGAGGAAATCGATGGAACTGTGTCATGGTTCAGCCGCGCCTTTTCGACAGAATTCTCCAGAGATCACACTAGGACAAGCTCTGCCTGTAGCCGCTCTTACGAAAGTGTTTCGAGCAGAGTAAGCTTGCTTTAGTCGGCTTGAATTCTTCGTCACAGCAGCGAGCGGTTGCGCTGCGAGCTTGTGATCTTGCGGTAAACAGTGGAAGACGACACAGTCGCAGCCGTAGTTGTTCGTGGACACGAACGCAGAGTAGTACCTGTTGAATCTGATTCTCAAGGTTGGCTGACACGCTTTGTACGTCACAACGCACGCAGTACGAGGAGGAGGAACAACGCATGCAGCATGAGAAACAACGCGCGCTGAAAGCGCGCTCGGGTGCGCCGAAGCATCTCCGGCTCCTCAACATGACGTCACGCTGGCCGACATGGACGAGGTTTCCCTCTCCGCTGTTCCCCTCTCCTACGCTCGCGCGGGGCGCGGGAAATTTAAACATCGCGTTTTTAATTGGTGATTGCGCCACTATTTTAGCCAAAATCGAAAAAATAATTTCACAGACGTGATCAGCAATGACACTACTTCAAAACCCTAGAAGGTTAGCTGATTCGAAAACCGCCTCAGTATCCCTTTAAGTGTCCCTTTCAGTTTTGTTAGCACTGGCTGTGAGTTTAGGTACTACAAGAAAAATGCTTTCTCTCTTACTGATCATCAAGGGTTGAACAAGCCTTGATTTTAGACTGCATGTAAATTCAATTGTGTTTGCCTGCCTGCCTGCCTGCCTGCCTGCCTGCCTGCCTGCCTGCCTGCCTGCCTGCCTGCCTGCCTGCCTGCCTGCCTGCCTGCCTGCCTGCCCGCCTGCCCGCCCGCCTGCCCGCCTGCCCGCCTGCCCGCCCTGCCCGCCCTGCCCGCCCTGCCCGCCCTGCCCGCCCTGCCCGCCCTGCCCGCCCTGCCCGCCCTGCCCTGCCCTGCCCTGCCCTGCCCTTTCTGCCTGCCTGCCTGCCTGCCTTGCATAATTGTCGCCAAAATGCCTGGCATAATTGTCGCCAAAATCCCTGCCATGTCGTTCCTTTACCGTTAAGGCGCATAAACTGTATACTTCGTTTCGTACCATTGTGAATGAAGGTGGCACGTGGCAGCACTGTGTTAGTAAATTTCTTTTAAGAGTTTTGAATGTCCTCGATATAAGTGACCCCTTCCTGGTAACGAATTCAACTGACGTTGTTCGTTTCTTTCATAATCACAGTGATGTAGATAGTGCTTGCGTTTGTATTTCGTTCTTTGTGTTGCTGTCGTGGTTGCGCTAAACATATGCATAATTTGACACATCGCAAACCCACAAATACCGGAAGACCTTCGCGACCTCCCAAACGTCCCAAGATTTTGCCCGGGGTTTACCTATCGCAAAGGTTGTTTCGCAATTATAAAATTAGCGGACGGATTGATTTGAAACCTCCAAAGCCCAGATTCGTCAGCATGAAATGACAAACATTTCTCGGCAAACATTATTAGAGCCGGTAACTTTGTTTCCAGAGACGCCGCATACTATTCAGGTGGCTTTGCGGCAGCTACGTCGCATAAGAAACAGCGATGTCAGCGATGGCACTTTTGCAACCGCTCTGTGAAAACATATAGCGCTGCATTGAACCATTTCTTTATTCTCGTCCAGTGCCTGTCATCAGCTAGTGAAAAGATGACGTCCACATGGCAGTTTCGGTTCAATGCAAAAAAAAAAGTTATAATTTTAGGTTGGCGCATACTGCGGCAAATTTCTTGCACGTGGGTGACACTTTTTGAGCCTAGAACTTTTTCTCTTTAATCCGATGTTTTCAGACTATACGAAGCTCATTCAAAACAATGTTATGCCTAATAAATAACACAGAAGAATTGATGGTGCTTTGAATGGCACGTACGCGGCCCGTTAGCGATCCACTCTCCGCTGGAAAGCTACATTTGAAAGAGCATGCATAGCGCCAAGCGACTCTAGTACCTCCACTCGCATCGATCCGCACTTAAAAACAGCGCGAAATTATAAGCCAGTATAAAAATTAAGAGCCAGTTCGTTGCAATTCATTCAACGGTTTCTTTTCTTGTCAGCTGAGCCCGTACAAAACAAGGACTCTTTGCACACGCCTTTCTGCCTTAAACATTAATTTCGTTTCTTCTGTTTCCCGGTATTTTTGTGCGCCTCCCTGTCAGAACTGCATGAAGTGCATTTGACAATTCCCCTTTTTTTTTTTTCAGAATGGATGCGGCGCATATTAACTGCACCCAAAGCAATAATGCTGTCATTTTAAATTCAGTAACGCTTCTCGGTGTGCGCATCGTTGTGATGACGGGGAAATGGCTGCTGTTCTCTTCGTTCGAGTGCAGATATCATGACTGAGCCCTTCAGGGACAGAAAAGTGCTTGTTTCAGCTAACACTTTTTACCGCAAACCATGTTCACTAGATGTGCCCTTCTTCGCATGATATTCTCTTTGCTAGTAGTGGCGACCTGCATCCTGTGCAAGACCGCCAACATGGCTCAGAGCGAAGATGCGACACGTTCTTCAACCTCGATGCAATACTGGATGCCATTTCATGACAGACTCGTATTTCTAACCTGCGGTAACCACCAGAAAGATATCCAGCACCCTTTATCAGAAGTTCTCCCGAAGACGACAATGCTATGGACTTTTCCAAGTCCTTCTTTTTACAAGATGCTTTGGGAAAACACGTATAAGAACGTGCGGACAGTAGTTATTTTATTAAGTTCCCCTGGAAGGCAGGATGCATGTGCTAAGCGCATCCGGAAGCATCCCTTCTGGGTGTACCTTACCGACTGGATCGTGTTGACCGTTGGT
Organism: Amblyomma mixtum; assembly: GCF_055824585.1. Classification (NCBI taxonomy): domain Eukaryota; kingdom Metazoa; phylum Arthropoda; class Arachnida; order Ixodida; family Ixodidae; genus Amblyomma; species Amblyomma mixtum. Next base: position 34,547,967 of record NC_143015.1, read on the forward strand.
GACACAATGTCAAAACCTAGGAATGCCGTGTTGTCCCCGCTAGGCTTTCCATATGGCAGCATCAGCGCTCTGTCATCGAAGGAAGGAGAGGTATGTTTGCTATTGAATGGCGCGACGGCATTCTCCAAGAAGTACGGCTTTCAGGACAGCAGCCGAAGCAAGACGTTTGCTGCGGCGTTAGCAGGACAGCGCATCGTATTTGCCTGCGCGCCTCGACAAGCACGCACAAGTTCACTGCACCTGAGCTGTGCGTTCGCAGGGTCTAAAGGAATAGGAGAGGCACTTGTAGCTCTAAACGGATCTTTGCGGTTTAAGAAGTATAGAGGCAGGGATTCAGCGATTCTTGCTCTAGTGAGTGGTACCGCAGATATCTTCATGGCGCTCATCAAGGCGGACGGAGACCTTTCAGACTTTGTTCTTCTTTCGCGACCGTTACGGTTCTCATACCAGACCTTTTACGTCTGGAAAGAGAACAAAAGACCGGAAATATCATTTTTCGAGGCCCTGAAGCATTCCGAGGTGCCCTTTCTAACTCTCATCTTTGCCACGATCGCTGTGTGGCTGGCAGTGAGTCTCGGTGACTACTTTTACATGCATGCTTTTCGAGCGGACTCACTAATGGACACAGCGTTGTTTTTGGTCGCTTCTTTCCTGGCATCTTCGTCACCATTGGAGATGAGTTGCACAGACTATAGATCGCACCCAGGCAGGCTTTCGCGTATCATAACTTTGACTGCATGGATGCTGGGCGTTATGCCAGTGTCAGTTTATTTCCGCAGTGAATTGACATCACGACTGGCTGTCGCGGTTCCGCCGAACCCCGTCGACACGCTGGAGGAACTTGAGATGGGCCTCGACAAGAAAGAAATTAAGCTCTGCATCAATGACCAAGGCTGCGGGCACTCTGAGGTTGAAGGCAGAAGGGGGTACAGCAACAACACATTGTACGTCAAGTTGAGAGAAGCGTTCAGGCGCAAAGAGGGAGGAATCACTCTCCTTTCTGAACACCACGGCGATTGCCTCAAATGCGCAAGCAAGCCTGGCTTTGTGTGCATTTTATGCGGCCTGGAGTATTGTCAAGCCCAGGCAGCGGCTAGACAATACGTCCAGTCCCGAGAAGCGTTGAATGTCGTTTTTGCTTCGACTCCTATCAGAAAGGACTATCCCTTCGCCAAGGCTTACGACCAACTCCTGCAGAGATTATTCGAGACGACACTGCGTCCCTACTATAACAAGTGGGATAGCTGCGATGCTGAAGCAGGAGCCATGACTCACAGTGACGGAGGTGAAATATCCCAGATATTTGAGTTGTCCGTGTTTTTGTACACTTTCGTGTGCTTCACGTGCTTTTCCAGTTTTATATTCAGCATCGAGTTGATTCTTGGTTGTCGCCCTAATAACCTGGGTTAACGCTACAAAGGAGGCCCTCGGGGTGCTTTCCAATGTTCCGACAAGAATACTTTTCTTCGTTATGACAAATCATCATGACGAAAGTGTGGCAAGAACCCTGAGGCTTTCCCTCTTTGCTTCACTTTCAAGAAGCACCTGCCTTCTCTTCCCTGAGTTAAGGTTAGGAATACTCCGGGTGTTTCACCGAAGACTTAACGCAATTTTGAAATATAATCTTTTCTAGTTGAAAGAGCGGTTTTTTCTGCATAGTAGTGTCATCTCTGTAGTACTACATGAGAATGCATCTAAGAAGTGCCAACTGGTAGGGTGGTTAAGTAGTAATGAATAGTTTATAAATACTACCGCTAGGAACTCTAATTATTGCTAGGTGTCTAGGCTGCGGTAAGAAATATAAGTATCAATTATTACAATTTCGTAAACCCGGTTACCCTGGGCGCTGTGGCGGAACAAGTTTTGGCTACATCGCACCAAAATACATGCGCTTTTGAGAAGCTTGCAGGCAAAGCAACCTCTCCTGTGCACGTAACTCATCGAAATAGCCGAAATTTGTTGGACTACAGCGCCGAGATAACCGCATTTCCAAAATTATCAAAACTGATATGGATAATACTTAAGACATGGCAGTTGCGCGAAAGACACACGCAGAAGACACACGCAGATGACAGTGTTTCGCGCAAATGCCATGTCTGACGTATTGAACCAACTAGCCCGACAACACGTTCTACTTCATGATATTACTTCAGGTTGGCTACATGCCTCTCAATAATTGAGCAGCCTAACAGCGATAGTTAAAAGTTAATTATTCAATATTAGTTAACCTTGCTGCTGGTTAGTGCACCTTAGCTGTATTCTAATGTAACACCTCAGTGTCAGCGATGTGCCGAAAATTACCTCTTCTAACTTGAAAGCCCTATTTTAAAAATTTGTGTAAAATCTTAGGTGAAACTGCCTGTATGGTATTACATGCTGTAGAATAGGTAGTATGTCGTTGCAAAATGCGTTGCTTTCTACATTGCTCACCACAGACCTCGTACAAGTGGTGCACTTGTGAAATCGACAGTCTGGATGTGAGCATATCCTCCATAGGCACTGTGCCGCAATGCACCCGATGTCTACATCCGCAGGTCTCGTTGTGCGTTGTTTTTGTCCGGGCAGTAAAGGAATCACAGCCTCATTTCAGCCTTCATTGTAGAGCGCCGCTGTGTTTATGAGTGTACCCTGCTTACATCAGTGCGTATAGCGTACAGTGCACATATGACCGTGTAGGCTGTAGAGGCGTTCCGAGTTATTCTGACGAATTTTGAAAAACACGGTCAAGAGGAGGAGTATATGCTTGACTAAATACATAGGCTAGTTTTTGTAAGAGGAAGGAAGTGAAGACGAATGGTGCGTAATCAGATGGGTGCTGAGCTCTTTGTCTGGCCTCACTTGGACGCATAATAGAATACGGTGTTATCTAAGGGTTCTTGGAGGAACAAGCAGTTAAACGAAGATAATAAAATTAAAAATTTAGTTTAACATACCGTTGCGGCACATGGGCGAAAAGATACCGCAGTGGAGGGCGCTGGAGTAATTTAGACCGCCTGGTGTTCTTAAACATGTGCTAACATTGCACAACACATGAGCGTTTTACAGCAACTCCTGTTGAGCGCCCTTTCCTGGACTTTGCGCCAATGCAGCAGCAGCAGTAGTAGTAGTAGTAGTAGTAGTAGTAGTAGTAGTAGTAGTAGTAGTAGTAGTAGCAGTAGCCGTTGTACCAGTAGTAGTAGTAGTAGTAGTAGTAGTAGTAGTTGTAGTAGTAGTAGTAGTGGTAGTAGTAGTAGTAATTGTAGTAGTAATAGTAGTAGTTGTTGTTGTAGTAGTAGTAGCAGTAGTTGTTGTTGTAGTAGTAGCCGTTGTAGCAGCAGTGGTAGTAATAGTAGTAGTAGTAGTAGTAGTAGTAGTAGTAGTTGTTGTTGTAGTAGTAGTTGTTGTAGTAGGAGTAGTAGTAGTTGTAGTAGTAGGAGTAGTCGTAGCTGTTGTTGTAGTAGTAGCAGTTGCAGCAGTAGTAGCAGTAATAGTACTAGTCGTAGTTGTAGTAGTAGTAGTTGTAGTAGGAATAGTAGTTGTTGTAGTAGTAGTAGTAGTAGTAGTAGTAGTAGTAGTAGTAGTTGTAGTAGTAGCAGTTGTATATATAGTAGTAGTAATAGTAGTAGTCGTAGTTGTAGTAGTAGTAGTTGTAGTAGTAGTAATAGTAGTAGTAGTAGTTGTAGTAGTAATATTAGTAGTAGTTGTTGTTGTAGTAGTAGCAGTAGTAGTAGTAGTTGTAGTAGCAGCAGTTGTAGTAGTAGTAGTAGTAACAATAGTAGTAGTAGTTGTAGTAGTAGTAGTAGTTGTTGTAGTAGTAGCAGTTGTAGCAGTAGTAGTAGTAATAGTAGTAGTAGTTGTAGTAGTAGCAGTAGTAGTAGTAGTGGTAGTAGTAGTAGTAGTAGTAGTAGTAGTAGCATCAGTAGCAGCAGCAGCAGTAGCAGTAGAAGTAGCAGTATTCGGCGTAACCAATGAGTTTATTGCCATGGGAACCACTTGGAGGAAGGTTACCCTGAAAGAACGCGGGTATAGCGAGGGCGGAAACGTCCGCAACAGGATTGCGGCTGTCGCAGAACCGTGGAAGGAGGAAGGTCACGCCTTTCGGTACCACTTAACGCGATTTCCTCAGCATGAAATACCAACTAGGTCCCGCTTTTGTCTTGGAGAAGGGTTGCCACAGGAGCCACCCGGAGGGTGGTTGCTGTGAAAGAATGGCAGTATGGTGAGAGCTTAGGAATGTGTAATTGTAGGCTGGTTATTGTGTAAGGGGGAGGACCTTGCGAGAGCATCAGTAGAAGCAAACTTAGGGTGGTTGCCATGGAAACCACCCCAGTGGTAGGTACCATGGAAAAGAAGGAAGTTATCGAGGAGGGAGGCAGGTACGTCAATAGCCAAAAACGAGCAACTGGATATTGGCAGCCCCTGGAACGATTCGAACAGTGGCTACCGTGGAAGAAAGCAATGTGGAGGGAGGGCACAGGGGTGTAGCACCGTACGTCTGTGACGTCTGCCACAAAATGGGCCGCCCGAGTAGAGCCGCACGTGGAACGGCAGATCAGTAGCAGCGCTACTCGCAGAATGAGTATATGGAAAAGACTACGTAGAGTGCTTTATCTCTATCCATATATGCATGTCGCTCTGAAATCTTTACATAATGCATCATTAGCTAAAAGTACCTCGAAAGCTACCAGCTAACTTCATGTTACATAGTGGTACCCATCCTAGAAGATATTTGTATTTCGGCTGCATATGAATACGGCCGCCGGGGCTGAAATGGAAAATGCGACTTGGAATCAGTAGCCGAACGCCGAAGTCACTCTGCCACTTTATTTCAGCACAAATAAATGATTCTGATAAAGATGCCCAGGGTTTGGTGCATAAGAAACAGCTGGCCTTGCTGGAGATTCACGCCATGTGTGGCGCTCCCTATAAGGCGGCTGTTGCCGGTGTTGACGAAACAGAATTAAAGTGAGACGGCAGAATGTGATACACAGTACTCCAGGATCATGTAAAGACTAAAAGTTGGGGCAAAGGGTACCCGATCGTTGTCGAGGAAGTAGGGACTGGAAAAGGTAATCAGAAATGAACGCTTTAGGAGATAGGAAACGAAAAAAATTCGCTGTGGCTTAGCTTGGTTAAGCCCGGTAATTGCGAAAGCAATATCCGTACCTACGCCATGGTTCAGCTGGTAGTGTAGCTGGTGGTGGTGCTTGTGGTTAGACTTGTAGCGACGCATCTCTTATACAATCCAATCCAATCCAATGTAATGTAATCTAATCTATTCTAATCCAATCCAATCCAATCCAGTCCAGTACAATCCAGTCCAGTCAGGTCGCCGTTCATGTGCACCGCCGTCGCACACGGACGGCGCGAGATCGCGAAGCAATGTTCAGCCGCTGGTGGTTGGCACAGCTACTGCTTTCTAGTGACGTGAGTCGAGCCCAATCTCTTCAGCGTAACGCCACAATCGCGCTCCTAGCGGAGAGCGCAGGAGTTAGGCGCCGGTGGTGGCACCGCCGCGCCACGGCAAAGGCTGAAAGTGCAAGTAGCTTTCGCTTTAAAAGACGACATCGGTAGAATGTGTGCGGTTTTATCGGAGTTTACGCATGAATAGTAGAGGATAGCTAGGGTAACTTTTGCGCGAAGTACAATCTCTGCTTGGTGTCGTTTATATTTCTGAGCATGAGGCTTTGAGGAGAAGAAAGAGAGGCATTGATTCCTGCAGTATTTTCAACAAGCATTCACTGACAGGACTATAGTTTTTCTTTATTTTCGGACTACTGTGCTACTCCACTTACTAAGTTCCAGAGGTTTTAAGAGGTGTGTATCAGGACAGTACGCTTCAACGGCAGCTTGAAATGTAGAAGAGCATACTATGCGCCATTGTCATCAGTACACTCATTAAAAATTCAACAGCAGGGAACCGGGAAAGGTTCTCGAAAAAAGGCCAGAGGGCGCTGCACGTTCGGGAGCACTACAGTTCACTGTGAACGGAAAGTGTCGTTTCTATTTCGTGGGGTCGATGGTATCTCAAGGGTGAGTGGTGTTACAGAGGTATTTGTGCTGCAGTGTGCGTAACGTCGGTTTCGTGATGGTAGCGTATGGTGGCAGCAAACATCGGGATGCCAGATTGTGAACCAAAGTGGGTACATGACAAGTACATCGCTGTGTTCGTGTGAAGAAAAAAATGTCACATTTTTGAGGATTGCCTTTATAAGATGGATTTGAAGCTAGGTACAATAGTGCAATTTCTTCTTCTAGCTGGCTGCGTTTGCTGTAACAAGTTTTTCGTGAGATTTCATCATATAAGAATATATTGAGGAATGGTTAATAATATATTCTTTAGTTAAGTAATTAATATCGTGCTGTTAGAATTTTATACAGTATATGTGTACCTCAGTCTTTTCATTGTACCTGCAGAGTGTATAGATATGAACATTTTTTTCCCACACTTGTGGCCTCCTTGCTGAAAGCAGATAAAAGGTGTGCACTATTGCGAAAATAAATACAATAAATGGAGAAATGTTTCTGATTGTTTTTGCCCCAGTTGTTCCTGTGTGAATTCCAGTACGTGCCTTTGCATGGCCGTTTTTTTACTTGGGTTGTCTGACTTCATGCATTGCACAAAATATTTGTACGCAGTTACGAACTTGTGTACTTGTCCCTTTCTCGATGAATAAAAAAAAACAACGGCTTGCTTTCGTACGCATAAGGCATTTCTAAATGCACGCCTCTTTGGTGAACATGTGATAATCACATGACTGATTTTAAACGAGGAATATTTATTGCGCGCTAGTTTGTGAAGCCCAGGAAAGGTGTCTTATTTTCGCCAACGCGGTACACACGATTCCTCTCATTGAATATTGAACGCTGACTTTAGGTGCCTGGTACCATACACGGTAATACAGGTATTCCCCAATTCGAGCATCTTAGTTCTACAGTAAAAGCAGTTGAGTCAACGATGACGCACTCATATTGGGGCCTATTGGGCACGGCGGCACTTCAGGCATGCGGTTCACCAACCTGCTGGTCTTTTTCGTACAGGTGATCGTCACGGTGCTGTCGACGCCAGTGGCTCGACACGATCAACCGCGATGGTCAACGCCCGAAAGGACGCAGCTTGTGTGCGATCACGGTCGACACGAGGCTGATACGCTTCATCTCGCAGACATCAGCATCGACCGACGCTACCGGATGACACTAGGTTCGATAACGAACAGTGACGAAGACAGCGCCTCCCTGGCGGTGGATCGGCCACGACTCTACATAAAGGCAACAGATGACCCCGGACGGCTTCTTGGGCACGGCGGCACTTCAGGCATGCGGTTCACCAACCCGCTGGTCTTTTTCGTACAGGTGATCGTCACGGTGCTGTCGACGCCAGTGGCTCGACACGATCAACCGCGATGGTCAACGCCCGAAAGGACGCAGCTTGTGTGCGATCACGGTCGACACGAGGCTGATACGCTTCATCTCGCAGACATCAGCATCGACCGACGCTACCGGATGACACTAGGTTCGATAACGAACAGTGACGAAGACAGCGCCTCCCTGGCGGTGGATCGGCCACGACCCTACATAAAGGCAACAGATGACCCCGGACGGCTTCTTGGGCACGGCGGCACTTCAGGCATGCGGTTCACCAACCCGCTGGTCTTTTTCGTACAGGTGAGCAAATGCTACGGCAAGTGCTATCGGTCAAGCGACCCTTACCTTGTAGTGCTGCCGTGCCCGGGGCTGCTCTGTCCAGTGCTCTGTGATTTACTGTATGCCATGAAGCTTCTACTGCTCGCCGGTGATATTGAGACCAACCCCGGACCTGATATGGCGCAGCTAATGAAACAGCTACAAAGTATAGCAGATGACCTAAAAGAAATAAAGGAAGAAAGGCTTGTCTCTATCGATACAAAATTAGAAAACTTGGCCGTACTGGACAGTAAAATATCAACGTGTCTGCACGAGATTGACAGTCTAAAGAAAACAGTGATGACCCTTGAAATGAGAATAGACGATCTGGAGAATCGCTCTCGAAGGTCTAACCTAATAATATATGGAATTTCTGAGGATGAAAGTGAGGACAGCGACACACTGGAAAAAAGTCAACGAGAAAATTGTTCAGGACATCTTAAAAATAGAGCCCGTTACCATCGAAATAATTCATAGACTGGGCCGGCCTACGAATACGAAAAAGGCCAGACCTGTTATCCTTAAACTGCTTGACTCACGGGACAAATCTAGAATACTAAAGAACTGTACAAAGCTGAAGGGATCGGAGTACTCAGTCAGTGAGGATTACTCGGCCCGTGTACGTAGCATACGAAAGAAGTTATGGGAGACTGCGAAGGAGCACAAAGACAACGGAGACAAAGTTGCTCTTGTCTTTGATAAGTTGCGTATTAACGGTCAGTTTTTCTACTGGGATGATGAGCAGAACTGTGTAATGCCAGTGGAAACCAAAGTCAGTCCTACTAGTCCCCCAAAAAACAGTCAAAGCGATGCAAAAACATTACGGCCACGCCGCAACCAGCAGAAACAGAAATAACTTTTGCTAACATAAATGCTCGCAGCATTCTAAACAAACTTGATTCCTTGGAAAGCTTACTTATTGGCATAAAACCCGACTTTATGGCCGTGACTGAAACGTGGCTCACGTCCGATATCATGGAAACCGAGGTTACGCCCCCAAATTACGTGATAATTCGCAAGGACAGAAAAACTCGCGGTGGCGGCGTAGCCATTTTTGTGAACAAAAAAATACAAGTCACTGTACTTCCCGACATCGAAGGCGTAGAGGCAATCTTTCCAAACTGACATTTTGTTCCTACTCGATAGTGGTGGGTTGCGTTTATCGCAGCCCATCAAGTGATCATGACTTCATGCTTGCATTACATCGCTATATGCAATGTCATCTTCTAGGTACCAGACTAATCTTGCTTGGTGACTTTAACCTCCAGGATATTGACTGGCTCACAATGCAACATCACTCCGCTTCTTCAGACTATCTTTTAGATATTATGCTACAGTTTAATCTCACTCAGATTGTAAATCAACCAACACGTCTACAAGGTTCTTCGAGTAACACGCTTGATCTAGTATTTCTAAGTCACCACTTTCCACTCCATGAAACTAAAACTGAAATACTAGACGGAATCTCCGATCACAAACTAATCTTATGCAGTGTCCCTATCAGTAGCACGCTTTCTCCGCCACGACCGCAAACTTTTGTTCATGATTTCACTAAAGCTGACGATAATAGTATTCTAGATCATCTTTTCTTCGAGTTCGACACATACAAAGAACTTGCAAGCGATGCTTCTTCTGACATTGAATCCTTATGGCACAGCTTTAATTGATTGTAAAACATTTTATTCGCCGGGAAGAGCTTGGCAAGAGGTCGCGTTAAGTGGTCGCGAGTACATAGCCCTCGACGACTTTGTCAGCCCACTCCACCGCCAAAACTTGCGTTCTGGGGTCAGAGCTAGCCAGCACGGTCTCCCACCGCTCGAGAGAAGGAGCTGTAACTAGATCACCCGGAGGTGGCTCTATTTTGCAGTCCCACAGGATGTGATCGTAGGTAGCACGTTGGCCACAGTGTTTGCAGTTTGGGTTGTAAAGATCTGGATAAATGTGCGCGAGGAGTGATGGGGTGCGTATCGATCTCGTCTGTAGACGACGCCACGTAACCTCTTGTTCTTTAGTAAGTCTTTTGTCTGGAGGGGGGAAAATTCTCCTCTCTAGTTTAAAATGATTGGTGAGATCATGATATGTGATCATGGAGTCCTTCGTGAAATTCAGGGAGCCAGACTCATCCACTGCCCGGTCGACGAAACCTCGGGCTTTATTGTGGGCTGCCTCGTTCCCCGGATTCCCCGAATGGGCTGGGACCCATATCAATGTGGGCATGGGAGCATCGACACGATGTGGTTCACCAATGTCTTTCGTTTTTTCATCCTTCAGTTTCCTGTCCTCTGCACTGGCAGCGTCGCTTCAGATCCAGTTCTGTGCCATGATGGAATCCCATCAGCGCTTTTTGACTGGAGTGCGCCGGCGTCAAGCGACAAATGCTCTAGCGGCCCATGGAATGCTTTCATGACGCAGCTGATCACCGCTTCGCAAGATTTTTACCCCGGATCGACATCGACGTCAACCATCGCAGAAGATATAAATGGGATGCACCGTCGCCACCCCTTCAGTGGGCATGGGAGCAGCGACACGATGTGGTTCACCAATGTCTTTCGTTTTTTCATCCTTCAGTTTCCTGTCCTCTGCACTGGCAGCGTCGCTTCAGATCCAGTTCTGTGCCATGATGGAATCCCATCAGCGCTTTTTGACTGGAGTGCGCCGGCGTCAAGCGACAAATGCTCTAGCGGCCCATGGAATGCTTTCATGACGCAGCTGATCACCGCTTCGCAAGATTTTTACCCCGGATCGACATCGACGTCAACCATCGCAGAAGATATAAATGGGATGCACCGTCGCCACCCCTTCAGTGGGCATGGGAGCAGCGACACGATGTGGTTCACCAATGTCTTTCGTTTTTTCATCCTTCAGGTTAGTCCAGTTTCATCCAAGCGTTCAAATGATGCCTGCCTCGTTATGCTCCCTTGCCCACAAGTGCTGTTGGAAAATGTATGCCAGTGTTATTGTGTGCTCAAATTGCTCTTGTCCGGAGACGTTGAATTAAACCCTGGCCCTGGCCATAGCACTCGTAGCAACACTCAGAACCCGACGCCCGACTCTGACAGCGGTGCCATACTCACCCTTCTGGAGGATCTAAGAATGCGCTCAACAAACATTGAACAGGGGCAGGTCGAAATATTAAACTCAATTAAAACTATTACATGCAATCAAGAGGAACTAGATATGAAGGTTACTGACATTTCTAACAGGCTTACCAATGTTGAGACCAAACTTGCGGGTTTTGAATCCTTCCGTCAGGACCTGAATGCTCTCAAAGCAACTGCTGAATGCCTCGCCAAAGAAAATTACTCATTAAGGGCCCGAATGAATGACCTCGAAGACAGATCGCGTAGAGATAACCTCTTATTTTTTGGTATATCTGAAGACGCTGGAGCCACCGAAACATGGTTGCAATCAGAAGAAAAAATTGTGAATGCAATACAGCAAGAAATGTCAATTACCATTTCTAATACTGATATCGCCCGGGCCCACCGAATCGGCATTGCAGACCCTACCAAAACGCGACCAATAATGGTAAAATTTTCCAACTACAAAACAAAGCAAATGCTTTTGAACGCTCAGTCTAAACTGAAAGATTCAGATGTTTCTATGTCTGAAGATTTTAGTCCATCTACAAGGCATGCTAGAAAAAAACTGGCAGAATTTGCGAAGGAAACTGCGCCTAACACGCGCTTTAAACTGAGGCACGCAAGGTTATTCTTCAACAAGAAATGTTACACCTATTGTGCTGAAAGTGATAGAGTTTGTGAACAAACTAGCCTGTATGCTACTACTTCACGTGTTGATTCTAGTGCCGCGGGCGGTTCTGATGATTCGAGATAGCTGGCTGGGCGCTTTCGTCCGCGTGCGCAGCCGATCTCTGGAATTTCAGTGCTTTTCACCAATATACGCAGTGTTGTGCGAAATCGTGATGACCTTTCCTGTGCCGCCGATACCACATCGGCCGACATTATTGTCTTAACGGAAACATGGCTGAATGATTGTGTTAAAAACACGGAAATCCTCGCTACCGAAAAGCGGTACTCCATATTTCGCCGTGATCGCGCAGTCGCACGGGGTGGCGGTGTTCTGCTCGCCGTCTCGGATCATCTTGATAGCCTTCACATTGATATTCCTACGACACTGGAGTTTTTATGTGTTCTGATAACGACTGAATATCAAAAACTTGTATTTTGTGCATGCTACCGTTCGCCTTCCACTGGGATTGGTTTTTCCAGTGAACTTCATGACACGCTAAGCGCTGTGTGTGCCAAATTTCCGAATTTTCCTGTTTTTTTATTTGGTGATTTTAATTTCCCTAATATTGCCTGGTCTAGCTTTCCGTATTCCACTACCAACTCTACGTCAGAATTGTCTAATTTTTTAAACGTTTGTTCAGACTTTTGCTTAACTCAGGTAATAACGCAGCCTACTAGGGTCACATCTTCAACATCCAATGTATTAGACTTGTTGCTAACAACAGCCCCTGATGCTGTATCTACCATTACCTACTTATCAGGTATAAGCGATCATTCTTTATTACATGTCATGTTGAACTTCCCTGCTCGAACGTCGTATAACAATATAAAACTAATATATGATTATGCTAAGGGAAATTACACTGCGATCAATAAAGCACTTGAAGACTTCCTTGACGAATTTCTGGCAAACTTCAACGATAGATCTGTAAATACAAATTGGCACCTTTTCAGAAACAAGCTTTGCGAGCTGGTCGACCTGTATATTCCTCGAAAAAAGCTTTTAACCAACCGGCAGTGTCCATGGTACAACCGCTCATTAAAACGTCTGGCAAACAAAAAAAGGAGGCTTTTCCGCAAAGCGAAGTCTTCTGGAAAGCGTGAGCACTGGTCAGCACTCCAAAAAACTGTTAACATTTATAAGAAGTCTTTGAAGGAATCGAAGCACTACTACTTTAATGTGACGTTGCCGACGCTTCTAACGAGCAACCCCAAAAAATTTTGGAGTAGTGTCAATCAACGAGACCAGTCACTTGTATCTCTCGTTGACTCTCTATCACACCCTATTCCAAGCACTGACGTCGCTGGCATCTTTAATGAGACCTTTAGTGCAGCGTTTTCAAGTACCGCAACTGACATTACTGATATTAGAGACTATGCATGTAACATAAGCTTTCCAATGGACCCTGTCAGGTTTAGTTATGACGGAATTATTAACATAATTAACAATTTGAAAATTTCCTCTTCTTGCGGCCCTGATAACATTAACACCAAAGTGCTGAAGAATACTAAAGTGTACTCCGCAATTTTTTTACTGAAGATATGTGAACAATCGCTTCAAACAGGAGATATACCACACGAATGGAAACTGGCTAAAGTGATTCCACTCCATAAATCTGGCGACAGACATTCACCCCTTAATTATCGTCCAATATCATTAACTTCCATTTCGTGTAAAATCATGGAGCATATAATTTTTTCTCAGTTAGCTAGTTTTCTTGAATCATTTTCGTTTTTCACACCTACACAACATGGTTTCAGAAAGCAGTTTTCCTGTGAAACACAGTTATTATCCTTCAGCAACGAAATTCATTCGATTCTTGATGAAGGTTCAGAGGTCGACGTCATTTTTTTAGATTTTTGCAGGGCTTTCGATAAAGTGTCCCATAGTCTTCTGTTGTATAAGCTTGCTCATCTTAATATCGACCCAAATGTTCTAGCATGGATTCGTTGTTTTTTAACTAATCGCTCGCAGTTTGTCTACGTTAACGGTCTTCAATCCTCTTCTATGCCGGTTACGTCTGGGGTACCACAAGGATCGGTACTCGGACCCTTGTTATTCCTTGTGTACATTAATGATCTGCCTAACAATATAAAATCCTCGATCAAACTTTTTGCAGATGATTGCATACTGTACCGTGAAATTAAAAACACTAATGATGTCAACTTATTGCAAGCTGATCTTAACTGTATTACAGACTGGTGCATTAAATGGAAAATGGTTTTAAACACATCAAAATGCAAAACCATGCGCTTTTCACGTCAAGGCGTCTCGCCACCAGCCTCTTACAGTATCAACAGTGCTTCGTTAGCCCCGGTTACCTCGTATAAATACCTCGGTGTACATCTGACATCAAACTTATCCTGGAACCAGCATATCACCTACATTACTGGAAACGCTAACCGCATGCTTGGTTACATAAAAAGAAACTTTTCTATTGCACCCACTTCAGTCAAACTCCTTCTGTATAAAACACTGGTTCGTTCGAAGCTTGAATACGCCGCGTCGATATGGGATCCTCATACTAAGTCACTTATATCTGTTTTGGAAGCTGTTCAGAACCGTGCCGCTCGTTTTATTCTTCACGACTATGGCCGTACATCAAGTGTCACACAAATGAAAAGTACATTGTCACTACCATTACTTTCACTGCGCCGAAAAATTTCACGACTCTGTCTTTTTTTTAAGATCTACAATTTTAATCATGTTTTGAAGAACGCTTTGCTCATTCCACCCACGTATGTTTCATCGCGCATTGACCATCCACGCAAAGTGGGCGTTCCACCTTGTCACACTACTGCTCGCCAAAATTCTTTCATTCCAACTACATCATCCGAGTGGAATCACTTGCCAGCAGATGTGGCACTCACCGACGATCTCGAGCATTTTAAGAAAAAGTTGAGTGCCTGCTTTTCTTGCTCATGACATGTGTGCCCTTAGGTTAGTAGTGCGACATGAACTCTGTGTTCTTGATTTATAGTTTTGTTTTTGTTGGGTTTTGTTATCTTTTCTCGTTTTTTTTTCCTTCTTCGTCTAGGCTTCCATGAATTGTTGAAATTTGTAATAACTCAGTGCAGTGAACAATATGTAGTCCTGTAACCCGTGATCGTATTCATTTTTGTTATCTGTGCTTGTTCCACTCCCCTCAATAATGCCCTCAGGGCCATGAGGGTATTTGAAATAAATAAATAAATAAATTCGGAATAATTTGGTGAGAATTTAGTTGCGTTAAGGATTCTAAGGGAGGTGTTTGTAATTCGCCCTTTAGCGAAGTTATTGATACCCATTTTGGAATCGCTGAAGATGATGCTCCCTTGGGTATGCGCTAGGGCGAGGGCTATAGCCGCCTCTTCTGCCGTTTCAGAGGATTTCGTTTTGATTGTCGCCGAGACGATGTGGTCACCATTCTCGTTCACAACCACAATTGCAAAGGCATTGGTATTTTTGTATTCTGCCACATCTACATAAAGTGTTCCAGGGCACTGTCTGTATTTGTTATGTAAGGCTTTGGCTCTTGCTTGTCTTCTACCCTCATGGTGTAAGGGGTGCATGTTTTTGGGGAGTGGTTTGATTAGTAGGGCCGTCCTATAGTCGCGGGGTAAGTCTACTTTAGCATCGTTATTCGTAGGTTGAAAGTTAATTCCGAGCCTGGTAAGAATACTCCTGTCAGTTCTGGAATTGGCTAATCGCGCTGTTTGAGCCATTAAATGGGCTTCTTTCAGTTCATTGTAGGTGTTATGTATTCCTAACCTCATAAGCCTTTCAGTTGAGGCATTTAGTGGGAGTCCTAACGCAGCCTTATAGGCCTGCCGTATCATACTATCCAATTTGTCCTTTTCTGCTTTCGAAAATTTGAGATAAGGGGTGGCATAGAGTATCCTGCTTAGCGCAAAGGCCTGCACTAGTCGGCATAAATCTCTTTCCCTCACCCCTTGTCTGCGGTTAGCTATGCGGCGGATTAATCGCGCCGTCGCTTCTACCGTGCGTTTTAGCTTAGTGAGTGTGTCAGTATTCTTTCCATTTGTTTGTAAATACAACCCCAGTATTCTCATGGTCTGTACCTCTTTGACAGATCGTCCATTAACATAGACGTTTATTTGCGGGGGGGATGTCGTGGTACGCCTACCTCTTTGTTTACGACGGATCACGAAGAGTTCAGATTTTTGCTCAGAACAAGTGAGGCCGGATTCCCATGCGCATGCCTCAATGATGTCCACTGCTGCTTGGAGTGTGTCTTCTATGTAGCCTTCGCATCCTTTGGTTACCCAAAATGTGATGTCATCTGCATAGAACGTGTGATGTAGGTCTGGTATTTGTGCCAGTTTGGGGGGAATTTTGATGAGGGAGAGGTTAAAAAGGAAAGGGGACAGGACGGAGCCCTGTGGCGTTCCTTTACTTCCTAGTGTGATTGGGGCAGACTCTATTGTTCCGACCGTTATCACTGCTGTTCTGTTAGTGAGGAAGGATCGGATGTAGTTGTACGTCCTTTCTCCGGGGTTGATTTCTGACAAGTTTGTCAAAATGGCTTTGTGGGTGACGTTGTCGAAAGCTTTAACAAGGTCTAAACCCAATATTGCTTTCGTTCCTGTTCCCTCATCAGCTTCAATTATGTCATTGTTAAGCTGCAAGAGTATGTCCTGGGTAGATAGTTGGGCCCTGAATCCTAACATTGTTTCAGGTAGGAGGTTCATGTCCTCCGCATAGTTTTGGAGCCTATTGAGGATGACATGCTCCATGAGTTTGCCTAGGCATGATGTTAATGAAATTGGGCGTAGATTCTCAGTGCTGAGTTTCTTACCTGCTTTAGGAATAAAAGTGATTTTCGCGTGTTTCCACTCTGGTGGTATGTTTCCTGCATGCCAGTATTTGTTCGTAAGGTCTGTAACCGCCGCGATCGACGTTGCGTCTAAGTTCCTGAGAGTCTTATTTGTTACTTTGTCTGGTCCTGCCGCAGATGTTGTCCGCAGTTTTCCAATTGCGTACCAGACCTCTGCGTCTGTGATGTCTGCGTCTAAATTTGGATTAGGAGTCCCCCGGTAGTCTGGTTGAGTGGTACCATCATCCGTATTTAGGTAACGTTCTGCTAGCTCTTTGATTAGGTCTTGAGTTGTACCCTCATATTTATGTATGAGTCTGTACAGTTGACTTTGTTGCACGGGACGTGTTTGTTCTGGGTCGAGCAGCTAGGTGTCTTAGAAGATGCCATGTCTTCTTATTTCCGAGCTGCCCATTGACGCTTTCACATATTTGGTTCCATTGTTGTTTTTGGAGAGTAAGTGTATGTTCCTCGATTCGCCTCTCGATTTCAGCGATCTTTTTGCGTAGTCGCTTGTTGTGTTTTTGCTTCTTCCAGCGTTTTTGGAGGCCTTTTTGTGCCTGCCACAGGTGTAACAGCTTTGAGTCTGCAATCTGCTCCTCCTTCTCAACTGGCACCACAACGCTAGTGGAGCTGACATCCTCATTCAGGCAGATAACCCAGTCGCTGAGGTTAGAGATCTCCTTTGGAGCTGTTTTGTCGCGAAGTTGCCTGAACTTGTCCCAATCCGTGGTTCGTATTTCTTTTGCTTTGTTTTTAAGTTTTGTCGTGGGGAAGGGGATGCTAAGGATGAAGTGATCACTACCAAGGTTTTGCCCGGTGTTGACCCACTTTGCGTCCTTGACGTTTTTAGAGAGGGATAAGTCTGGAGATGTGTCTACACATACACTGTTACCCATGCGTGTGTGGTCGCTCGGGTTGTTTAGCGTTGTGAGCCCTAGTGACTGTATGATTTGCCAGAGCAGGTTCCCTTTCGGAGTTACTTTGGTATATCCCCATGCTGGGTGTTGAGCGTTGAAGTCTCCCACAATTATTAGTTGAGCCCTAGCAGCCAGCTTTACTGTGTTTATCAACAAGTGTGGGAGTCCATTGCTTTTGTTTCTGGGCGGGTTGTATACATTAAGGATAAAGAGATTTGAGTCTCCTTTCTGCCTTGGTACTATTTCAAGTAGGGTGTAATCTTCTTCCGAATCATTTATAAAATGTTGAATTGCGGTGATATTTCTATGCACCAGAGTGGCTGTGAAGGAGCCGGCTGCGTTACTAGTATCATAATGAGGTGGCAGATATGCTTTATAGCCTGGCAGTGTAGCCCTGCCGCTAGCTTCTTGCAATGCAATCACGTCTGGGGTTGGAACAGACGGTGCTTGTTGGATGTGGAGCTGCAAGTGGGCCCGCTTGCGGCGGAAGCCTCTGCTGTTCCATTGCCAAATTTCAAATTTTTGGCGTGGTGCCATGTTGGGTTATAGATGGTTGTGGCGTCGTGGACAGATCCAAGATGGGGGGTAGGCGGGCCTCGATAGTTGTAAGCCTTTCCATTATTTGCTGCATGCACGTGGCTATTTGGAATACCTGTCCCTCTAGTGTTGCAAAGCGAATATCTATCTCTGCAAATTTGGTAGTAACGAGGCCTTGGAAGGTTGCTTGTTTTGTTGATATAGCGCTAGTTCTCTCTGACAGAGTATTGATGTCTGCCCTGAGTTTGGTAGGCGCTTTCGACGGCTGCGGGGTGTCGGCTTCCGAAGCCTCGGCCTTTCTTTTGGATGCCTCGCCTTCTTTTGTAGGAAGCAGTCTTTTAGTTGCCATTCTGGCGTCTGTATCCGTCGCGTTATGGGCCGAATACTGGGACGCGGTGGAGGGAGTGTGGCAAATGGCGTCTGTTTCCATCGCATTATTGGTCGAAGCCTGGGACGCGGTGGGTGGCGTTCTAGCCGCAGTGGCATTCTGTACCTGATGCGCTTGTAACAGGCGTTTAATGTCAGCCAACTCTTTTTTAAGGCTGGCAATTTCTCTGTCTCGGGATTGTAGTTGGATCTGAAACTCCTTCTCTCGAGCGTCAATAGATTGGGAGGCCTCTGCTGGCCAGCTCACCTTTTTGTTGGAGCGGCTATCGCTGCGTCCGCGGCTCGAGCTTCGCTTGTCGTTCCCTGCACGGTTCCCCAGGGGCGGGAAGGAGCTGTAGTTGTTCCGGCTGTGGCTGCCTCCTTTTCCGGTAGCACCCTGTTCCTTCTTCCTGGGCCTTGACTGGTGTCCGTGTAGTGATGAGTCGTTGTCCCCTTGCTTGGGTGCCTGGTTGCCATGGGGCGTTCCTTGTTTGTTCTTGTTGATCAGCCGGAATTTGCAGTTCCGGCTGCCTGTGTTGTGGCCCCCGTTGCAGACGATGCAGACGGGTTGGCAGGTTGGCTGTTCTCCCTCAGGTGGAGGCGAGTGATTTTCTCCGCAGCGGCGGCAAAGGTTCGTTGTAGGTTTGTAGCAGACGTCGGCCCGGTGTCCTACCCTCCTGCAGTTGTAGCATACTTCATGTTGCTCCCTGAAGGGGTGGACCCGAAAGACGCCGCACTGATAGATTACTTGGCTGGGTAGCTTCTTTCCAAAAAAGGTGATTTGTATTGTTCTGGACTGTCCGATCCTTCGGGCATCCACAACTTCTATTCCTTCGTTTCTGTTTCCGAAGCCTTGGCGAACCGCTTCGGGCGAGTCTCCCGCGTAGGCGTTGTAAATGACCCCTTTTACCGAGTCTTCGGACGCCGCCACGTACGACGTAACGCTGTAGGTTTGACCTTGGAGGCTCAGTTTTTCAATCTTGGCGTATGCAGTCGCCCGTTGACGATCGGGCGTGCATAGCGTGAAGGTGTTGTTGGCCGTATTGACTCTGATAATGTCTTCATTCTTCACCGTATCATACGGCAGCCTGGCCACCTCGCAGGCGCAGAAGAGTAGTAGTCCAGGCGCAAAGTCCCTCAGATTCCAACCTTGTGGTCGGCAGACGATTTTGTAGTCATCGGTCGGTAAGCGCGGGAGAAGTGCTTTCTTGCTGAGTGCAAGTAGCTTTTTCCCGTTCTTTCGCGATGGAAAATTGGAATTAGACTTGTCTTGGCCGTGCCCCTGCGCAGGCTCGTCGTCGGTTGATGCGGGCCCTTTATTCTTCAGGCCTCGTTGTCGGTCGCGGTACCGAAGAATGGTTTCTGATTTTCCGTCCTCGAGCTCCGACGCTGATATTTTCTCGCCTTCCACGGCGTACTCCATCTGTGCGGGTCCCTGGGAGCTCAGTTCCCGGCGGAGACGTGGCGAGCTAGGTCGAGCTCGATGGCTAGGCCGGCAGTCAGCCGGCAATATGCCTAGGTGTCCGTAGATTGGCAAAATCCGGCTGCAGCAGGCACTGGACAATGGCCCGGATGTCGTCCAAAATATTCGAGCCCGAAGGCTGACTCTTTCTGCCGAAAAGTGGCTTCGAGGCGGGATCCCATGCGAGACAGGTCAGCACAGCCGCATAGTTACTAGCCAAAGTACCGGCACAGCTTTAAAACGACTGTCTCATATTGTATTCATAAGTTTGTCCCACGTAGAAGGAAGCAAATAAAAATACGTAACCCCTGGATCACCCGCGAAGTCATACACGCTAAGCGCAAAGTTAATCGCCGTAAAAAAGCCCTCAAGGTGAACCCTTGCACGAAAACAAGGACCAATCTTAACCTTGCAATACAAAGCCTGAAACATCGAATAAAGGCTTCTAAATTGCATTACTTTAATAACACCCTCAATAACTTTATAACAACGTCCCCATCAAAATTTTGGAGCTACCTTAATCCTAAAAGACAAACTGAAAACCCAGCCTCAAAAGAAGAAAGCCTTCAGATAGCCAATGAACTGAATGATTACTTCGCGTCAGGTTTTTCTAACGATAATGGTATAGTCCCTCATCAGACCTCACGAACAACGAAACACATTGAATCACTAACTGTAACTGAGACTGGGGTACTTAACCTGTTGTTAAATCTAGACACAAAAAAGGGACCAGGACCAGACAACATCCCAAATTCCTTTCTAAAAAGATACGCCGAATGGATGGCTAAGTATTTGTGCTTACTCTTCAATAAATCCCTCGCAACATGTACCCTTCCAAAGGAATGGAAAATAGCCAAAATTATTCCGATACACAAATCAGGAAACAGGACAGATGTCTCTAATTACAGACCCATCTCTATCACCTGTTCAGTGTCTAAAGTACTCGAACACATCATACTAAAACACATAACCGTCTTCCTTGAAAATGAAACCATACTCTCCCCATTTCAGCATGGCTTCCGCCAAGGCCTTTCGACAGTAACACAGTTATTAGAATTAGTCCACAACTTATCCCACAGCATAGACAGACAAAAGCAAACCGATCTAATACTACTAGATTTTTCAAAAGCATTTGATCGGGTTACACACATTAAACTAAAAATAAACTAGAATCAACTCTAGGTCATGGCTCTATAGTTAATTGGATTAGCAACTACTTATCAGGCAGAACACAATTTGTAGAAATTAATCATCAAGCCTCCCACGTAGTAAATGTTGTGTCTGGTGTACCTCAGGGTTGTGTCTTGGCACCTGTTCTTTTCTTGATTTTTATAAATGATCTGACGACTAATCTCAACGTTAATATACGACTGTTCGCCGATGACTGTGTAATTTATCGCGAAATTAATACATTAGAGGATCATGAAGCTCTTAACAACGCATTACATTCTATAGCAAAATGGTGCACTGACTGGCAGATGACACTGAACGCTGCTAAATCTGCTGTTATGACAGTTTCTAGAAAGAAACATAACTCTGACTTTCGGTATACTATAAATGGCATACCACTTACTGTAGTGACTAATCATAAGTATCTTGGCGTACTAATAACCCATGACCTCAGGTGGAACGCTCACGTGGACAAAATCACCTCAACAGCTTTGAAACGACTCTTTTTTCTTAGACGACGCCTCACATTAGCCCCTTTTCAAACTAAGCTTTTAGCCTACAATGTTTTGGTTAGATCTGTTCTCGAATATGCTAACGTCGTTTGGTTTCCTTATACTAATCAAGATATAACCAAACTTGAAGCCGTTCAAAGAAAAGCAGTCAGATTTATATTTAACAAATACAAAATAACCGATTCGCCTACTGAATTAATGAAAACTGAAGGAATAAAATCATTGCAGACCCGTGCAAAAGTCGCACGACTAAAACTCATGTTTCAACTAATAAATCGACATCTAAAAGTCGACACCACTAAATATATTTCCCTTTCCGAAGCAAGATCAACGCGTCATAAACATGGGCATACATTAAGTGAGTATCATTTCCATACTAACTGCTTTAAAAATTCCTTTTCCCACTAGCAATTCGAGAATGGAACAGCCTTGATCCATCTATTACTAAATGTTCATCATTGACAAAATTTAATATTGCAGTTGAGAGTATGTCCTGTTATTAGTTATTCATTCCTGGTTGCTTGCGTTCTGTTATTATTATACCCATGATTATTTGTTTTTTTATGTCTAAGTTTTTTTTTGTCAAACTATGCAGTGTTACTTAAACTAAACACCTATACTGTGTTAATGCCTTTGCAGTGTACGATAATAATATTTACTGTTTACTTATTGTCTGCGTATTATAACAACTAGCAATGTTTCAACATTTTGTTATTCTTTGTATAATACTACCGACATTAGCTTATTTTATGCGTTATTTGATTGTTTTCGTCACAGCTCGGTTGTATTTTCGTTTTACCGTTTGTTGTTTTCCTTAACATGCTGACCAGTTGAATGTTCCAATTATGCTTGACCGCGTTCTGTTAACCTTACTAAGCCCTCCTGCCACAATCCCAATTTGGATTAGCAGTATTTGTAAATAAATAAATAAAACATATTTCATGGAGTCCCCACCGCGAGGACCGCTGAACGCACTCATTGCTATCGTCGTTGCCCAGTTTGTGTGCTTGGTATAGTAACTGTGCACTAAAGGGTTATAGCGAATTCTGTCTGCCGATTCTCGGAATGTGGTACTGAATCAGAACAAGAGCCACGTGAGGTACCGTATGCTGATCTGGTGCCCCGATCCCGTCCAGCAATCACAATATGGCGTGCCAAACTTCGTCTTCATTCTCCCCACCCCTCGACTGTGACTGGCGCCCGCGGTGTGCTTTCGCCACCCGTGGCCACCCACCCCCTCTCTCACTCACAAATCTTACACTTTCCTCTCCCTCCTCTGCCCGTTAAGCGGAGAGCAGGTATGGCTCTGCCAACTCTGCCGACTTGGACGACGACGTTCACAGCGCAAAAGGGATGAACGAGCTAAGCGGCAACGATATAAAATATCACTGTAGCGAGAGGCTTCTAACTTAAAATCCCTAAAGGGCTCTTAATAAGTCATAACGCTTTAAGAGGAATTGATTACTTGTAATAAATTACATTTTTTTCAGCATTTGTTAATCAATGAATACCTTTTCTACGGTGAAATATTCTCGGTAATCCAATGACTTTTTTCAGCTATCGATAAGTAGTAATTGCTACATTTTTCAATGGGTTAGCGTCAGTCCTCTCACTTTAAAAAAAATTAATTGTGAAAAAATGTAAATGAATGACCTAAGTCCCTGTTACACGCTGCTCTTCCAATTCTTTGAAAAGAATGCGGTGACACCAAGCACGCATGTTAAACTGCTTGTGGCGCTGAATATGCCATCTCGAATTTCTAATAGCGCAAACCTTAGAGGAATCGTGTCTGCTGAGAATTTCTCTCTTCGGTTGACGTGGGCTGTGGCTTTATTCATGTCAACTGAAATAATTATAGTTTTGCGTGCGCATCAGTATAAAGCGTCTACAGTTTCTTTTTTTTTCTCCTGAATTTTCTACATGTTTTGTGTTCTTTCCTAATAATATTGTACTCACTGTTGTTTCTCCCAAGCGATAAGTAGGATGCAGATACCGTCAAGCCTCCACAAAGCTTTTTCCTCTCACCCAGAGCATCGGCCATGTACTTTGTGATGTTGATATAAATTTATGAATCTTATTCACTTCTTATTCCTAGCACGAAAATGCCGTTTCACGCAGTAGACGTATATGGCGTCATGTAGAACTTTCATGATACTAGTAGTGCTGTCAAATTCCGTATATCTTTTCTTTTGTCTCACATTATTGTTATTCAATTATCTTCTTTTCTTTTTACTTTTTCCTCTTGCTTTGTATTCTTTCTGTCGAGCGAAGCAAAAAAACAAAAATTTCAATCAGCAACCATAACCAATAGCAAAGCGATCGGCACAGGGCCTGCATTGCGCACGAAAGAGCCCGCCTGATCAGCTCGGGAATTCTCGAACATGGTGGCGCCCTTTCTCAGCGGGCTGGGAACTTTATCCTAATGTTTCCTCGGCGGCAGCAGGGAGATGCTGTTCTTCGTATGACCTAAAGTCCGTTTAACAAACGGCATTGTGAAACAGACCATAACTGTAGTAAAAACGAATGACGTGTTTCTCGAGAGATAGTCATACTCGAGAAAAATATTTGAAGTGGCTCCAAATGTATCAAAAGCCTGGCTTGGTGGCATAGACTTTTTGGGTGTCGCCTTTTCGCATGGTTTTCATTACAATGGAATCATGGGGCAAGACTGAGTAGACGGCCAAAGCAGTTACGGTTACGATACCGGTGCCTTTAGGTACCGAATGCTGTGAACCGAATGTTGTGAACCGAATGCGCTACTGACACGTGCCGTGCTTATCTTATGAGGCCCACCGACCAAGCCATCTGTTATCGGCAGTGGTCCCGGTGACGTCACTAGCCAAGAGGCTATAAAACTACTAACCGCTAATAAAGCTTGTTCCTTCTTCTTCGCCAACCACTTGTCGATTCACTACAGTGGCGACGAGCGGCCCACCGCCGGGCACTGGCTGCTCCATGGCAGCCCACGTTGGACCGCCGGGTTTCGACGAAGTGGACGACAGTTGGGAAGCATACCAAGTACGTCTGGAGTCCTATTTTGAAGCCTACGGAATCGATGATTCCAAGAAGCGACGGGCGCTTCTAACGGCAGCTTTAAGTACAGCAACAGTCGGCAGAATAACGGGGCGTTGCGCGCCGGCCAAGATTCAAGAGCTTTAGCGGCAGAGATGGCAGCCCTCAGCGTGGATCACATGGATAAGACAAAGGGTCAAGGCAACGTTCACGCTGTGAAGAGCAAGCTGCAGGGTCCACCGCATTACCAGAAGACTCGCCTGCATACTTCACCTAGACCGAGCGATGGTGTTTGTTCGTGCTGCGGTAGCACTGGGCACAGAGCAGCGAAATGCAAGTTTCGCCGGGCGGAGTGTTTTCGCTGCCGACGAAAAGGGCATCTAGCGAAGATGTGTGTAATGCAGCAACCAGGAGTGGCACATTGCGAAGAGCATCCTTCAGAGAGCGAGAGCGAGCTTTGTCTGCCAAATGTGTACACTGCATCTGTTAACTTGGTCAAGCCCGTGGTTCGCACCTTCGACTGGAGTGGAATTCCGCTGAAGATGCAAGTAGACACCGGTTCACCGGTCTCCATAATTACGTGGGGGACATACTGCAAGCATCGGCACGCCTGGCCTGCGCTCCGCGAGACGTCTTTGCAGTTGTCCTGCTTTCTTGGCAAGCTTCCCGTGAAGGGGGAGCTCCGGCTTCCTGTCTCGTACTCGGGTAAAACTCTGGAAGCAAAGCTAACCGTGCTGCAGTGTGACGGTCCGAATTTGTGCGGACGCGACGTTATCAGCGCATTTGAACGCAACGGAAGGGCTGTCCTGAGCATTGTCGGCGAGGCAAGTACGGGTGAGAGGAATTTTCCACAGCAAGCTTCGGTTAGCGCGCTGTTAGAAGAGTTTAGCGATCTGTTTACACCAGGCCTAGGACGCATTGGTGGTCCCGCAGTTCATTTGCGGTTGCATGAAAATGCGCAGCCGCGATTCTGCAAAGCACGTTCTGTGCCATATGCAATGCGAGAGCAAGTGTCTAAGGAAATAGACCGGCTTGTTAAAGAAGGCATTCTATCGCCTATCGACAGCGCGGACTGGGCCACGCCTCTCGTTCCCGTTATCAAGAAGAATGGCTCCATTCGACTGTGTGGCGATTTCAAAGTCACCGCGAATGCTGCATGTGTCACAGAGAAGTACCCATTGCCAAAAATACGGGATATTTTTGCTAACCTAAACGGGGGTGAAGTGTTCAGCACCATCGACTTGAAAGATGCGTACAATCAGTTGCCACTCGACGAGGAAACCAGGAAGCTCTTGGTCGTAAACACTCAGAAAGGCCTGTTTTGCTTTAATCGACTTCCTTTTGGTGTGGCCTCCGCCCCTGCTATTTTTCAGAGACGTATGGAAGGCATCCTGCAAGGCATTCCGGGCGTTCAAGTTTACCTGGACGATGTGGTAATCGCGGAGAAACGAGGGTACTCGGAGACGCTGCGTCAAGTTTTCGAACGTTTCCGGCAGCACGGTGTCAAGTTGCATCCGCAGAAATGTAAGTTCAGGCAACCAGAAGTTGAATTTCTGGGACATCGTATAAGTGCGGACGGATTGTTACCTAAGACAGACAACATGGCCGCGATAGCAAAGATGCCGAAGCCGAACTGTGTTGCGGAACTGCGAGCATTCTTGGGCTTCGTAACCTATTACCACGCATTTCTGGGGAATTTGGCTACTGTTTTGGAGCCGCTGTATGAACTGCTAAGAAAGAACGCACGCTGGCAGTGGGGAGTGAGACAAGATAACGCTTTCCGATTAACCCAGCGGCTGCTACAAGAGGCAAATTTTTTGGTGCATTACGATCCAAATAAGCCCCTTATCTTGGAAACCGATGCATCCTCGTGTGGCGTTGGCGCAGTGCTATATCACAGAGTAAATGGGCAAAATCTACCAATCGGGTTCCGATCACGAACTCTGTCACCGGCTGAGCGGAATTACGCGCAAATCGAAAGAGAGGCATTGGCTGTGGTCTTCGGTGTTACAAAGTTCCGGGAATATCTACTCGGGAATCAGTTCACAACAACTTGGCCATCTCAATTTTTTTTTCTTTCTTATCTGAGCCATGATTGCTAGAGAAACAATGTTTCTACGAGGCATATCTGTAGACAAACCGCGCATTGTAGAGATGACATAGCAGTCAATGAATATTTTGACTACGTAACTAGAAAGAGTGCATTGCTGCATTCATAACAAGCAGTGGTATTTTCAGGGCGCTTGTAGCGATTGTGTGCAAGCACAGCAGGCGATGCTTATCATGCTGACGCAAAGCACCAGGGCCCAGATTACTACAATCGTCATCGGTCTCACTTTTTGTTTGGTAATGTTTCCATTTCCGAACTTTTTTCTGCGTCACTACACCTGCTGATGAGGCTTGATGATTCGAAAGCGAACATATATACGCTAGCGAAGCAGATGACGAATTCAGATGCGAACTTACATAGCACACGGCACAGTCCGACTGAAAGATTGCATGTCGCATCATTTGTGACCACTTCTACTAGGCTCCACATGAAAAAAGGTTCCTTGCCGCCATTACTTTCGGCGAGGAGATATACTGCAGCTTTTTTTGCTGTTTCTTTTCATATCTAATCTTTCGCTGCGCCCAGATTTTTCCCTTCCCTTTAGTGTGTAAGCTTTCATTGCAGAGCAAGGTTACAAGACCAATCCAAACCTAGAACAGAGATGTTTCGGTTTCGCTTCGTTAGCAGTATTGACCTTTGTTCATCAAAAATCTATGGTGTTTGTTTGTGCAGCCGCCACGCTTTGGAAGCATTGTACTGAAGAAGCAGCTTCTACCTCAACGTACCCACCAGTAAAAATTGCACCAACCGCCAAACTCTGGGAACACCCTCGGGTGGTTGAACCAGCAATTATGCATCGCGCACCTACGAGCCTGGATCCACCCACTTTCACTCTACACCTACCATTACCCTCTAGAAGCTCCATACATCCATATCCACCTCGAGAAAGCTTTTCCCCGCATCCACGCTACAAATGACTGCGCCCAACTGCGCACCGTCGCCCCTCACCTAACATAGCCTTCCGAAAGCACCCTCCAGCGTGTGCACCTCCGAAACCCTTTGGTAAAAAATTGCCGTTGATTACGCTACTTCCTAATGCGAAATTTGAGCGTAGTTCATCAGCTGTTCCAGCTTTTCAATAGATTGAGGCGTAGAATTCGAGCAAGACGTGTGTACAATTACAGACTTGTCATTTGTCACACGCATTCCTTCTTCAAGAAACACTCCACTAACAGTTCTTGATTGTCATGAAGGAAGATTTACGGACGGAGAAACGGATATATGCCGTGGCAGCCGTTACGAGCGTGAGGAACGGGATGTTTATTTATTTGAATTTCCTGCAGCGCCGTGACCGCATAATTCCAGGGGGGATACATACTACATACATGTCAAACATACAACATGGGCTACACAGTCAGTGATACATGGCAATCAAGAAGAAAATACATGAGTGGTAAAGACTTCCTGTTGACCTTTATATATCTACATTCAAGTCCCCACCGACCCTGTCAACCTGGCAAGTGGCAGTTAATGGCTGATCGCGAGAGTTCCCTCACAGTTGTCAGCGCTAGCGCATGCTGTCCTGATCTCTCTCTCATCACTCCACGTGCCTATAAACGCAACTCAGGTGTCCACTAACTCAGGGAGCCAGTTATGCGCACTTCCTTTCCTTAAAATGATCGGAGTGTATAACGTTGTCAACGCCAATGGCAATGAAAACAATGAACGCCGACGGCCTACGTCTCCAGCACCGCGTTTCTGGCACAACGTTGTCAATGCCAGAGAGAGAGAGAGAGAGAGAAACGTTTTTTACACAGGAATTCGGGGCACGCCCCAGGGTCCCCGCACGACCCCACGGCACTCAAGTGTTTATGTTCCTGAGGTCCATAACACTGGTAGCACGGCCGGTGGCGATGGTCTGCATGGCCGGGTCCTCCGAGCGCAGCAGGGTCTCCCAGTCCTCCCAGGTCTTGAGGTTCTCTAGGTTCCGCGGGGGAGGGTCCGCCGGGCAGAGGGAAAGGATGTGGAGGGAAGAGGCGAAGGGTTCTGGGCATAGAGTGCATGCCGGAGTGGTGAAGGAAGGATGATAGTGGGCTAGGTTAAGGGGTGAAGGGAGAGTGTGTCTGTAGTCTGCGCCAGAGTGTTGCGTGTTTGTTATCTAGGGAGGGGTGGGGCGGGGGGTAGAGCTGGCGTAAGGCTCTGTGCGCCTGGGTCAGCTCACTGAATGTGTGCATGCGCTCCTTCGTGAATCCCCGATCCGAGGCCACCTGAGCCCGGTTTAAAGAACCTCGGACTAAAAGGTTGACAGCCTCGTTTCCGGGATTCCCGGAGTGCGCAGGCACCCATATCAAAGTCGCAGTTTTGGAGTCACCTAATATATACCGGGCTTCCGTGCGAGTGATAGCTAGTGCAATGGCGGCTTCCTCTGCAGCCTCTGGGGACGTGTCTGGAGGGAGAGGTAGTATGAGGAGGGCGGATAAAGAGGAGTCCACCACAGCTGCTGTCGCTTCATCACCCGTGCAGGCAGCTTCCACCCATACGGCGTCCGGCTCGGGGCCGTACGCTCGATGGAGTGCCTTCGCACGGGCTCTGCGGCGCTGCTCATGGTGGGACGGGTGCATATTCCTCGGGAGCGGCCTAATGGGGAGCAACTTTACGCACTGCTTTCCAAGCTCCCGAGGTGTGCGAGACAGATTTGCACTCCCGAGATGTGCGCAACAGATCGATGTCCTTTCCTCAAAAACCAATGCAACAATTTTACCCTTTGCTTTCCAAGCTTCCGCAATGGTTGCGCAGCTGAAAGCGCCACTAAGGTGCCCACTGCTGATTATAATGGACAAAGGCGACGGCGACGGCGCGAAACACAGAAACGGGCGCCAAAGAGCTGCACTTTAAAATGCACCTCTCACTTATGAACTGTTATTATACAACAGCGCAGAAGACAAGGCACAAAACGAAGAAAAGTCGCCACGAGCGCTGATTTTGACCTGAATTTTATTATACCCTTGTATACATTTAAACCCCTCCAGCCGAGACAAAGTTAAACAGGAGCTAACTTATCAGCACAGACTACTGCTTGTGTTTCTGCAAAGGCACCCTATAAAAACCCCAATTCCGGCTGTCAACTGATAATGACGGTTGGCTGATGCAAGAGGAGCCATCCATATCAATATGATAAGCCTCAACTACCTCCCTTATGGTCTGATCACTGTGTGCATAAATGACTGACATTTTATTGAACAATGGGTTGCACGTGTGATTTTTTTATTTTATTGCAAAAGCAATACTACACTCATGAACAGGCCTTTCGCGTAGAGGCGGCCGGTAGCCGCGTTTGACCTTTAGAATGACCTCTGACGTCATACCTGGGTGAGAGATGGGCTACCAAGTCGAGTGATCGCGCAGCGGCGGCCGGTAGCCACGCGTGACATTTAGAAGGACCTATGACGTCATGCCATGCCTAGTGACCTCATAGCATGACATCATACCAGGGTGAGAGATGGGCTACCAAGTGGAGTCGTCGCGCAGCGGCGGCCGATAGCGACGCGTGACCTGTAGACGCGGCGCACTGCGTGCCTTCTTTAGACGCTGCGCTCCGCATTCTTTACGTTAGAGGCGCTGCGCTCGCTTTCGCAACCTACCAGGCTTAAGGCCGTTGTACGATCGCTTTTGAGCGGATCCGCCAGGCAGGCGGACTGGCGGACCGAACGACCAGACAATAGGCATTCGCCCCGTTCGGCAGGCGAAAGGAAAGTTGGTGAACTTCAACTTTCGGGCGGACGAGCGAACCGCCCGGCGACCGAATTGCAGCGATTGGCTGCTTTTTACGTGACGTAGGCATCCGCTCCTGCCGGGCAAGATGGCCGTCCGTCGACTGAACTGGGGAGCGAGGCATAGGTCGTGGCTGTAGTGGTGGCACCTATGCCGCGAGGCATACTATATTGGCCACATGTTGATATTACGAGTGTTCAGAGCGACTGCGAACTTCTCCGCGTGCAGCAGCGGCGAGCAGCGACAGTTTCCCGAGTTGAAATCGACGCTGATGTAGTTGACAGAGCGCCTCTTCAAACCGACGCAAGACCTACGCGTTGGCGGTGTCACGAAGTGTTTATATGGAGCTGTTTGTGGTTGCTGCAAGCGTTCCTAATTCCTGCGAGGATCATCACGCACAGCGGCGAACAACAGCTGCTCACGGTGAACTTTTGTGCGTGCATGAGCTGCGTAGCACAGTGACTAGTGTCCGCGTAGTGAAAGTGATTGCGATCGAAGCGAGTGCTTTTACGTCAAGGCAGTGAAATGTGCGCCTTCGAGAGCTCACTACGCACGCCGTGCTTTCCGAATGCTGAAATGAACGTGGCGTTGTGCAGCTAGTCGCATTCGTTGCGATGGTTGCAGTGATCGCGACCGAAGCGTGCACATGACGTTGTTGCTGGCTACGCATTCGTTACCATTTTGTTCGCGATTCGTGTTGGCACTGTGCTTGAGAATTGCCGTGTGTGCGACGTGACGCGACGCGAGCTTGGCTGCACGGCCGTAGGACTGTTTTGCGGCGACAACAGCGATGTCGCCATCCTTCTGCGCTTTGGTGCTCCATTCAGTACGTTTTGTGATGATGGGTGCTCGCTTTACGACTCGCCGGAGAAACTGTGTAACCTGTGTGAAAACATCGGTGCAGTGCAAATGTATCTTCGGAAGCGTCATTTATTTTTATTTCCTGCCGGCTGTGCGCACATTTGCCTCCAATAAACATATCGACGTGATGAATGGGTGACTGAACACTTCCGCTAGCCATTTCTGTTTAGGTTGTAACAACATGGTATTACGCGATTACAAACAAGAATCATTGCCGCTTTTGAATCACGACTGATTGACAGTGTACAAATATCTAATATGTGCCAACTCATAAGTCTGTTTTTCATGAGCATTTCAACTGATGTAGTGCAGAAAAAAAAAGTGTGGCAGCAGCTTATGCAATCAAAACTGACCACAGAGCAAGTTGAGCATAACGAGTCTTGATGAAAAATAAGAAAAAATATTGAGAAAACCTTTGTCATTGCTTTTTTCTCTTTTTGCTTAGCAGTGTTAAGTCAATATTGACAAATGCTTGGCAGTATTCAGTTTAAGTGGGATGTTGGTTTCCACTGCAATCAGAAAAATACAGTGGTCTTGAAGCACCTCATAGGCAATGACAGTGTCTGTTGTTGATTTTGCTCATGGTCCTTTTCGATCCGGGGATCAGTGGTACGAAACTGGATGTGTTCGCAATGCTATTGTTGCAGAGCTGCTCGCGAAATCGGCCTTATTGGTGTTAAGCGGTTCTTCAGCGGCGCTTCCTGGGTCAGCCGCAGCACTTTGTTTAACAAGCCATTCTCGAAGCTTTGAGAAGATCTCGTCGATGCCTTTCATATGTCTGTCTGCTACCACCTTCATTTGCCTGTGACTGCTTGCTACAGACATGACTACTTGCAGACTGCACAATAAGCCCTGTGGAGCTGGTAAAGCTACACTAGGAACAAAGACGATGGTAACAACATCACTGCACAGGGTAGCAATTCTTGCTTTGTTGTCGTCCCTTAGCACAGTTTCGACATGCCAACTTGCCACCGGTGCACCCCACAGTACGCTATGATCAAGTTCTGTGAAATTTACAGAAAGCAACAACGAGACAGGAAGTAGGTTGTATAGGCATATCTAGTGCATGCTGTACAGATAGCTTCCTGCCTTATTATAGCCTGGCCCCTCTGTTTTTAATCCTTCATCACCCAGCACCTATGGCCCTATTTGTGTTATTGGCATGTGCTGCAAATCACCAAACACATTTCATACTCTTGACCCTGCTAGATTGTTTTGGCCCATTAAGTTGTTTGATTCAAATCGGCAAGCTTTTAGAAGACATTTCTGCAATAGCCAACTTTTTCTTGTTCTTCACGACATGCACCTTGACTGCAACATCCCCCTATGATGCTTTTGTTCTTTGCTTTGAAAAAGCATGCGATTCCCCTATTTATGTGAGGCTGGTTTTCTCGTGCTTTAACTAGCATCCAATAGCTCTAAACTGGATCCAAGCTTAAACAGCCAGCCTTCGGCAGATTTCCCTTGCCAATTCTTATGTATCTTGCCTTTTCCTGCAAATCTCGGACGTCCGCCAAGGCACTCCTTTGGGCCTCAGCTTTTCGTTACTTGCATTATTACCGTCCCTTCAGTGTTTTGTCATATGCCTTCTCTGACAGCCATATGGGGTGTGCCATATTGCAATCAATACCAGCATTTCAGTTGTGCAAAACAACAATTAGCATGCCCTGGATTGTCTTGTTTGCTAATGTTACTAAGAATGCAGTAATATTGTTTTTTTATTGTCAGCATTACATTTTGCCAACTTATAAGGCCTTCCGATAAAGGTATATTCACTGTATACTGGATCAAATACCTAATAATCCTCATACACCCACCCACAACCTAGGATATTTACACCATGACGTGTTGTTAGTATCACCGTCTTCCAGGTTACTTGCATTCAATTCCCCTGTGTGTCATCAACTTGGGTATTCTAATGGCACATGGCACAAATCTAATTTAACTAGAATCCTTGAATTAGTTCAGTCCTGAGCCGCTTGTTTTATTTTCTCAGGCAATTTTTGAAGGTCCAGTGTGACAGCACT
This sequence comes from Amblyomma mixtum, assembly GCF_055824585.1. NCBI lineage: Eukaryota > Metazoa > Arthropoda > Arachnida > Ixodida > Ixodidae > Amblyomma > Amblyomma mixtum. Next base: position 34,580,886 of record NC_143015.1, read on the forward strand.
AAAAGTGCATATTTGAATGTCTTCATCTTGTGTAGGTTTTTTTTGCTCCTTACCAACACGTCCCTAACTAATCAGTCCCAACTTGTAGTCTCTCGTGCACTAGGTGCACTAACACTCTTGTGCCTCATTTAGCTCATATGCCTCTGAATTTCAAGATTCGTTTTTGTTCGTGCCACAGAAGGCTGTAACGGTCTTGCATCCCACAAGGCTGTGTATTTTACTGTCCTTCGAAGTGGTTACTACAGAAATCATGCTATAAAATACGAACTCACTGAGCTCCTACCTGGCACACCATTTTAAAGCTCGCTACTAAACTAACGTCATTTAGGACCACTGAGATGTGATAAATATGAAAACAAATAGATCTGATATAGTGCTCAGTCTCTCGGTCACCTCGGCAAACCACTACAATGCTCTCTTATGCATAACGTGTTCATTGAGAACTTTGTTCATAATTTATTTCAAACTATATCGGGGCAGATTTACACAATAGTAGCATTTGGGCTAACTTTGCACAAGCTAGCTCTAGCTACCTACATTTGCTCGCTGCAAAGCTAAACATGCATTAGTGCACCAACCTGTTGTTGACCAGGCTTCTCTTTGTGCTTGTCTGTTCTGCTCAGCTGAGCAACACACTGACTTCATGATGTGGCTCAGTGAGAATTCTACATGTGTATGCTTATGCATGTAACTTGTATATAGTCACATGTACTAAGGATAGCATTAACTGGGCAATTGGTTCAGCTTAAAAGCTCTCATCATCAGATTGCAGCAAAGAGATAGCAATAAAAGACAAAAGTCATCACTGCCTTCCTGTTTTTCTTCGTCATCCTTCGGCCTGACTTCAACTTGGTTTTTTTCCAACTTTCTTATGACTACTGATGGCTCAGTTAATTCGTTTCCTTGCAACCCAGACTGGCAGTGGAATAAGGATATTTTGCTAAGAAATTGGTAATTAGTAACTAGTACGACATTATTCTATATATAACAAGTGGTTCGGATATCGATTAACAAATACAGATTCTCTCTTTTGCTTGCTTCTTTGGGAATCAGAGTTGCCCTTAAAATTTCTCATATTATTTTTTAATGATCAGAAAGGACGTACCTTCAAGATTTCTGTAGAGCTTTACTGGAGAACTTAAGCATTTATGGCCCACACATACTTCAATGGCTTATTTTTCAATTCATTCTGTCCTGAGACATCATAGCTCTTATTTCTGAAAATTAACTTTTTCGCATTCTGCTTCATATGATTGTGTTTGTTTGAGGTAACTGCAAAATATGGAGCAGTTCCCGTTCCCTTGACTATACAAAGCATTCTATCCTAGTGTCCGCCAATACTTGCTATGTAAACTTTCCAAATCGGTTCTTGCATTTCCTTAACCTCTAGGCCAGTGTACTTACTCCCTTATCTAATTATGTATGGATTAATGGGGATGGCACATGTATACTTTTCTGAAATACGGAGCAACCACTTTGTTTTAAATTCATGGGACAGTTAAGAATGCTTTGTGGTCATACGCACAATACGCCACCTTGTTTCTGTGCATGTCAACATTGATTGGCTCTCAACAGAACTTTCCACACTTGTTTACTATGCTGCATACTGGTTTGCACAATGTTCACTGCAATGTCACCTCAGGAAGCACTGGTAAAAGGAAGCGGCCTGCCCACTGTCACTGCAGAACAAAAGCGTGCACTTTAGTACAGTGATGCGCACCATATCCGCTTTGAAGCCACTGAGTGGTATTTCTATTTCTAATTTCGTAATGGTGTGAAAAACATGACGAAAAAAAATCAGAAAAGAAATCAGTATTATTGCGTCGTCATTTTTCTGTGATATTGTAAACACCTGCAGTTAACACGGATCTTCCATATTAGTAAAGGTTGGGAACATTGTAATTTCCTCATGTATAGATGCATTCATATCTGATGGTAACATGCTAAAATATGCTGATTTTTTCATGCATGCATAATACACACATACACATACACCTTTTCTTTAATGAGAGACAGTGGCGTGTTTGATGTCATTTGACCACACATACTATGATGTGGATAGAGTTGAAGTGCGGCGGGAGTGAACAGGGACACAAGAAGAATGATATACAGGTGATGCTGGATTTCCCACAGCTGAAGAACTAAGCTGGGCAAAAATGATCTGGTTTGGTTTGGTGTATGGGGTTTAAAGTCCCAAAGCGACTAAGGCTATGAGAGACGCCGTAGTGGAGGGCTCCAGAAATTTCGACCACCTGGGGTTCTTTAACGTGCTATGACAGAGCATTGTTAAAGGCTGTGAACAAGCAGTCCACATCAGCAGCAGCAGATGCCCTCTCTACAGATGCAACAACCAATCTTGTCAAGGTCACCTTGACGTCAGAAGCAGTAGCATGGACTAAGCCTTGGTACTATTCCCTTTTATCTAAGAGCACACAGAGGCATCTGCTCTACGTCACCTCTTGCGTAGGACAGTCCAGCATACACTGTTCGTGATATCGCTTTGGACAGTTGGCAGTATCAGTGAGGTGTTTGTTGCGGGTTGTCTCTTTTTGTTTCATGTTAACTATGCGTATCTATTCCTACAACAAATATTTTGTTTGCATTCAATTGGCATCTAAGTTCAGCCAACAACCAATGTTCAGTTTTGGTTTTTGGCTGTCAGAACATGTTATCACCGAACACTATAGTCAGATTCAATTTAAGTCTGCAGTGAAGCTCTGCGATCTGGACCGCCGCACAGAATTCTTCCGCGCCAAAAAAAGTAGTCCGCTGTTAAAACTTTTATTGTATACTACCATAAGAAGCTTATTACAAGAAAAAATGATAAGCTCTAGAATTCTGATACGTGGATAGATTAATAAAGTCAAACATCGAACAACTTATTTTGTTTACTGTTATTGGTTAGTGGAGTAATACAGGATGCCTCGGGCCATGACCGAGTGCTAACAACTGCTGTTTCTTTTAAGTTTTATCCTACTATACATGAGGTACGCGGTATGTGAACCAGAATCATAAAATTTCAGTCACAGCAATTTCATCTTGTTCAGATGTTTGATGTGTGTTCCACAAGGTCACCATCCTCAAATCCAGCAAACCATTGTCATGAAATGCTCCATTATTTCTTTACTTGCAGTTATGTTGTAGGTAGGCAGCCAACGTCTGTGTTAAAGTACTCCACTCAGGATGTCGGTTTGCTTCTGCAAACAATGGAAACTCACTAAAAGCATGTGTTTGATTGCACAGACGGTTACCAGTTGAAAATAATAACATTGAATAGGTTGGGGCAACCGAAAAGGAAATAAAAATAATAGGCCCCTGCCTGCACCGTTTACACACAACAGGCTTAACCCAATTGTAAAATAAAAGAGGCGGCCCGTAGGCAAGTTGTATTTTGACCACCCGTGGGTGGAAAAATAAAATATTAGGGAAAATGCTACATTAGCGACCCACAGCCGAGAGAGCGGGCCCGGGGAGGCTCCCCTGACCTCCCCTGGGAAGTAGCGGAAAGGGAAATGGGACGTGGGAAGGGAATGGGGACAGCGAGGTTTTTTGCTCTGATCCTTCAATTATCTCGACTCCATTACTGGCCCGCCTGGCCAGGACATGGAGAGCATCGAGATTGCCCAATGGTGCGGCCCCACTCACGGGATGCCCGACCACCCACCATACGCAACGGGCTCCGACCGTCGGAGACAGGAAAACCTAACACGGGGTCAGTAGCTACCTGGGGCTCCTCTCGCACACTAGAAGGCCTTTCCCACCTGCCGGCTACTAGCCGTCGAAGGTTTTTCGCGGTTTTTCGGACACCGGAAGTATGTGTGATAGTCCCGAGCCAGTGGAGGTCCAGAACGTCAACGGCCTCGCGGCCTCAGAACTGGACAGACTCCGGGGGGTCCATCTGTGCTTCCTCCAACCATCCATGCACTTATTTCCTCCCCTAGCTTACTCTTCTCCTACAGAGGAGAGAGTGTTCAAGGCTGGGCGACCGGGCCACTAACCAAGAACGTGGCTTAGGATGAGATGACCCGGGCCTATTCCACCAGTACTCCACACATCTTCGGTTTTCGCCAGACTCTTACGAGGCAATACTAAGCCCTCATCCCCCGGCATCCCGCAGGCGGTTAAGCCTGCGGCCGGCCGTAAGGCCGCTTCCCCGAGGCGGCGGTCCTCAGAGCCTGGCCACTATGAACCCCCGCGCGGACCTGGTTTCTCCGTAACCAGAAACCGACGCGTCGGTAGCCAGACTTGCACGCCCCCGCGCGCAGAGGAAGGAAGGTAGCATGTATTCGAAACCTTTTGGCGTTTTGACATGCCTTCCGGGCCGGATTTCGTGGGTCCAACCTGAGTATAAACCCAGGCCTGCCTCCGCTCAGGCATCGGACCTCACGTGCACGACTGGCCCTCACAGTCGTCTGGGAGTCGCTGCCACTCCCATTGGGGTTTTGCATCCCCAGAGGATGGGTCCCGGCCATCCCATCCCCACTGCTGGCATTGCACCGAAACAAAGCCTAGTAGCCGAAACTACACCGGCCCGTATTCGGTGGCGGGGGGGGGGGGGGGGGGGGGCAAAAATAATAACAGTCATATTCACCCGACATCACTGCTATCATTCAGCAGCACAGAGAACCCTACGCAACGTCGTATAGGCTTGCGCCTACGCGTACGCTGCTGCTGAATGACTGCGTCGGCAGCGACGAACTGCGCGAGTAATGGCCAGTTCACCCTGTTTGTGTTGCCCATGTAAGCAGTCAAAACCTCTACAGCCGAGCTACTCATCTGGTAGCTGCCGAGAGCCGCGTACAAGAGCAAGAACTTCAAAAACCACGCCATGGCTATGCCGAAGTTCAGCCTAAGTGCCGGTCGCCGAGGAACAAAAAAAGACCACGTTTTCGCGCCGTCTAGGTTGCCAACAGGAGCATGCTATTGGACAGACGGCAATCCCGGGCGCGCCAATAGGAACGCTTTAAGCCATCCGCCTCGTCCGCCAGCTCCAAAATGATCGTACACCACCCATTCCGCCCCACGCCCGAGCGAAGGCCGAAAGCGAGCGGTTCGCTCGCTGGCGGATCCGCCCAAAAACGATCGTACAACGGCCTTTAACCAAAGCTAAGCCCCCGCCAATTTTTTCGCCGACAGTGAATACGAAATTTAGATCCCGGGCCGCTGCTCAGAGAATTGTTTTGTTCCGTAAGGCGGATGTTTAAACATCTAACAGGCTGACCCACATAGTAGTCACCACAGGAAAGCGGTACCTAATAGACAACGCCTATTGCGCAATACACCATCCTACTACCAAGCCGCCCACAGCAGGTGCTCTGCTCTCTCCTTGCATACGGCTGCCGTCTTCGCCGTACTGCTGGACAGATATTACTCAGTTTCCAGAGCGAAGAAAAAACAACTTCAACATTGCACTTCCTGCCCACTTTTCTCATTCTGACGCGGCAAAGCATGTACAGTCGGGGACAAAAGCCTCCGCACCACGTGTTCCTCAAACGAAGCTTATAGCTGTACTATTAGACAGCGGCTGGAGACCGTACTTGTGCACATAAAAGAACAAAAAGTTACCTTTTACCTACACAAGTGTGGTCTCCAGCCGCCGACTATACCGGGTGTCCCAGCTAACTTGAACCAAGCGTTTAAAAATGAAATATTGGAGTCAGGAGAGTGAAACTACCTGCATATTGGTGATAGGCATTTGGCGCACCACGGGAAATTTTTTGTATCGCAATTACTTAACTAGTAATTAAGATAATTTTTTTAAATTTTTTAATATTGACTTTAGACACTAAATGTGATTCGCAAAGTTGGAGAGCACTTTCAGAAACCCGCATTCCATTATTCGCCATAAAGAAAACCTTACGTGTACCTCTTTTTCCGAGCTCGAAAGAAAGCCCGCGAAATACAAAAAAAATCACGTGACGAGCACATTTGCGCGTCGCGATCGTGCTGCTCTCAACCGTGCTTTCAGTGAACGAAATCAGCTCCGGCCTTTATTCGACGGCCCCGTTGCAGCGGCAGGCCGATATCTTGGCGGGGGTTTTTCGTCCGCGTCAGCTAGTTGGCACCCGGCGACGACGACTTAGTCCCAATCTGATAAGATACTGAGATGGCGAGTCTGCTTTGTCACTCAGAAGCAAAAGAGAAATACAGGGAATAATGTTTCGCCGCGAGGTGTTGGCGGCTGTGTGTTGCAGTTTCCTAATGAGGATTTTGAAAGCTGGAAGCAGCGGTGAAGCACAGTTTGTCGTGTGCTCTTCTTATGCCACTCTCATGCGAGACTGAATCTTTGGTGTAGTGATTACTAGCACTGCAGACATGCCGTTTACAAATGAAGAGAAAGCAGACATGGTTCTGGCTCTAGGTGCATGTCATGGGAACAGAAGGCGCGCTGCAGACCTTATGCAACAATGGCACCCAGGCAGGCGGCCAAGTTCAGTAACGATCCTGCGTGCCTTCGAGACGCTGCGACGGATGGGCAGTTTTACGTCCACACGACACAGAGCACCTGTTTTTGACGAGGACTTCGAGACGCATATTTTATCGCTGTTCGCTCTGGAACCCCAAGCAAGCGTGCGCAGCGTGAGCGAGGATACCGGAGTCTCCAGGTCATCAGTTTGGCGAATACTGCGCAAACACCGCCTGCATCCGTACCACGTACAGCTTCATCAAAATCTGTTGCCACGGGACTTCCAAAACAGGACCGATTTTGCTAATTGGATTCTGATAAAGATGCAGGACGACCCGGATTTTTTGAACAAAGTGATATGGAGTGACGAAGCTAGTTTTTCGCGCAATTCACAGGTGAACCTGCACAATGCTCATTACTGGAGCGATTCAAATCCCTACTGGGTTTTACAGACGCAGCACCAGTACCAGTGGTCATTTAGTGTTTGGTGTGGACTTTTCGACGGTAGTTTGATCGGGCCTGTGTTTTTCGACCAGACGCTGACAGCAGATCGCTACACCAATGATATCCTCAGAGGACCCGTTGACGACTTCCTTTCGGATCTACCGCTCGCCAGGGCCACAAATGTGTGGTTTCAACACGATGGCGCCCCCGCGCACAGCAGCGCCAAGGCTCGGACCTGGCTCGACGCAGCGTTCCCGCAGAAATGGATAGGACGACTAGGTCCCGTGAACTGGCCAGCCAGGTCTCCTGATATGACACCTCTGGACTACTTTTTGTGGGGTCATATCAAGGACAAGGTGTACAGCACACCAACTTCCACACCGCAAGACCTTAAAGACAAAATAACGGAAGTCTGTTTAAACATGCCTGAGGCTGTCATACGAAATGCAACGGCTGATTTGGTTACAAGATGCCATAGCTGTATCGTCGCACAAGGTGACCTATTCGAGCACTTTTTATAATTGGTAAGAAACCGAAATGAAATGGAGTCAGGACAACCGCATGCCACGGCTGTCATCGCCGCACAGCCAAGCCATAAACCGCCACTTTTATTTTCTTTGCAACTGGCAAATAAAACTCCTCTCATTTGAAAACTTCGAGCTTGGCAGTCTTTATCGCGACTGCAAAGCGCAGCGCACTCGCTGCAATTTACACCGTCACGCGCGAACTGGCTGACACGGCCGAAGAAACCACCACCAAGATATCGGCCTGCCTCTGAAACGGGGCCGCCGAATGAATACCGGAGCTGATTTCGTTCACTGAAAGCACGGTTGAGAGCAGCACGATCGCGGCGCGCGAATGCGCTCGTCACGTGGTTTTTTTTGTATTTCGCGGGCTTTCTTTCGAGCTCGAAAAAAGAGGTACACGTAAGGTTTTCTTTATGGCGAATAATGGAATGGGGGTTTCTGAAAGTGCTCTCCAACTTTGCGAATCACACTTAGTGTCTAAAGTCAATATTAAAAATTTAAAAAAAATTATTTTAATTACTAGTTAAGTAATTGCAATACAAAAAATTTCCTGTGGTGCGCCAAATGCCTGTCACCAATATGCAGGTAGTTTCACTCTCCTGACCCCAATATTTCATTTTTAAACCCTTGGTTCAAGTTAGCTGGGACACCCGGTATAGCAGATCGTTAGAGGAACACGTGGTCCGTAGACTTTTGTCTCTGACTTTACGTTCATATGGGATTACGGCAACTTTTTCACGATTTTGTGAGTCAGATCCCTTAGGCACGTGGTTCTTCTCACACTTGCTCTTGATAATCAATCTTCCACACAATCTTGCGATCACCATGCCAGAATAACCTGCATCCCGGAGCCTAGTAAGCTGATTATCCACGCTTCCCGCCACTCTATACAGACAAGAACTACTTAAAGCTCTGTAAATACAAGACAAGGCAACGCCATCCCTAACCAACTTTGAATGGCCGCACTGATAGCTGAGCAGAGGCTTGACCAAACTGAGGGCTAAGGTTCAGGAGGTAAGGATCAAATTTCTCACACGACTATTTCCTCCCAACATAAATCACAGATAACACTGTATGCAAATGGGAGCAGATATATCGCCATATAAGCACTGCAGCTCCGTGTCATATCACTGAGATTGCTCAGAATGGGTATGGACAAGCAATGTCATTCACAGAAATGTACTCTTCGTGGAAAAAGTTGTTTTGATCCTTTTCAATGATGCCTGAGCATGTCGTCTGGTAAGTGTGCGCTGTCCAAAACACGCAATGTGTGGACGCTGAACAGCAAGCGTAGTTGGGCGTCTGTGTCGTTAAGCAAAGCCGAGCAGTGAAGACACCAATTAAGTTGGTACTCGCTAGCTGTCTGGATGTGGAACATGTCTTTCAGATACATGTATTTTGGAGATTTTTGTTTCACTTACCTTCCCAGCTTAACTGGAATGTTGACCCATATATTTTCTTACTTTTCCATTTGGAACGTCGGTTGTACTTATATCAGTGGAACTTTTTTAAAAAAGTCTACTTATGTTTCACTTACTCACTGGAACTTATGTGGAACAAGATTAAGAGTGTAGCATCTAATAATATGATTGCCTGCGCAATTTTTGTATTTGAAGAAGCCGCGTTGCGAAGATAACTCATTCGAACCCTGCTACCCGATGTGTGAATGCCCATCCAGTGCATATTCACCGAACTAACTCTTAGGGGCGTGCACCGTTTCATCTGCACCGCTGGGCATAGGCGCACGACTTGTGCGAATGGGGCGGCTTTGATCATTTAGAAAACCTTTATTTACATATGCAGAAAAAAACGATTTTTCGTGAGACTAAAAGAAGAAACGCTAACAAGCACTAGTGTAGGCTTCAGTTGCCGTGACTTGTGTAACATAACAGAAGTGCTGAAAAGCATCATAGAAGAAACGGGTGACAAAGCAATAAGTGGCATGCGGCACAGAGATGCGAACTGATAACAACAAAGCACCCCCGTGTTGGAAGAGCGGTAACAAAACTTAATAAGAGGAAGATAAGATGAGAATATAAAAGGGCTACACAAGAAAAAAAATGCCTGGCGGTTTAGCATTGTTAAGCATAAAATTTTCAAATGAAATTGGTTTCTAAGGAATGTAAATGACGTAGTAACTGTCTGCGCATTTAACCGCGTAACTGCAGTAACCGCGCCGTAAGGAGAGGGATAAAGGTGGGAATGAAGAAAATATGAAAGAGGTGCCGTAGTGTAGGTATCTGGATTAAAGTGACCACATGGATATCTTTAACCTGCACTGGCATCGTAAAGCACACGGGCGTCTTTTGCGTTTCGATTCCCACGCCTCCATGGAGGGTGCATGGCACAAGCAATGGGGGTGGTGGTGGTGAAAACATTTATTAAGAAGGGGCAGGAGGTATGTTTGGATACGCCCGTAAGGGACCGATCCTACAAGTACTAGGTGGAGGTCCCTAGTATGGGACCCCAGTGGCGTGGCCGCCGCCCGGGCGCGCCCGACTAGGGCTTGTAGGGCCTGTAAGGCGTGGCAGCCGAGCAGGGTCGGCTCCCAGTCCTCCCGCGTTGGGTTGGGGTTGGGAGGAATAGCGGGGTTGGAGGGTCAGACCCACACCATGTGATAGGTGTCAGAAGACACTGCACTACAGTGTGGCCAGCTGCCGCTAAAGGAGGGGTCAAAATGTTTTAGTGCTGCCGGGCACAGCAATGTATTGGTCAGAAGACGGAGAAGGAGCAGCTCATCCGCCTTCTTGAGGCCTTTACATGGGCTTGGGTAAAAGCGATGACTGTTTTGACAGTAGGCTGTAATTTCTTTGAATGTATACACCGGATTGAAATCGGGTTCCTGATCGGGTGGGGAGGAGAAAACAGCCCGGTGCGAGAGCGCGCGTGCGGCTGCGTCTGCTGCCTCGTTTCCTGCCAACACCTGATGAGCAGGGGCCCATATAAGGTAACGGTGTGCGGGGTCCTTATCCCGTATGCAATTTTGGCAGATTGGATAGGCTAAGAAGGGAGTGCAGCCTTGTTTGACGTTCCGACAGGCCCTTCGCGAGACGGTGATTATGTATTTTGAATCGGAATGTGAGGCCACGAGAGCAATCGCGACCTCTTCTGCTTGTGTTGCAGTGCTGGCTCTGAAGGTGAGGCCGTTAACCGTGTTGCTGTTGTCAACCACCGCGACCGTGTACCATCCCCAGTGGTGTGGGTCAGAGGCGTCCACGTAGTATACACCTGTTTTGTTGCCATAATGTCGGGCTAGCGCTTCCGCTCGTGCCAGGCGCCGACCGTTATGGTCTTCGTGTGACATGTTTGCTGGAAGACGCCGCACGTGGAGGACACGTCTCCATATTTCTTGTGTGCGAAACCTGTCTTCCATTGGAGGGGTGTGTTGAATATAGAGTTGAGCAAGAAGGCGGCGACCCGACTCTGTTAGCGACAAGCGCGTCGGAAGCTTTAGCCCGGTATTATGACTAAAAACAGGTGTATAGCACATGGACGCCTCCTGCAATCAGCGCAGGGGATGGTACACGGCCGCGGTTGCTCGCAACAGGAACACAGTTAACGGCCTCACGTTGAGAAACAGCAATGCAACACACGCAGAAGAGGTTGCGATTGCTCTTGCGGCCTCATATTCCGATTCTAAATATGTAATCACCGACTCGTGAGGGGCCTGTCGGAACGTCGAGCAAGGCTGCACTCCCTTCCTAGCCTATCGAATCTTCCAAAATTTCATACAGGATACGGACCCCGCACATCGTTACCTTATATCCGGATTTCATTACGGTCTATAACTTCAAAGATATAACTACGTACTATCTCGATAGTCATCGCCTTTACCCCCGCCCATGTAAATGCCTCTAGTAGGCGGATGACCGGCTCCTTCTCCGCCTCTTCACCAATACATTGCTGTACCCTGCAGCACTAAAACATTTTGACCCCTCCTTTAGCTGCAGATGCCTGAACTGTAGAGCGGTGTGTTTGGGCGCCCATCACATGTTGCGGGCTGCCCCTCCAACCCGGCTATTCCCTCTATGCCCAACCCAACCCGGGAGGATTGGGAGGCAACCCTGCTCGGCTTCGACGACTTACAGGCCCAAGAGGCCTTAGTTGGGCACGCCGGGGTGGCGGCCACCGCCTACCGGAAGTCATCCACCGGAAAGACAACAAGAGGGCTCTCGACACCCCAGGCCGCCGCGTCCAACCAGAGACTTCTGGCCTTGGGCGTGGTGAACACCTTAATGAAACTTGTCGGTCAATACTTAGTCAAATTAGTCAACATATAGTACACACGTCTTGCACAGACCATTCCGTTCGCCGCCTGTTGAACCGGTTACACACAAAACATGGCTACCACATTTAGGAAAGAAGAAGAAAGAAAGAAAGAAAGAAAGAATGAAAGAAAGAAAGAAAGAAAGAAAGAAAGAAAGAAAGAAAGAAAGAAAGAAAGAAAGAAAGAAAGAAAGAAAGAAAGAAAGAAAGAAAGAAAGAAAGTATTTATTTAGCATAAAACATGAAATACAAAGAGACAATTTCAGGGACCCAACAAAATTTGTTTAAGGGTCCCGACCACTATAAGCTATTATATATGACGTAGACGACAGCAACAAATAACGCAACTATATGACAATAAGCATGTTACAGCAGTAGGCACTGGATACTAGTGACAATATCAAATAAACATGTTATAATTAGAAAAGAAAAACACAAACCACAGCACTAAAGAATGTAGACTAGGTTGAATTTAGTAGAAAATGTTTTAATTGTTTCTGAAAGGCATGAAGTGTAGGTGAAATTTGAACGTTATATTGAAGACTATTTCACAGATAAGGACCCGTAAATTGCAACGTTTGTCGACCATAATTTGTATGTATTGTAGGAAGCAAGAGCCGATGTCTTGTAGTAGACATGTTCGTGCGTAGTGAGTGACGAAGACATACTGTAGTTAAATTGAGTGTGTTGTGAATTATCTGATAAATTAAGGAAGCGGTATTATAAGTTACTAGGTCATATACATTTAGGATACCAAGAACGGCAAATAATTCATCCGGATGAGTATGCTGAATGTTTTGCGCGACAATTCGAAGAGCTCTTTTTTGAAAAGCATATAAGGGGGCGATGTGAGATGAATATGTGCATCCCCAAACAGACACACAGTAATTAATATGTGAATGGACAAAGGCGTAATAAAGGTTAACAAGCACATCAACGGGGAAAAAATTTCGGCATTTGGAAAGTGCATGCAGGCCGTATGAGGCTTTTTTAATTACTGAACGGATGTGTAAATCAAACTTGAGATAACTATCTATCACAATACCCAAAAATTTTGTGTTGGTAGCATGCTGAATAGGCCGGTTATTGTAAATTACATCTGTATGCTGAGACACAATTCTTCTGCCAGAGTGAAAAAGGATAAAAGCGGTTTTATTAGGATTAAGGTTGACTGCATTCGCCATGCACCATTTATGTACATTTTGTAATTCTTTATTTACTTTTCTAATCAGGGCACTTTCATCGCGATCTGATAATACTAGAGTCGTATCATCGGCATATAATACAGTTTGGGCATAAGTTAATTGGGAAGGCAAGTCGTTGATATAAAGCAAAAAAAACAAAGGTCCCAACACGGAGCCTTGGGGAACCCCGATATTAATCACCTTTGCAGTCGACTGTGAATTTCCGAAGAAAACAACTTGATGGCGGTCCTTTAGGTAACTTTCAATGAGTGTTAGGGGTGTGCCGTTGACGCCGTAACCAATTAACTTTTCTTTAATTGGTTACGGCGTCAACGGCACACCCCTAACACAGAGTGCCAGAACCCTGGAGCCATGCCCTCCGAGTCCGGCCCCTTGGCCGCAATATGTTCAGAGATCATAGCGGTCGTCGTCAGGCGCGCGGAATCGCCTGGCGCCAGGAGTCGGTGTGATGTGTATCGACTAATCCTAAGTCGATGCACATCACACCGACTCTGGAGGAGCCTGTCGAAATTGTGAGCTTGGATAGGCTCCCTGGCTTGTCCGGCGCATACAGTCGTCTAGCGGCCGATGTGAAGATCCAACTCCACGTAATCTTATTTGGGCCCCCGGTCACCACAAACTCCTGAGAAATGAGCTAACTGGATGATAAGACCGCCCGCGCACTATCTCCACGGGCTACTTCCTGTCCTTGGAAGCTAACCACCAATGAGGCAATCTGGCTCCTCCGTTCAAACACACCACCAATTACTACAAGGTGAAGCACTCGCGCTAGGATCGGTCGCTTACGGGCAGATCCAAGCATACCTCCTATCCCTTTTGAGCGTTTTCACCGCCACCACCCAGCCCCTTGTAAGGGACTGGTTGTGGTTGTTGTTGTGACTGAAATAAGAATCAAAAAAGAAATTGGACGGGCCTGCCCACTGGCTCGAGCTGCGTCCCAACCACTGCCACATGCAGATAGAGAAGAGTTGAAAGCTTTAAAAGGGAGGAGTGAAAGAACAGGCGCACGACGCAACAACCGCGTCCGCCGAAGCGAGGACGCCGGCTGCAACAGCTCCTCATAAAAATTCTCACTAACATTGTACTGTGGCCGGCGGTGCATAAGCAATTTCAACACATCGTTTGATGGCACGTGCCAGTTCTGTGCGGAGGTGGCTGACACCTTCGACATGGTTTGGGCGTGCGAATCAAACCCATCTATTCCCCCCAACCCCAACCAGCATAGAGAGGACTGGGAGGCGACCCTGCTCGTCTGACAAGACGTCAAGACCCAAAAGTTCTTGGTTCAACAGACGCGGGCGGCATTGCTTGCCAATGAGGCCCCGATAGAGAGGCTCCGCCTAATAATGTGAGAGAAAGGGTCAATAGGGCCCCAGCCCATTGGATGGACTGGGATGATAAATGTTGATGTGATAAAGATGACTGGGATGATAAATTCATTGGATGATAAATGTTCTTCCCCACCACCATCACTGGAATCCCAAACTACAGACCTCCACCTAGTGTTTGCAAAGACAGGTCAGTTACGGGCTGATTCAAGCATACCTCCTGTCCATTTGTAGCCCCAATAAATGTTTTCATCACCACCACCTCCTACATCGAAACGCCGCCGCCGCGGTCGAGTTCGAACCCGAGTACTCTGGCTCAGCAGCCGAGCGCACTAATCACTCAACCACCACGGAGGGTGGAAATTTTGTGCCAAACCATAGCTTTTAAGCGAAAAGCTTCACTAGGCTAGTCAACACCGCGCTTCGCGTGAGCCAGAGGCCAGATTTGCCATTTCTGCGCATGCGAGAAACCGAGTGACGTCACGCAAGGCGCAGGTGGCCGCAGCCATCGCCGCCGACTCGTCACTACTTGAAAAAGGAAAGAAACTACGTCGATGCTGGGAATTGAACCAGGGCCTTCGGCATTTAAAGCGGAGACGTTACAACTCAAAACCAGCAGAGGATAGCTCGCGCTTCATGGCCACCTCAAGCTCACCGGTGATGTGTGTCGTGGTGTGATATCTATTCACAACCTAGAAACCAGTGAGTCCCTAAAGCATAATGTGCAGTGGCGCGGTGGTGAACTACTTGATGTGCGCAAGCTGGGACGATCAAACGTAGCTGTGCTGACTTGCGAGGGACTCAACGTTCCACGTTAAATCCACTGTAACGTAGCACTGACTCTCTTCAAGGAGTACAAAAAAAAACAGTGCCAGCGTGCTACCGTTGCGGCACACTGGGGCACCGTGTGGACAACTCTCCCACCCCGGTCAAGGAAAGATGCGGTCTTTGTGGCCAGAACGTAGGGCTTGGTACTGAGGTGATGGCCCCCCGCGACTGCAATCCTATGTGCATAATCTGCGCGGGCCCGCACCTCTCCAGCTCCCGCGAATGCACCGGCAAATTCATCAAGCTTCCGCAGCCAGGGCCCAGGACGCCATCTAAGGGAGCCAATTCCGGCGCTACACGGGGAAGGCGGCAGCAACACAACCAGAAGACGCCACGCCGTGGCGTGATGCCTCCCCCTGGCAAGACAGCAACGGTAACGCCACCACTCGGAGCAGTGGCGGCGCCGCCTGCAACCAACCCAAGGTAGGCAGCTGGGCGAGGGTCGCTTCCTCTCCTTCCCGTTCTCCGTCCTCCCCCACCAGCACCGCCGAGACACAGGAACTCAAGCGCCACCGACGCGCGAGGGGCCTATCGGAATTATGAGTTGCTCTGGGCTCCTGCGCTTGCCTGGCACATACTGGAATATAGCTGCCGATGCGAAGATCCAACTCCACGTAACCTGATTTGGGCCCCTGGTCACCAGGGGCTCCAAGGAAACAATCAGGCCGATCAGGCCATCGGCGCACTCTCTCCCCGGGCTATCTCCCTGCCCTTGGATGCTTACACCCAATCAGACATTCTGGCCCTTACATCGATTACTACAAGGGGGAGCACCGGCGCTACCCTGCCCCTTGTAAGGGACTGCATCACGCTGATGAGCGCCTCCTCATGAAAATGGTCACTAACACTGTACTATGCAACACATCCTTTGATGGTGCGTGCAGTTCTGTGGGGAGGTGGCTGGCACCTTCCACGTGGTTTAGGCGTGTAAATAAAACCCATCTATCCTCCCCAACCAAACCAGAGAGGACTGTGAGGCGGCCATGCTAGGGGCCTGTCGGAACGTCGAACAAGGCTGCACTCCCTTGCTAGCCTATCGAATATACCAAAATTGCATACGGGATACGGACCCCGCACACCGTTACCTTATATGGGCCCCTGCTCATCAATGGGTTGGCAGGAAACGAGGCAGCAGACGCAGCCGCCCGCGCGCTCTCTCACCGGGCTGTTTTCTCCTCCCCACTCGATCAGGAGCCCGATTTTAATCCGGTCTATTCATTCAAAGATATTACAACATATTATCAAAATTGTCATCGCCTTTACCCTAGCCCATGTAAAGGCCCGAAGAAGGCGGATGAGCGGCTCCTTCTCCGCCTTCCTTTTTTTTATTTGATACCTCAAAGGCCCCTGGTATGGGGCATTACATGAGGGATGGGCATGACAGTTAAACAACTATGGTCGTGATAGCGTTCTTAAAATGGTTGGCGTTGATGTGATGCACGGCGTCCTGTGGTAGATTATTCCAGTCCCGGGATGACGTGACGAAAAAAGATCGGGAGTGAGCGGCGGTTCTTGCGGTGGGGGCGTAGACGGCCTTATGGTGGTTAATACGGCTTGAGAGGCGATAAGCAGGTGATATGGCTGATTCTCTTAAAGGTGAATGATAAAACATATGAAAGAGGCACAATCGAGAAATTTTTCGTCGCGTTTCAAGGCTGGGTAAGTTAGCTCTAGATTTTAAGGCAGACACACTAGTGTAGTACGAATAGTCAGAATAAATGAAGCGGATAGCTCGATTTTGTATTTTTTCTAAGGTTAAAGAAAGGTTAGACTGGTGAGGATCCCATATTGCCGAAGCATATTCTAGTTTAGGACGGACAAAAGTTATGTATGCTAATGATTTGATGGATGGGGTGGCAAATCGTAGGTTGCGCCGTATGAAACTAAGGGTACGATTAGCTTCGTTAGCGATGTTCGTGATATGAGATGACCATGTTAGGTTTTGCGTTACAGTAATACCCAAGTACTTACAGGAAGAGACGGACGATACTTCTGAACCCAAAAGAGTGTATTTGGAAGGAGTATGCATCTGCCGACGATGGAATGAGTTAAACATGTTTTGGAAATATTGAGAGATATTAACCAACGTTCGCACCAAGTTTGGATACGGTTAAGATCTTGTTGAAGAATGCCAGCGTCAGTACTCTTAGTGATTGGGCGGTAAATTACACAATCGTTAGCAAATAAACGGCTGGCAGAGGAAATACTGGAATTAAGATCGTTAATATATATGAGGAAAAGGGAAGGTCCTAGGACTGTGCCTTGGGGAACACCTGAAATGACCGGGCTACGTGGAGAAGAATGATTGTTAGCATAGACAAATTGCTCTCTCCCAAGCAGCACATGACATCGGTCCAATGTAGGATCTGAGTTGGCAAACGACAGCCCTGTGAAGGCCCCGCGTTGCCTCTGTTCTCCCAGCCTTGGCTCAGCCATTTTTAGAAGTTGGCAGTATTGGACCAGTTTCTCAGACGTTTTCCCAGCCTTGGCTCAGCCATTTTTAGAAGTTGGTAGTATTGGACCAATTTCTCGGACGTTTTCCCCGCCTTGGCTCAGCCATTTTTAGAAGTTGGTAGTATTGGACCAATTTCTCGGACGTTTCACCCGCCTTGGCTCAGCCATTTTTAGAAGTTGGCAGTATTGGACCACTTTCTCGAATGTTTCCCCTGCATTGACTTTGCCATATTTAGAAGCTGGCCAATTCCTGCAATAGGCAACGCAACTTTGAAGTGCCGACTGCTATGGAGCATCATGCAGTTGCTATTGTGACTTCTTAGTTTTCTCAATTGCGGCGATAGGCGCGATATATATATATATATAGCTCGCACATTGTTAATTATTTATAAGCATATATAGTTCGGGGCGTAGATAATATCTTCGTAAAAACGCGCATAACCTCCTGTGAGATTTTTTAAATCTCAGTTTTTTAAACTAAAATATGCAAAGTTGCATGCATGCATGCGATTATTTCCCCCTTTAAGGTTGTGGTCTTCGTTCTGCGTAAATGTAAAAAGTCCAGTCGTGCAATGAAAGAATGCGAGTCGGAGAAACATATATGCAGCACCGATTTTCAGGCCTGAATTTCAAAAACTATAAATAGCATTTTATAAAAATAACTTCTCGACTCTAACGTTAAATACGCTGTACCTTGATGTGCTTGGGCGTCGCAGTTAATGCGGTATACCTGCAGAACAGCACTAAAACATATATGCATGGCGCAACGTGTCGAGCACTCCATTAAAGCAGGAATGGGTAAACAGTAACGTGCGTTTGCTCCATGATAGGACAGCGCTGGCCATGCGCTTATATAAGAGATACATATAGCTTAAGAAAAAAACGTTACATCGTCTGCGGGAACTCGAATTGGAAGAATGCGAAGGCATTGCGCCTCCACGGTACTCGTTCTCTCCCTTTGCCTCATATGCAGCCCATATGAACACATATAGGCTTCATACGAGTTCATATGTGCCTCGTTTGACTCATATGGGCACCATATGAGCCATATGTGTCGACAAATGCGCCTCGTATCAGCACATATACTTCATACGAGTTCATGTGTGTCACAAATTAATGTGTCTCGTATGAACGCGTATAGGCTGCGTACGAGTTCATACGCGTCACAAATGTCACAGATGAACACATCTGCTGCATATATAGTAGTTCACGCGCTACGGAAAGGTGACTTGTATGGATTACATATGTGGCATACCTTAACTGACACGCGACACTCGTGCGTACACAAGAGCTCCGATATGCACCGTATCAGCTTACATCAATCTCGTGCGAAACACATAGCCGCTGATGAGTGCCTCTTATAGAGTGGGCCTTGCTGTTTGAAACACGCGGAAAAGAAGGGATGAACAAGCGATTAACAAGTGCCCAACCAACGCATAAAAAAAACTCTTGGCCTGTTTCAAATATTTTTCTCCTTGATTCTCTGCTTGTGCCCTCCTGTTGTAAACCGCGCCTATCCAAACAGTATGACGTTAGGCGTTTCCAATGTGCTTGGACAAACGTTCAGCCAGAAGGCAAATGTTGCCTTCTGGGCTTAGTTGAGCTAAAAAATTAGGAGTCACTTTGGCGACTAAAGTGGTGCAAGGCGAAAGCCTGAGTACAGCATTCTGCCGCGAATGTGGTTGTGAATGATGATTCAAGTGCTGCCAGCGAATGACGCGTCCATTAGCTGTCTGCGTGTGTTACTGATGTGTGGTTAACATGTTAAGCTTCGCCTGTAAGAGTGGAACGCGACAGCGTCTTGCAACGCTGCCAGGGAGTCCACAGAACGCCATCGCCAATTCGGCTGTACGCCTTGCTGGACGGTAAATTTATTTTATGAGGAAAGGAAATGTATCCCTCTCGCATATCTGGGTGGACACCTGCACCTCGCCGTAAGGCAAAGGGGGAAGATGGGAGTGAACGAAGACGCCGTATAAGCTAGACGCGCCTTTGTTCATTCCAAAACCATTCAGCTGGCATTACGGAGTGGCTAGCGTGCTCGTATCGCACTCCGGAGACCCTGGTTCGATTCGCTAACTCGACCAATTTCGTTCTCGGTTTTATTGATTTATGCGGTCTAACTAGAAAGGTAAATTAGGCTATTTCATATTTATATTATTGTATTTCTATCCATCGTGTTCTGTCATTCACCTGTCAAATGTTGGAACTGTCTAGGATGTTCGACACAATGTATACGAAACGAGCAACGTCGAACTGAGTGGGGAAGTGCGTGGTAGTGGAGCGAACGCGGCTTCGTACTTATCTGTTTTTTCAGCAGCGCCTCCTTCTTTTTCTTTTCCTCATTCTTCTGACCTCTTCATTTTCCTCTGTCTTAATTAGGCTAATTGATTAATTAAGAAATTAACTAAACTCAGTCCCACTTACTTGGAGCATCACTATACGACCCCTTTGATTGGTTGCATGGTTACTAACCAAAGTACAATTGGCCCCATTTGAAATTCGCGCACTGTGACGTCACGAGCATTTCGACCAATTGAAAAGCGTGACATTTTCTGTCGACAACTCCTGCTTACAACGATGAGGCATTAAAGGCTTCCGCCTTAATAACGCCAGGTATTTTCATGCAAGAGCTCCGACAGTAGTTAACAATATGTGCGCAATGAGAGTACTACGATCAATGGTGCAGGCGCTGTGAAAATTAAAGTACATACAAATATCAGGTCTTTCAGTGCTTATCACAGAGCACATCAAGATCCACAATATCAGTGGAAGTGCAATCGGCTGTAGTTCAGCTCCTTATACCTTAAAAATAAACATTTGTCCTCGCACCTAACCGTCGAATTCTATAGTAGTGGAAAGCAGAGCATAAGTCTTGTCATCGAAATGTAAAGCAGTTTTTGCAATGCCAGCAGTGGTGTAGTGGGTAGTGTAGTGAGCTGTAGATCTCTAGGTCGGTGGTTCGAATCCGGAACGGTGCGTAGTTTTTTTTTTCGCGTCCGAATTTTTTTTCTTACTTTCTTTAGTTTACTAACTTTAATGGAAGCTATTTTATTGTTAATTGCCTTATAATTCCACCCCAGCCCTTCCCTTTCCTTTCCCAAAAATTGTAAACCAGACACATATGACATATATGTGTCATATGTGTCATATGACACATACGAGATATTCCATAATCTCGTATGAACCAGACACATATGACACATATATACGAGATTTTTCGATAGGGACGTATTAATCGCTATCGGTTAATCGTCTTCATATTGATTACGGTCATAGATTTCAATCACGCGTCTTCAGCGCGCACTTCGCTTCTGCGTCGCGTGGTTGCTTCGGACGGTAGCAAGAGTTGGGGGGTGCGTACGTCGACTGATGTTTCGGAGTGCGATCGTTTCCTGCCGCCTTGATCCAAGCTTGAAGACGTAGATGCGACCGGCCGTTGTGAAATACCGAGATCTTGCAAGATCTCACGGTATTCTTTTTCAACGATACGGTACTTGCGTTGCTTTGCATTCATGGCGAAATGCAGAAGCTTTGCGGTGAAAGACGAGGACCGCAACAGCCGCACAAAGGGACAGCAGACAGGCAGTACGGCCAACACCTCCACACCACAAAAGAAAAACAAGCGCGAGCACTCGCGGCATGACTCGCGGGCAGGGTTGCCGTTGGGAACATTTTAAAAGGAGCCAAAACTTGAGCTGAAAGTAGTCAAAAGTAGCCATGCCATTCCATCTTAGCTGTCGCGTAAAATAAGATGTTTTGCTCATTAATAAATTGAAGTGTAAAAAAATTGATAAAAATTATTCTTGGCGGTGTTGTCAACACTAAGCTTCAAAGAAATTTTCCGAAACTAAACGTGTATTTATCCACCGCTTTACGCATAAACGTAGGCATCCGCTCTCGCTCCCACGTGCGTTCCAAGCCAATCCCAATCCATAGCTTGTGGTCATTTCGTTTGGACGTTTGGCAGCAAAGCGCGCGCTTGTGAATTTTTATTTCTTCAAGCTTTTTGAAGTTTGGTGGCGGCACGCGTGAGTCACCGAGGGGAACCAGGAGGCATTGCTTGCGTAAGTATACATTCTGTCCTTTTTTCCCTTTCATGTTAGTTGTCAGCTAATATTTACTTGTGGACTTGTCAAGAGTGAGGACAATGAGCACGCCTCATGTGTCGCCCCTTTAACTAACTTGTCTGTAGGCATCTGTCAGCAGTTGTCTTTTGATTAACTCAGCGGCGCATTGCAAGGTGTAACTGCGTGTAAGGGTTGGGGTAATATGAAGTAACACACACGTACACGAAGGGAAGCGCTTCTAAATGTCGTGTGTGTTTGTGTGTTCCTTCATCAGGGTGAACGCACTATCCCGGCAAATCTTGTTGGCGCATTGCTTCTGAGAGGGTTTGTTTCTCACGGCACATCGTACATTTATGTACGTGTATAGATATTATGATCATGACCGCAATGACAGTCGTCACGTGGTTACGGCGCTCGGCTGCTGACTCGAAATACGCGGGTTCGATCCCGGCTGCGGCGGTCGAATTTCGATGGAGGCGAAATTCTAGAGGCCCGTGTACTGTGCGCGATATCGGTGCACTCTAAAGAACCCCAGGTGGTCGAAATTTCCGGAGCCGTTCTCTGCGGCGCCCCCCATGACCAACCAGTTGCCACGTGCGATGCAGTTGAGTGTTTTTCATCGCCAATTTTTGCTTTTGTGAGGCTAATCGCTTGGTTCAGGCATACATGTCAGACGTCATAGATTCGCAGCCTGCATGCCTTGTGCTTGATTGACAAATGCTTCCATGGTAGTGTTGACATTGTTGCGTTGCGAGTCTCCGTGCGATGAGAGAAATGTGACAAGAACAGGATGAATGAACACAATTCTTCTGTACTGCCAGAAGTAATGCTGCTCCTGCCAGTGATCGGTTACAGAAAAAAAATTGAGAGTACTTTTTATTTATGTGTTTCCCTTCCCGCTACTCAGAGCCTTGTATTACAAAGTCTAGATCAGTGTGACTCTACATATAGCGAGTGCTAGTTTCGAGCTCGCTAATTGAACGCGCTTGTTTTCTCTCTTCCTCATTTGGTCAATCTTGCGTTTTACTGGTTTCTTTTTTCATCACTATGCTCCTGGTAGACTGCACTCAGTTTGATGTTCAATGCAGTGAAGTTGCACGCCACTATTGCTGGCTGTTATTTGGTTCACATGACAGCAGGCACAGAAATATTGTTTAAATAAGTCCCAAATTGCAGGCGCTCGTGACACTTGTAACTCTCAACTCATGAAAGTTCAGAAGTGCGTTGCGAAGTAGAACGAGATGGTTGTAAGAGTACCTGTCAGTTGTCATGGTAGTGTGAAGTTTTCGGCACCCAAACAGGCAAGTGCCAGTAGAGTATGGCACAGACAGTGTCTGGTAAAAATCCTTGTTTCCCCATTAATCTTTTGTCGTGTTTCCTCTATGCAGCATGTCAAAACCATTCGCTGTGGTGAAGTTTCCTCTTGAGGACGACTGCCTTGCAGTCATTCCTGTCGGATGGCTCACAGAGACAAAAGAAGAGTGCTACTGGCCTGTGGCCAGGAGCTCGGAGGTGACGCGGCTCGCAAAAGCTGAGGCCGAGCCAGCTCTCGGAGGGGAGTGGATGCGTTGCCCAGTGGTCGTCGTTACCACTTGCCATAAGTAGTCTTATTGCAGACATATTGATGGTAGCTTCATCAGCGATTGTAAAGGCCTCTTTGCTAGATTCTGTGAGTCTGCACCTCTGCATGGCTAAATTACGACTAAGAAGTCATGTTGATAGCCACCGCTTAGCCAGCTGTCAAAAAGAGGAGCAGAATGAACTGTTAGCTATTGCACTTGTAAGCTGATGAACTACTTCTGAAACTCATTAGTGCCTTGTTTTTGAAGACCTGTAGTTCCCAGAATTAGTGCTGCACTCAGTATGCTTAATAATATTTAGTACAGAAAGGTATAGTATGGTAATTTTTTTTTTTTGCATTATGAAGCATTTTTTGGCACACAAAAAGCACAGACAAGGAAAGAGCACACAATACAAATGCCAGACATCAATTGATGCTTTGCGTTGTGTGCTCTTTCCTCATCCATGTTTGTTGTGCACTGAGACAGTGTTTCATAATGCAAATTCAGAACCAACTCATCCAGCTGTTTACATTTAGTTCAGTTTGAATTGTTAGCCTGTCGCAGTGGCTGAGCGGTCCATGCTGCTGAGCCGAGGGCCCAGGTTACATCCTGTCTGTGGTGAAATGGAGCAGTGCAGAATGCGCTTGTGCTCTGTAATATCAGTGCATGTTAAACAACCCCATGTGGTCTAAATTAATCTGGAGTCTTCCGCTACGTTATTCTTCATAGCTTAAAGCTGTTAAATCCTAGAAACCAGAATCACACTTTTAATTGTAAATAAAACAATGCCTCTGCCACATGAGTGTTTCACAGGCTTTCAAACTGATAGTCTGTTGGCCTGAGTGTTGCTATACAGGCAGCTGAACGGGCATCAAGTCAGCAAAGCAGCCCTCGGACATATTTTGTAGTGACAATTCTGTTAAGTATGGATACGTGTTTAATTATGAGGAATTATGTGAGTTAGTTTTTGGAACCCATAGTTTGTACGAGATTTTGGTGCATGGTATTGAGGGTGCCTAAGACTGTATGCTGTTTGGGCAATTAAATATGTGCTCTCGAAAGTCTGCCAGTTTCCTTTCATAAGGTTTCTGATATAAACAGCAAGCTTCTTGTGGTAAGCGGCCGTGATGGTTAGCAGTCTATGGTTGAGGAAGGAAGGACCCGTGCTCTCACTGTAATGTAAGTTATCAATCGCTCGTACAGCTCTTTTTTGTAAAGTAAGTACTTTCACAAAATTGGTTGAGGTAGTCGTTCCCCAGATCAACAAACAATATTGTACATGCGAAAAGACTAGAGAGAAATAAATTTGTAGTTTGAATTTTCGAGGCAGTATTGTGCGAAATTTATTTAGGATACCAACAGAGCGAGCCATTTTAGTGCAAACGTAGTTTACATGATCTGTCCAGAGTAAATGTTCTTCAAAAATGACTCCAAGGAACATTGTAGAGCTGACACGAGTTATAGGAGCTTGTTCGAAGTGAATTTGGAAGTTGTTCGGAACTTCCTTATTTTTGGCTCTAAACAGTATGTACTTTGTTTTCCTGACATTAAGCTCTAACCTATTTGATTTTAACCAAACAGACAATTGGGATAACCAACTATTGGAGGCTGCTTGCAAAATATTACTATCTTGCCCTGAAAAAAATACGTTAGTATCGTCTGCATAGATTATAATGTTGTCTGCTGGACGAAGGTTGACGATATCATTAATATATAATAAGAACAACGTTGGTCCTAGAACAGAGCCCTGTGGCACACCAGACACAATCTGACCGATCCCAGATGAAATACCGTTAATGATAGTTGTTTGAGATCGGTTGTCAAGGTAGCTAGCAAATAAGGTTAAAGGAACGCCGCGTATTCCATAACACTGCATTTTTTCAAGCAATATCTTATGGTTAACCGAGTCAAACGCGTTCCTCATATCAAGGAATATGCCAACTGTTAGCAGTTTATTTTCTATGTTTTCAATTAGCTTTTCTTTGATTAAGGCGGCCTCAGTTGTTTTGTTTTTTTGAAATCCGTACTGTTGCTTGGAGATGACATGGTTTTTGTCGAGATATTGAGAATGTTTGCAGGATCCTACAAGAGCGCCGAAAAAAAGGTGCGGCGCTACGAGTTCACTTCAGCCCTAGAAAGCTCGGCAGTTTCTGGTAATTGAAATTCTCATATTTCTTTATTGATGAGAAATTATTTTGCATACTCAACAAGACGTTCATGTGCAATTCTTTTTTAGGAAATGAGGGCCACAACGATGTTGTACAGCTGCCGTCACCACGTAAGACATGAATTCTCATTTGTTAAGCCGCCGCGGTGGCTCAGTGGTTACGGCGCTCGGCTGCTGACCCGAAAGACGCGGGTTCGATCCCGGCCAAGGCGGTCGAATTTTGATGGAGACGAAATTCTAGAGGCCCGTGTGCTGTGCGATGTCAGTGTACGTTGAAGAACCCCAGGTGGTCGAAATTTCCGGAGCCCTTCACTACGGCGTCCCTCATAGTCTGAGTCGCCTTTGGATGTTAACCGCCTTAAAACTAAAACACCATTTCTCATTTCTATTTAATGTAAGGTCGACATTGTGTTAGTTTTGATTGGGGATTTATGGTAGTATGCTTGCAAAATCTGGGGAAAAAACTCCACCGTAGCTAATTGCACTTGCAGAGAAATGGAACGTGCTCAGACTTGGCATCAGCTTTTTACATTTGCCATGCTCTCAGATCAGCAGTGAATCGGCCAGTAACCATTTCGTGGCAAACTCTCTTACCCACGTTAACAGTACTGCGAACAGGTTTCTATTCACATGACATATATTCCGCTCTCTGTTTTTGGTTTTGCCATGACAGTTTCTTTTCTGTCCTTAAATGTACCGTATTTTCCAGTGTATAAGACGCACCCGCCATATATGCAGGCTGTAATTGAAAAAGTTGCTATATAAGACGCACCCTTATATAAGACGCACCCCAGTTTTCCCAGTTGGGCTAGTGAGGATCAATTAAACACGTTTGCGCGACCATCACGAAATTCACCGTACTTGTGAGAAATTCTTAAGCAACGCTAATTGGTCGAAAAAGGCAACACTCACGCCATTCCTGCCCACGTTTTGGAAAAAAAGAAAGAAAAACGAAAAAACTCTCCCACATGTCCATAAGAACATTTTATTTCTACTTATAACCTTGGAAGTCTTCACCTTCGGATGCGCTATCAAAAAGTTCGCCCATTTCTGGTGGCAACGCGACTGAAATATTCTCTTCGCACTACGTACATGGAGCAAACAAAGTGGCAAAGGGTGGCTGAAAAAAGAACGCCGGCTTGTCCTGGCTTGTCTTGACAATGGCGAGAAGCGTGATTGTCGTCATCTTTTGGCATTTCACATTACTTTTGCTTGGGGCCTCCGAAACGGTGGTGTGTTTGTGATCCCGGAAGTCGTCATCCCCGTCGTTTCATGATAAAGTTCACCTAAAAAAAGTTGCGCACGGTGGTCCCCACATTGAAGTATTAACCGTGTTACAACCGCTTCATTGCTAGTGATATTTTTTCGGTAAAAAAGGCTTGAACATGAACCTGAGTAATTTCTGAACTCTCTAAAAAAAAACGAAAAATTCGCATATAAGACGCACCCTTGTATAGGACGCACCAGCAAGATTTTTGAAAAAAGCCGCGTCTTATACACCGGAAAATACGGTACCAATGCACCATGCTGGTGCATGAGAAATGTAATTATTGAAGTACTATAGACACATATTTAAAAAATTGAAAACTGATTTTTCAGGAAAGAAAGTGGTGCAGTAATTCTCTCGCATTTCGGTGGACATTCATAAGAGAAGGGATAAAGGAGGGAGTGTGAGAAGAAAGGAAGAAGGAGGTGCCGTAGCGCCCTGGGATAATTTCAGCCGACTGGGGATCTTTAACGTGCACTGACATCGCACAGCACACGGGCACCTCTTGCGTTTCGCCTCCATCGAAACGCGCCGCCGCAGTCGGATCACAACATTCTTTTATGTGTCATAGGTATCTGCATGATGTGACATTGTTTGTCACGTCAACTACTTGTCATGGAGGTGTCGGTTTTGATGGGTTTTGAATTATGAAGTCTTTGTACAGCCTGTGATTGAAACCAAATTAAAATATCTTTTCGGCCAAAGGAAGTGTTACTATTGCCTGGGGGGCATCTCTATATAACCAGGAATTTGTTTCTGAACTTCGTAATTTTGTGTCTATTGTGTTTTAGAAAGATCACCTGTATGCAAAACAGCCTGGCCATGCAACTGTTCTGTCCCTTCTCCAAAAATATCCTGAAGTAGCATTTCTGCATTCAATTAGGATAGAAATATGACATTGTGGTTGTACACAGTAGTGTGTTCTGTACTTCCTGGATTGCCATCAATGACGCATGTTCATCTCCAGCCCCACTGAATCACGCTGGGGAGAGCGTGAACGAAAACAGTGCGCCACCCAGCAAGCTGGAGGGGTCGACAGCTGGGACTGTTGATGGTGAGATTTTCACTTTGTTTACTTTTGTGCAAAAAGAGAAATGCAAGCCAAACATGGGGACACAGTGAGAGGACAGAACAAATGCTACTTGTCCCGTCTTTTCACTGTGTTCCTTTCTTTTAATTACACTCCTATTTTGTCTAGTATCAAGTGACACAACAAAATATAGAAGCTAGATCTGCTTTGCCTTAAAGAAAAACAGAGCAAATTTTAAATTTCTCATTGTACCTGCTGCTGCCGAGCAGCAGTCAACAGGCCCAGAAAGACCTAGAGAATATACTTATTCAGGAAGATATTTGCACGGAGTTCTCCTCAGTGGCTCTTGAAACGGTGCTAGGAGCACATTTCTAGTTTCAAACTATGTGCTTTGAAAGGGGTCACTCTGAAAATCATCACATGTATTTCTCAAAAACGATTGTATTGAACTGAAGTGGTACTGGAATTTACAACCTAGTACTTCCATTGCTTTCTCCTCTTGTGATTCATAGTGGAGTGGTTGTTGTGTGCCCTTCCCAAGAGCTGTATGTTGTGCTTTTGTTGGGTTCTTTTGGATCCTGGCATTTCTGTTGCCTCTCTCGGCCTACATCACCACCAGGAAGCCACTCCTACGAATTGCACTCTACACAGTAGTCCCATGTTCTGTGCATTTGTTTCCTTACCAGCATAATTTGGTCGCTTGGTCGCGGTTGGTCAGCAAGGCCCATATTGTAATTTTTCATTGTCTTTCAAAGTATTTTAAAAGTTTACTGGTTGGAAGTCAATGCAGTGCCTTGGATGCAGCGAAATGTGCTGAAAAAAAATTAATTGCGCTATCACAAAGCTCCCATAAAGGGTGCTGAAGGAGATAAGCAGCCAGTAATAGTGGCATGCTCTGAAGGAGGACCTCTTGCTTAGGAAAGAACTGAACAGCCTAACTGCCTTGTGGAGCACATCAGCTGGCTCCTAGTCTTGTCTTGCCTACAGCAAAATGGATGCGTGGTAAGAGATAAATGTGACCTTGTTTTATGTCTCAACGGTTTGGCACCTCCTGTGCCTAGCAAGAAACATTTGGTCCACCTCTTTGTTGCATTTCGCCTGTCAGCTAAGGGCTATAATTCCATAAGGGCTATCTTTGCTGCAGTTTTAATGCATTGATCCCTGCCAGCACTTGCAGTTAGAACAGATGTCTACCTCCAGCATTTTGGCCAATGTGGGTTTTGCCGTGAGCAATACTTTCCAAATGGTGCAATGCTATATTAAGGGCACAGGCCTGCTCTGCTTTCTCGCTTCTATTAGCACATGCTTCTCATGGCACTGGAAGAATCCATTTGCGACTAACTGCTGCCATCTCTGCCATGGTGCAATAGCAGTGGAAATGCCCATGAAGCAATGTAAAAATTGGCGAAGCTCATAGACTGAGAAGTCCTTTACACAACAAGGCTGCAGGTTCTGTGCTAGCTATCACACATAGAGCAGCTCCATTTCACCTAGGTGTTTGTCAGTGCATGGTGACATTTATGGCATTTAAATTAGGCTAGCAAGGAATAGAACATGAATTAGAAGTGTCCTGGAGGATAAAAACTGGTGGAAGTTTAGGAGCATAGTACAGAGTGTGTTGCTGCCTACTGTTAGCCTCATACTGTTCTTTATTGTACCTCAGTGCGCAAATGATATTATTGCGCCCAGGTTAACCCTGCTCTCACTGAAATTGTTGATTGCTTCAGTTTCAGCTACCCTGCTGAAGCTGATGTGCCTGGTGCTGGAGGTCCGACAGCAGCAGCGCGACTTAATGCAGCGGTTACAAAGGCTGGAGGATCACGTGCTGCTGCGGTCGGACCGGCAGCTGGAGCAGAGGACTCGGCCAGTGTCCCCCTCGCCACCGCCTCCCACCCTTGCACTGCCCGCATTCTCCCCCGAGGAGTTGGACACTGTGGAAGCTGCCGTCCAGGACGACAGCGTGGCTGCTGGACTGGTGATTTAATGTTTCTGATAATTCGTGTCTGGAAAAAATGAATGCCTACTAACGAATTGCATGCATAATGTAATTCCGAGGTTTGTGAAGAAATCTTGAGCTCCAAGAGTATTTGCATGCCGTGCTCTGTGAATAACATGCTCTTCATAGATATAATTCCTACTGTTGTGCTGGAGTGTGCTGTCACAGTGTGTTTTGTTAATGTAAATGTCTTGTTCATGAAAGTTGCTTGCTGATATACACACTGGCTGTTTCAGTGAACATTTTCAGGAATTCCTAAGAATAGGGAGTTCAAAATAGAAGAAATATTTGCAGGTACACACGCACAGTTATGCAGTAAATTATGTCCACCACTGCTGAGAGATCGTTCCTCCAAAAAAAAATTGTTTTCCCATATCGAACTTGCGCTTCTTTAGGAATTTTTGAGAGTGTTCACTGGAACGCCCTATCGATTCCTTGTGTGGTGAGATTTACTGTTGGAAGCAAAAGTGGTACGCAATGCCCAGCCAGTAGCAGAGCTTGCAAAAACTGCATCACGTGTCGGGACAGCTGTTAGGGGACTCTCTTTATCTGCTCTTTGGCTCCTATCAATTTGTTGGGCTCAGTAGCAGTGCTGAACATGTGGCGCTCGCAATATTGCTTACGGCAAGTGCCAGTTGTCACATCATGTTTCAGCCACGCAATGCAAAGAAAATGCCACCTGCGAGACTGCTGTCGCATCAGAGCGTTTAGGCGAGAAGGAGCGCTAAACAGCAAACCAAGCTACTGATGCTGGTTCTGTGCAAAGCATTGCACCTGTCACATCTTGTAGTAGCTTGGTATGTGGCGGTGCAGTCACAGGCTATTTTGGGGCAGTTGCTCTCAGATGGTGTCACTCAATGTCATTCGATGTAGTTTTCCAGAGCTCTGCCGGTGGCCGGTCGTTGCATAACAGACTTGGTCCCAACAAATTTTTTTTCTCAGTCAAATATTTCTGTGATTACATTATTGTTTTACATCGATCAACAGCAAAAAAAAATCCCCTATGCTTTTGTTGCCTGTGGCTGCCTTTCTTCGTATGTGTCTCATAACGAGCCCCTCATTTTCCTTACATTTGTCATTTATTGTTGTGCTGTTTTAATTTAGTTCAGCAGTGGACTTTGTAGCTAACATTAAGGATGTTGTAAGGTCTGTTTTACAGGAAGCTGAGCTTTCGGTTAATATACTGTTGCATGAACTGCTGTGAACACAGCTGGAAGTTGGTCCTCTCTCAGCGCGTCTTTAATTTCGGCTAGGTTTCCCAAATAATGGGGCAGCTTTAACCCACCTCTTCCCTGTCTTTTGCTCACATTATGCACATTTCATTACTTAATCTGCTGCCAAAAACAAGCAACATCGTTTAATTAAATGTGGTTGCTAAGCACGCAGCTTTACTCAGGTGCTTGGGGATTTAAATAAGCGCCCTTTGTATAGCATTAATTAGACTGCTCAATTTCAGGGTAGTGAGCCCCGCCATGGTGGCTCAGTGGTTAGGGCACTCGACTGCTGAACCCAAAGACTCAGGTTCAAACCCAGCCGTGATGGCCAGTTTTCCATGGAGGCGAAAAGCAAGGCGCCCGTGTGCAGTGTGATGTCAGTGGCGCATGTTAAAGACCCCACGTGGTCGAAAATTCCGGAGCCCTCCATTATGGTGTCCCTCATCATAGCCTGAGTCACTTTGGAACTTTAAGTTCTACAAACCAAATCAATTTTAGCGTAACGGCTGTGCAGAGAAAACACACCCAGCACATAGATATCTGCAAAAAGCATTATAGTTATAATATAATAATGTCCAAGATGCAAAGCATAATGGGTAGGAGTTGGCCACCTTTGCTTAATCACTAAAGTTTCCCTGCTCTTAGTAAACTGGGAAAAAAAAGAATGTCCATATTGGTGGTGGTGCTTTCTGCTGGTAGCAACTAATCAAGCTATTGTATCATGCAGAAATTATGCATTATGATTGTAGGTACTCGCATGGGCTGTTGACAGGTAGTCACACAATTGCCTTAGCTATTCGATTCTGCTAAACTAAATGAAATTATAATTGATGTTTGTGCCTAATAGCTTGTGCACCTGTGGTGTTTCTTTTTAGCGAAAGCAGCTGGTCCGCCTGGGGGGCAAGGGCCTGAGGGAGGTGGGCTCCAACATAATGACCGCCATCATGGGGGTGGCTGTACAGAGGATGTACAGCCTCCATGGCCGCAAGGGCAAGTGGTCATTTATTGCCCTGAAGTTATGCAAGGTGGCAACAGGTATGTTGTTGCAGTAGCTTTTAACTGAATTTTAAAAGATGAGTGGAAGAATATGCACCAGGTTCTGCTGCGCTTTGTTTTCTTTTCTTCTTTTCAGTTGATACTTTACCAGTTTTCTTTTTCATTACAGGTGAATATTTTGTTACTGTTTTTATGGGGGTAGTCATCTGCAGTTTTCTTCCATGTGCATCTGAAGATATATGAGTCAGCAGATGCCTTTCAAAGAAAGCCCTCCCATCAGTCACATCCATCTCTTGTCATGGATCGTAGTCGTGCCTTGTATCTGCCAGCCATTTGTGCTCCCATATGTTAGTAGTGCAAAGTGGTCGACCGTGATGTCGCAGCAGCTTTATACAGTTGGTTAGAAGAGCTTTCAGGTGGATTTTCTCCTCAAGTTGTATTTGGATACTGTAGTCCTTTCATTTTGGCACGCACTTTGAGTTAACATGTACTTGTGGCCTTTTCTGTTTTCTCTGTTGCTGAAATAATCTTGATTTCTGTGAACGAGCAAACTTTTTCTGCTGGCCTAAAATGAACGCTTATCTTATGCAGATGCCATCTGTGAGAAGACGGGGGCGGATGTGGTGGAAGCGCAGGGGTTTATTAGGAAGTGGTTGCCAGGTTCGGTGGACCGTGGCGGCGGACGCAAAAGGCGTTTTGCCGAAGCGTTTCTGCCAAGTACCGCTACCGGCCTGGCAACCACTGCGAGCCCCTGTGCTTCAGCCCCCAGCACAGTGCCCTCCCTTCCCCGCGCGGCCCCCACCTCCCAGAAATCCTCCTCCCGCGCGGCCCTGGCTCCTTCACAAGGTCCCGCCTCCTGCGCGGCCCTCGCTGCCTCGCAGGACTCGCGCAACCGCGCGTCCCCAGCCACGGTGCCTAATTATTTAATAAATTGTTTCTCAGTTGGATTCTTTCGTTGCCTCATTTTGTTGTGCATGTGTATAGAAGAGATGATTGCAGCTTTGCAATGCCAAAACCCATGGCTTTCCCAATGCGAACATTAACTGGAATGTGAATATTCGCTGAACTGGAAATGCAATGGCATAAACTTCGGGCAAGCGTTAGCAGAAAGGCTGAACAGTGGCCTAATTGTGGTATGTCAAGCCGGTGTTGGTAGAGCGGCTGAAAATGGGTACAATAGCGGCATGAATGTCGGTTCAGTGTTGGTAGAGCGGCTGAACAGTGGTCTGATAGTGGCATGAATGTCGGTTCAGTGTTGGTAGAGTGGCTGAAAGTGGGTACAATAGCGGCGTGAATGTCGGTTCAGTGTTGGTAGAGCGGCTGAACAGTGGTCTGAGAGTGGCATGAATGTCGGTTCAGTGTTGGTAGAGCGGCTGAACAGTGGTCTGATAGTGGCATGAATGTCGGTTCAGTGTTGGTCCGAACATCAGGCCAAGGTTGGAAAAAGTAACTTTTTGCCCCAATGCCGACGTCGGTACGACTTTCGAGCCGGTTTTGACCAGCATTATGCCAGCGTCGGTCCATTGTTGGTGTGCTGCTTGGGCTGTTAGTCAAAAACTTACAAAGCCATTCTAATACTAACGAATTAAGATTTAGACACGATAACTTTAGTAGCAGTCTTTATGCGGTACTTTATCGAAAGCTTTTTCGAAATCAAGGAAGAGAGTGTCAGTAGGAACGTTTAGGTCAAGGTTGGAGCTTAGGTCATTAATAAATGGAGCCAATTGGGAGTGACATGAACGTCCTTTCAAAAAGCCATGCTGGTTAGTATGAAAGAATTTTACAGAGACAAGGAATTTGAATATGTGCGAATAAATATGTTCCATTAGTTTCGAACAGACGCTTGTGAGAGAAATTGGGCGGTAATTTTTGTTTGAAATAGGTGAGCCCTTTTTGGGGACTGGAATGATCTTACCAACTTTCCAATCTTGTGGAAGGACACCTGTTGATATGGACTGCTGAAAGAGGTGGCACAATATTACACTTACAGTGTTTTTAGTATTTTTAGGATTTTAGAATTTATGCATTCAATTCATTTAATAGAATTTATGAATTTTAATTCTCACCAATACATTGTTGTGCCCGGCAGCGCTAAAACATTTTGACCCCTCCTTTAGCTGCAGCTTCCCACACTGTAGTGCAGTGTCTTCTGACACCTACCACATGGTGTGGGCCTGCCCCTCCAACCCCGCTATTCCCCCAATCCCCAACCCAACCCGGGAGGACTGGGAGGCGACCCTGCTCGGCTGCCACGACTTACAGGCCCAACAAGCCTTAGTCGGGCGCGCCCGGGCGGCGGCAACCGCCACTGGCGTCCCATACTAGGGTCCTCCACCTAGTGTTTGTAAGGATCGGTCCCTTACGGGCTGATACAAACATACCTCCTGTTCATTCGTAATAAATGTTTTCACCACCAAAAGGCTGTAAAGACCTAAAGACCGAAAAGGCCTTGGATCAATGAAGGCGACGTTGCTTGCCAATGGAGCGCCTGAATAGGGGAATAGGTGCTGCACCTAGTCTTCGGGACGGAAAGGGTCATGAGGGCCCACGCCCATCACCTCTCTGTCAAAGTTTTATACACGATAAATGTTTTTCACCACCACCATCACTCCGCCACGAAGGCCCAAGGTTTGAGCATGAATAATGGCGCATGTGGGTGTCATAAATAAAGTAAAATAAAAGTAAAAATAGGAATAAATAAATAAAAACAATAAAAGTAAGCAGAAGATCAAAAGAACAATAACTATAAGAAAAGCAATAAATATAAAATTAAAAAGAAAAATTAAATATGAAAATGAGAAATAAGTCAAGAAACGACAATAAAGATGAAATTATAAAGAAATTCTGAAAAATAAAGTAATACAAACATTAAACATAAGAAAGAAACAAAAAACAAAATGGGAAAAATTAAAACAGAACAAAAAAACACAGTGAGCCAGGAAACGCTTTCAACTTGCAGCACTTTAGAGAGCCAAAGTGCACCCTGAATTTTAAGCGCGCCGATTACCGTTTCCTCCTCCGCCTCCGCACAGGCAGTGTGTCGACGGCGGAACGCCTCCACCGCTATCGTGGTGCTCCCAGTGCATTGTGCGCGAACTGCGACAGCCATGACGTCAAACCAAGCGGAACTGCAACTTTTCGCTTGTATATCCAGGCTTAACCAGAGCCAAGCCATTGCCCAATATTTTTACAAGTAGGCACTAGCGCCACGTGCCTCAGCGTGATTGACGCGTTCACTGACCCAGGGAGCCAGTTATGAGCCTCTCCTATCCTCAATATCGTCGGAGCCTACAACGCTGTCAAGCCAATGCGAATGAACGCAACAATCAAAGTCGGCGTCCTATTGCTCCTGTTCGGCATTTCTGCCCCAACACTGTCAATGCCAAATTATACAGCGCGCATTTATCTGTCACTACCGCCACGTAGCTCAAAGCGCGATTGAGGTGTCCACGTACCCAGTGAGCCTGTCACAATACTTTCCTTTCCTTTTGTAACTGTCGCAAAGGCTTCGTATTGTGCGGGCCAGGAAGGCTGTAGTGCTTTTGGAGGAGCTATCCAGCATATAGTCCACTATTAGCCGCATATATCGCAAACTCCCATAATCCCCCCATGCCATCACTCTGCAAGAGACAGAAACAAATCGCATTCATATCCCCGGTTATCACACGGCTGCACTTAGTGCACGTACGGCAATGCTGACACTCGCATCCATGCCTGTGCTAGACCGCAACCCGGCAAACACGCCCGACAGCAAGGGCACTCAATATACCGCGACAGAGCTCAGCTCACAGGGAAACACATATGGCCTCACTATTCTTAACATACACAGCAACCCTAAAGATAAAGGCAGAGTTATTCCGGGCATCCTAGGCTCCCTTCGTTCTGAAGGTGTAGGTTGCGCAACCAAGGGATGAACCACGAAGAAAGACACAGAGACACACACAAGTGCGCTTGCCTACACCTTCACAACATCATGTACCAACTAGGCCCAACCCAAGTTTTATTGAAGCTCCTTTCGTTCCTCAAAGCTCCTTGTGGTGGGTGATTTTAATGCACGTCCCACTCACTGGGGATACACCTCTGATACTCCCAAAGGTAACCTAATTTCTACCGCAGTGGCTGATTACAACCTTGGCCTGATCACAAACCCCACCGTACCCACTCGCACTGGCACAAGTGTCACCCGCGGCGCCACACCCGATCTCACAAGGGCCACACCGAACATTATCCCTAAATCTCACACGGTGCTCCAAGACAGCCTTGGGAGTGACCACTTTCAAGTGTCCACTATTACTGCTTATGATTCCAGGATTTTCAACCCTCGTTCGCAGCTTCTCACTGACTGAGATACATTGCTCTCATACTTGGCAGCTAATTCTACTGAACCCCGTACTGTCACCGAGTGGACAGACCGTCTAGTGAAGGCCATCCTGGCGAACAGCAAACGAACTAAATATACTCCTACGGCACCGCAGGTTGATCCACATTTGGCTCATCTATGGGAGGCCCGACAGCGACTTCTCAAACGCTGGCGTTACCAACGACACAATCGTAAATTGAGACTCCGCATAGCTGGCTCTCACTCGCAAGGCAGAAGAATACGCGAACAGGCTAGCCCGTGCAAAACTGGGCAACCTTTTGTAACGACCTCAAGGGTACATTAAGCATTCAACGCACGTGGTCCTTCCTACGCGCTCTCTTAGATCCAACAACCACTAAATCTCAGACACAAGTAAACACACAACGTCTAACACAACTAGAGCCCGAAAAGGGCACCGACGTAATTCGCCAGATACGGAACACTTATACACCCATATCTGTTCAGTCTGCAAATCCACTCAATTTACCTCCATTTAACCCAGAACGTGATGCCAAGATCACCTTAAACGAAGTCCGCCGAGCGCTCTTCAGTATTCGCCGCTCTACGGCGCCGGAACCGGATGGCATAACGTACAAGGCACTACTCAATCTAGACGAAGTCTCCCTCCAGGAACTCATGGAGCTCTTTAATAACCACTGACAAGCTGAGGCGCTCTCATCAGCCTGCACCCATGCCAGCATGCGATTTATACCCAAACCGGGAAAACCCTTCACCCTTCCAAATTTGCGCCCCATCTCCTTAACGAGCTTTGTCGGCAGGCTCTCGAGCATGCCATTTTCAAACGCCTGCAACCGTTCCAAGAAACAACAGGCTTGCTCTCCAATGTTCAATCCGGCTTCCGCCTAAACATCTAGGCCCAAGACGTACTTCTCGCCCTTAAAAAGTCCCCCATTGGCACTAAGCGCTGTACAGCCCGCGACGGGAGCCGTACTGGCCCTGGATATTCATAACACTTTCGACACGATAAGCCATGACCATATCCTCACGACATTAGCCAGCACGGCATGCGGCAACCGCATATAGCAATATATTGGGGGCTTCCTTCAGGGACGCACGGCAAAAATCCACCTTGGGGATATTGCCTCCCAGCTTTTCCCCCTGCCTAACCGGGGTACCCCACAAGGGGCGGTTCTATCCCCTTTATTTTTTAACATTACCCTAACACCACTGGCAAGGCCCTTACTGCTATCCCAGGGCTCCACACAGCCATATACGCCGATGATATAACTCTCTGGACAACGGGAGGATCCCTTGGAATAGCCCAGGATATCCTGCAATCTGCCATAGACATCACCACCACCGATTTAGCAAACACAGGTCACGTTTGCTCTCCAAATAAATCGCAACTCCTGCAGCTGAAACCTTTCCCCAGTGACCCCCAGACTGAACTGCACATGTAC
Source organism: Amblyomma mixtum (assembly GCF_055824585.1). Taxonomy (NCBI): domain Eukaryota; kingdom Metazoa; phylum Arthropoda; class Arachnida; order Ixodida; family Ixodidae; genus Amblyomma; species Amblyomma mixtum. The sequence goes on from NC_143015.1 coordinate 34,618,427, forward strand.
GGGAATCCAGTGCCCATTGTGCCTCAGGTGAAGATTCTCGGCCTTCTCATTAATAACACACTCGATGGAACTGCCACCCTTGAGCTCTTGGAAAGACAGACCAAACAAGTCGCTGCACTTATCAGGCAGGTGGCAGCACGCAATCACGGGCTGTCTGAACGCGAGACCCTCAATATGACTAATGCACTAATCATTAGCCGCATTACATACCACCTCCTCAGGCGCAAACACAAGAGGCAGACATCCTAATACGCACGGCTGTCACCTCCGCAATACGTCTTCCACGGACTGTTAGCACAAAACGTCTCCTGGCCACTGGTACGCACAATACAGTGATCGAATTAATAGAGGCTCAACGCACCAACCAATTAGTCCGCCTGAGCCGCATGGAAAGAGGACACCGCCTACTGCGACAGCTACGTCTCAATCCACAGATTGCCACCCCAACAAGTCCTACACTTTACATGAATTCTCTGCGCACGCAGGTTCACATATATCAGGAGCCCCTACCGCGCAATATGAGCGCTAGTCTCCATCAGGGTAGGCGGCAGGCACGAGCGAGTTATTACATAAAAACATGCAGCAACCGCTCCGATATCCTTTATTTCGACGCGGGAGAAAATTCTAAACCAGGATATTTCACGGCAGTCGCAGCCTATGAAGACGGCACAGTGGGGTCCGCCGCCACTATCCGCACTAATTCGCCTGCAGAAGCGGATGGAGCCACCATCGCGCTTGCTGTGGCCCACTCTACCATTTACAAAAACGTAACCGAAATTTGCGGATTCCCAGGCCACGTACCGCCACTACCTAACGGGTGTGGCGACGCCGGCAACACATCGTATTCTTACCACCGACACCTCTCTCGACCGAACGGTTACTCTGTCGTAGGTCCCTGGGCATGCCTCGATCCCCGGTAGTGAGCGCATTCATGCGCTGGCCTGAGAACTCTACTCCCGGACCCCGGATGATTAGGCACAAAACCCTCCGAAAGAGGCCTCATCGGTCTTCTCTACATATAATCAAATTACCACATTCTACAAACTCAGCCGCATGACACTGCCACCACTCCACAGTATTTTGTCGCCCTTAACCAGAGCCAAATGGCGGCAATTACAGACAGGCTGCTTCATTTCCCCCCACCCTCTCTCAGGCTTTCACCCAACCTTTCCTCCTGATTTTAACACCTGTGGCGTGCCCAGATCCACACTTTTCCACAACCTTTGGGAATGTCCTTCCCCAAAGGCAGTACCCCCCTGCCCAATCACACTCATTCTTCCTGGGAGGCTGCTTCACGGACCGCTCAGCCCGCCGGCCGGAAATAGCTGGTGGACTAGACTTTACGTGAAGCACAAGCTCGTGGACTCCTGGACCAGTAGGGGACCACCCTGGAAGAGAGAGAGAAAACTTTATTTACACAGGAATTCCGGGCACGCCCCAGGGTCCCCGCACGACCCCACTGCACTCAAGTGTTTATGTTCCAAAGGTCCATAACACTGGCGGCACGGCCGGTGGCGATGGTCTGCACGG